>NC_138865.1:20897184-21441947 GCF_965194805.1 Balaenoptera borealis | reverse complement strand
TCCAAGAGTAAAATAAATCAAAGCAGTGAGATTCCTGAGCATTGCAGAGGTAAGGTATACCTGAAAATAATTTGCAGTCCCTTCACTTCCTTCTCCCTGACTTTGCCAAGGTTCAGCCAAGAAGCCCAATGCCTGTATGGCCTCCTAGAATTTTGACAAAACAATATCCCATTCTTAAGGAAATAATTAAACTCTATGTGCTAAATGACATAAAATGAAGTAACACAATGTTTCCTCTCATGGTACATTTTTAGGTACTATACTCATTCATTCAAAAAGAATTCATTATACTCCAGAGACTGTTTTAGGCACCTGGGATACATCAACAAACAAATTGACAAGGACTCCTGCCTTTTGGAGCATACATTCTAGTAATGAGAAACAAACAAAAATTATAAGTATAATAAATAAGACAACTTAAAATTTTATATTAGGTAGTAAGAGAATGACATATTGAGAAGATGAGGTTTGAACAGACTTTAAAGAAGGTGAAGAAGTGAGTCATGTTAATAACTAGGAGAAGAGTACGGCAGATGGAAAAGGCAGTGAAATGGCCTTCAGATGGACTCAGGCTTGAGAAACAGCGCTGACACTGCTGTTCTTGAGTATGTGAGAGGGGATAATCTATTGCACAGTTGAAAATTTGGTTTTAGGCAGAAGCAGAGTTAATTCATCTCTGACATTAGTCTTCATACTTTAATGCACATCAGAAAAACATGAAGGGAGGCTTCCCTGGTGGCGCAGTGGTTGAGAATCTGCCTGCCAATGCAGGGGACTTGGGTTCGAGCCCTGGTCTGGGAAGATCCCACATGCCGCGGAGCAACTGGGCCCATGAGCCACAACTACTGAGCCTGCGCGTCTGGAGCCTGTGTTCTGCAACAAGAGAGGCTGCAATAGTGAGAGGCCCGCGCACCACAATGAAAGGTGGACCCTGCTCGCCGCAACTAGAGAAAGCCCTCGCACAGAAACGAAGACCCAACACAGCTAAAAATAAATAAATTATTTTAAAAAAAAAGGAAAAACATGAAGGGCTTGTTAACACACAGATTGCTGGGGGCAGGACTTCCACAATGGTGGAATAAGAGGAGCTTGGCAAGTTCCTTCCCAAAATAGAAACAATAAAACTGGAAAAAATGGTCAAAAATCATCATTTTAAGACTAGAGAATTAAACCAAAGGCAAACAACAAATTGAGAAGGGTTTATTCAATAAAACCACAGAACCTCAAGTAAGAACAGTCAGAGTTTGTGGCACTTTTGGTCCTGCTCCAAACCACCACCTCTGTCTGTGAGATTTCTATCAGGGCATGAAAACTGTAAGCTTTCCTACCAGAGGGTGATGACTAGATTTGGAATAGAGATTGGGGAAATCTCATGTCTCTGGACATTGCTGGACACAGTAGCAAGCCCAGAAGCAAAGAAATGGGGATGAATAGCACTCTGGTTAACCTGAGGTTATGATTCTGGTTGGGGCAAGCTGACCAGCAGACTAGCCAGAATTTAACTGGGAAGTCCAGGGAATGAGACAGAATTAGTGACCTTGATAAGCTCCACATATTTCTGTCTGTGCTTGGAAGGCTGTGCATATGCACAAGTCCACATGCACACTCAAAAGAGAACAGAGAGGACCTTAGCAATCCTCACATATTTGGGTGAATGTGAAGCTACACACACAGACACACACACACACACACACACACTAGACATAAAAGGGCTGGGTGGAAAGTAAAAGCCAGGACAAGTTTGTAAATGAACCGAACTTTGAACGAGTTCCCCACCACAGACAGATCTATTGGCAAGGAGAGGAATCCCTACTCATTCAATGTGTTTGAGCATAATCACTGGGCAATCATTGGCTGACCACTAAAGTATACTGAAACATAGCCACCCATAAGAAATCAAGGATATAAATGAAAACAAGAATAGGAAGAAAGAAAGGGGGGAGGAGAGAAAGAAAGAAAGAAAAAGAAGAAAGAAAGAAAGAAAGAAAGAAAGAAAGAAAGAAAGAAAGAAAGAAAGACTAGTTAGAGACATCAGCAACCACATACCACAGAGGACATAGACACCACTGAATTAGTTAAGCAAATTGCTAAAATAGAAAAACAAGCAAAAAAAAAAAAAAAAAAGAGCAAGAACAACAACCCTTGCTGTGAGGTGGGGAGAGAATCATAATTGTTATACTAAATTATCTAAGATGTTTAAGTGTCAACAAAATATTATGAGACAGTCTAAGAAACAAGAAAGTGTGTCTTATAGTCAGGAAAAAAGCAATTGATAGAAACTGTCTCAGAGGAGGCTCAAATGTTGGTGTTAAGAAACAAAGATTTTGAAGCTACTATTATAAAAATGTTCAAGAAAATAAGAAAAAAGAATAAAAGGAAAAATTAACAGAGATCCATGAACAGAAAAAATGTAGAGAGCTTCAGAGACCCATGGGACACCATCAAATGCACCAACATATGTGTGAAGGATGTCTCAGAAGAGAAAAGAGAGAGAGAGGCAGAAAAAATATTTGAAGAAAGAATGACCCCCCAAATTTTTTTTAATTGATTTTAAGAGGCATTAATTTAAAAATTCAATAAGCTCAAAAAATTCCAGATAAGATAAATACAAAGAGACCTATACCTAAACACCCTGTGGTCAAACTCTTGACAAAGACAAAGAAAATACCTTAAAAGTAAGAGAAAAATGATTTATCATATAAAGGGAAAATTAATATGATTAAAAGCTCACAGAAATAATGAAGGTCACAAGGGACTGCAATGGCATATTTAAAGTGCTTAAAGGATTGGGCTTCCCTGGTGGCACAGTGGTTAAGAATCCACCTGACAATGCAGGGGACACAGGTTTGAGCTCTGGTCCAGGAAGATCCCACATGCCACAGAGCAACTAAGCCCATACGCCACAACTACTGAAGCCCATGTGCCTAGATCCTGTGCTCTGCAACAAGAGAAGTCACCACAATGAGAAGTCCACGCACCTCAATGAAGAGTAGCCCCTGCTCGCTGCAACTAGAGAAAGCCCGTGGGCAACAACGAAGACCCAATGTAGCCAAAAATAAAATAAATAAAATAAATAAATTCTTTTAAAAAAGTGCTGAAAGGAAAAAAAAAACCAAGAATTCTATATCCAGAAAAATTATCCTTCATAAATTAAAGCAAAATAAAGTCCTTTCCAGATGAGCAAAGACTAAGAGAATTCATTGTTAGCAAACCTATCTTACAAGAAACACTAAAGAATCCTTCAGGCTGAAAACAAATGACATCAGAGAATAACTCAAATCCTCACAAAGAAATAAAGAACACTGGAAAAGGTAAATATGTTGGTAAATATAATAGACTATAAATATGTTTTTCTATTTTCTTTTGTGTGATTTCAAAGACATAAGATTGAATAAAACTATAATTATAAAACTATATTGTTGAGCTTATATAAAGATGTCACATATATGACAATAAAAGCACTAAGAAACTATGTTGGAACAAAGTTTGTTCATTTTATGAAATTAATGTGACATTAATCTAAAGTAGATTGCAATAAATTAAGAAAATATTCAAATAATATGACAAAAGACAAAGGAAATAAAATGGCACACACACAAAAAATATCAATTTAATACAAAAGAAGGCAGTAAAACAGGAAATAAAAAGAGAGCTGAGGCATACAGAACACAAATAGAAAAATGGTACACATAATTCCAGTTATATTAATAAGCACTTTAAATATGAATGGTTTGAACTGTCCAATCAAAACATAGAGATTGTCAGGCTTCATTTGAAAAACAAACAAAAAAACAACATCCAACCATATGCTGTCTACAAGAGACATACCATAAATTCAAAACACAAATAGTTTCAGAATACAGAGATGGAAGAAGACATATCATGCAAACAGTAACCATAACAGAGTCAGAGTACTATACTACTATTAGATAAAATAGACCTTGATAAAAAAAATATTAGAGACAAATAAGAATATTTCATAATGATAAAAGGGTCAGAGTATCAGAAAAACAAAATTATAAACCTTGACACCTTTAATAACAGAGTCCTAAAACCTGGCAAATTTTAAAAGAAAAATAAATAAGTCAACAATTGTGGTCAAAGATTTTGATACTCCTCTTTCAATAATAGATTAAAAATTATATAGAAAATCAGTAAGGCTATAGAAGACATGAATAGCAATAGCAACCAAATGACGTAACAGTCATATATAAAACACTCTACCCAATAACAGTAGAATTCACGTTTTTTCAAGTGCACATGGAACATTCTCCAAGACAGACCCTATTCTAGGCAATAAAGCACATGTCAATGAATTTAAAAAGATTGAAATCATGCAAAGTATGGTCTCCAACAATAATACATTGAATTAGAAATCAAAAACAGAAAGAGATTTGAGAGATCCCTTAATATTCTGAAATTAAATAACACATTTCTAAAAGCCCATGGGTCAAAATAGAAATCACAAAAGATATTAGAATATATTTTGAACCAAATGAAAACACAAATATCAAAATCCATAGTATGCAAATGAAACAAAGATAATGGAGTACAATTTATTGCTTTAAGAGCTTATATTAGAAAAGAAAAACAAATCTTAAATCAATATCCTAAGCCTCCACATTAAGAAACTAGAAAAAGGAGATTAACCAAGGTGGCGGAGTAGAAGGACGTGTTCTCACTCCCTCTTGCGAGAACACCAGAATCACAACTGGCTGCTGGACAATCATTGACAGGAAGACACTGGACTTCACCAAGGAGGATACCCCACATCCAAGGACAGAGGAGAAGCCACAGTGAGATGGTAGGAGGGGTGCAATCAGAGTAAAATCAAATCCCATAACTGCTGGGTGGGTGACTCACAGACTGGTGAACACTTATACCACAGAAGTCCACCCACTGGAGTGAAGGTTCTGAGCCCCATGTCAGGCTTCCCAACCTGGGGGTCTGGCAACGGGAGGAGGTATTCATAGACAATCAGACTTTGAAGCCTAGTGGGAATTGATTGCAGGACTTTGACAGGACTGGGGGAAACAGAGACCCCACTCTTGGAGGGCGCACACAGACTAGTGTGCGCATCAGGACCCGGGGGAAGGAGCAGTGACCCTGGGGGAGACTGAACCAGACCTACCTGCTAGTGTTGGAGGGTCTCCTGCAGAGGAGGGGGCTGGCTCTGTTTCACCGTGGGGACAAGGGCACTGGCAGCAGAGGTTCTGGGAAATACTCCTTGGCGTGAGCCCTCTCAGAGTCTGCCATTAGCCCCACCAAAGAGCCCAGGTTGGCTCCAGTGTTGGGTTGCCTCAGGCAAAACAACCAACAGGGAGGGAGCCCAGCCCCACCCATCAACAGTCAAGTGGATTAAAGTTTTACAGAGCTCTGACCGCCACAGCAACAGTCAGCTCTACCCACCACCAGAGCCGCCCATCAAGCCTCTTAGATAGCCTCAACCACCAGAGGGCAGACAGCAGAAGCAAGAAAAACTACAATCCTGCAGCCTGTGGAACAAAAACCACTTTTACAGAAAGATAGACAAGATGAAAAGGCAGAGGGCTATATACCAGGTGAAGGAACAAGAAAAAACCCCAGAAAAACAACTAAATGAAGTGGAGATAGGCAAGGTTCCAGAAAAAGAATTCAGAATAATGATAGTGAAGATGATCCAGGATCTCGGAATAAGAATGGAGGCAAAGATTGAGAAGATGCAAGAAATGATTAACAAAGACCTAGAAGAATAAAAGAACAAACAAACAGAGATGATCAATACAATAACTGAAATGAAAACTACACTAGAAGGAATCAATAGCAGAATAACTGAGGCAAAAGAATGGTTAAGTGACCTGGAAGACAGAATGGTGGAATTCACTGCTGCGGAACAGACTAAAGAAAAAAGAATGAAAAGAAATGAAGACAGCCTAAGAGACCTCTGGGACAACATTAAACGCAGCAACATTCGCATTATAGGGGTCCCAGAAGGAAAAGAGAGAGAGAAAGGACCAGAGAAAATATTTGAAGAGATTATAGTCAAAAACTGCCCTAACCTGGGACAGGAAATAGCCACCCAAGTCCAGGAAGCACAGAGAGTCCCATACAGGAGAAACCCAAGGAGAAACACGCCGAGACACATAGTAATCAAATTGGCAAAAATTAAAGACAAAGAAAAATTATTGAAAGCAGCAAGGGAAAAATGACAAATAACATACAAGGGAACTCCCATAAGGTTAACAGCTGATTTCTCAGCAGAAACTCTACAAGCCAGAAGGGAGTGGCATTATATACTTAAAGTGATGAAAGGGAAGAACCTACAACCAAGATTACTCTACCCGGCAAGGATCTCATTTAGATTTGATGGAGAAATCAAAAGCCTTACAGACAAGCAAAAGCTAAGAGAACTCAGCAACACCAAACCAGCTCTACAACAAATGCTAAAGGAACTTCTCTAAGTGGGAAACACAAGAGAAGAAAAGGACCTACAAAAACAAACCCAAAACAATTAAGAAAATAGTCATAGGAACATACATATCAATAATTACCTTAAACGTGAATGGATTAAATGCTCCAACCAAAAGACACAGGCTTGTTGAATGGATACAAAAACAAGACCCATATATATGCTGTCTACAAGAGACCCACTTTAGACCTAGGGACACATACAGACTGAAAGTGAGGGGATGGAAAAAGATATTCCATGCAAATGGAAATCAAAAGAAAGCTGGAGTAGCTATACTCATATCAGATAAAATAGACTTTAAAATAAAGAATGTTACAAGAGACAAGGAAGGACACTACATAATGATCAAGGGATCAATCCAAGAAGAAGATATAACAATTATAAATATATATGCACCCAACATAGGTGCACCTCAATATATAAGGCAACTGCTAACAGCTATAAAAGAGGAAATTGACAGTAACACAATAATAGTGGGGGACTTTAACACCTCACTTACACCAATGGACAGATGGTGTAATGAAATAAATGAAATGAAAATAAATGAAAATAAATAAGGAAACAGAAGCTTTAAATGACACAATAGACCAGATAGATTTAATTGATATTTATAAGACATTCCATCCAAAAACAGCAGATTACACTTTCTTCTCAAGTGCGCATGGAACATTCTCCAGGATAGATTACATCTTGCGTCACAAATCAAGCCTCAGTAAATTTAAGAAAATTGAAATCATATCAAGCATCTTTTCTGATCACAACGCTATGAGATTAGAAATGAATTACAGGGAAAAAAACGTAAAAAACACAAACACATGGAGGCTAAACAATACGTTACTAAATAACCAAGAGATCACTGAAGAAATCAAAGAGGAAATCAAAAAATACCTAGAGACAAATGACAATGAAAACACGATGACCCAAAACCTATGAGATGCAGGAAAAGCAGTTCTAAGAGGGACGTTTATAGCTATACAAGCCTACCTAAAGAAACAAGAAAAATCTCAAGTAAACAATCTAACCTTACACCTAAAGAAACTAGAGAAAGAAGAACAAACAAAACCCAAAGTTAGCAGAAGGAAAGAAATCATAAAGATTAGAGCAGAAATAAATGAAATAGAAACAAAGAAAACAATAGCAAAGATCAATAAAACTAAAAGCTGGTTCTTTGAGAAGATAAACAAAATTGATAAGCCATTAGCCAGACTCATCAAGAAAAATAGGGAGAGGACTCAAATCAATAAAATCAGAAATGAAAAAGGAGACGTTACAACAGACACTGCAGAAATACAAAGCATCCTAAGAGACTACTACAAGCAACTCTATGCCAATAAAATGGACAACCTGGAAGAAATGGACAAATTCTTAGAAAGGTATAACCTTCCAAGACTGAACCAGGAAGAAACAGAAAATATGAACAGACCAATCACAAGTAATGAAATTGAAACTGTGATTAAAAATCTTCCAACAAACAAAAGTCCAGGACCAGATGGTTTCACAGGTGAATTCTATCAAACATTTAGAGAAGAGCTAACACCTATCCTTCTCAAACTCTTCCAAAAAATTGCAGAGGAAGGAACACTCCCAAACTCATTCTATGAGGCCACCATCACCCTGATACCAAAACCAGACAAAGACACTACAAAAAAAGAAAATTACAGACCAATATCACTGATGAATATAGATGCAAAAATCCTCAAGAAAATACTAGCAAACAGAATCCAACAACACATTAAAAGGATCATACACCACGATCAAGTGGGGTTTATCCCAGGGATGCAAGGATTCTTCAATATACGCAAATCAATCAGTGTGATACACCATATTAACAAATTGAAGAAAAAAAACCATATGATCATCTCAATAGATGCAGAAAAAGCTTTTGACAAAATTCAACACCCATTTCTGATAAAAACTCTCCAGAAAGTGGGCATAGAGGGAACCTACCTCAACATAATAAAGGCCATATATGAAAAACCCACAGCAAACATCATTCTCAATGGTGAAAAACTGAAAGCATTTCCTCTAAGATCAGGAACGAGACAAGGATGTCCACTCTCACCACTATTATTCAACATAGTTCTGGAAGTCCTAGCCACAGCAATCAGAGAAGAAAAAGAAATAAAAGCAATACAAATTGGAAAAGAAGAAGTAAAACTGTCACTCTTTGCAGATGACATGATACTATACATAGAGAATCCTAAAACTGCCACCAGAAAACTGCTAGAGCTAATTAATGAATATGGTAAAGTTGCAGGATACAAAATTAATGCACAGAAATCTCTTGCATTCCTATACACTAATGATGAAAAATCTGAAAGAGAAACTATGGAAACACTCCCATTTACCATTGCAACAAAAAGAATAAAATACCTAGGAATAAACCTACCTAGGGAGACAAAAGACCTGTATGCAGAAAACTATAAGACACTGATGAAAGAAATTAAGGATGATACCAACAGATGGAGAGATATACCATGTTCTTGGATTGGAAGAATCAACACTGTGAAAATGACTATACTACCCAAACCAATCTACAGATTCAATGCAATCCCTATCAAATTACCAATGGCATTTTTTTACGGAGCTAGAACAAATCATCTTAAAATTTGTATGGAGACACAAAAGACCCCGAATAGCCAAAGCAGTCTTGAGGGAAAAAAACGGAGCTGGAGGAATCAGACTCCCTGACTTCAGACTACACTACAAAGCTACAGTAATCAAGACAATATGGTACTGGCACAAAAACAGAAACATAGATCAATGGAACACGATAGAAAGCCCAGAGATAAACCCATGCACCTATGGTCAACTAATCTATGACAAAGGAGGCAAAGATATACAATGGAGAAAAGACAGTCTCTTCAATAAGTAGTGCTGGGAAAACTGGACAGCTACATGTAAAATAATGAAATTAGAATACTCCCTAACACCATACACAAAAATAAACTCAAAATGGATTAGAGACCTAAATGTAAGACTGGACACTATAAAACTCTTAGAGGAAAACATAGGAAGAACACTCTTTGACATAAATCACAGCAAGATCTTTTTTGATCCACCTCCTAGAGTAATGGAAATAAAAACAAAAATAAACAAATGGGATCTAATGAAACTTCAAAGCTTTTGAACAGCAAAGGAAACCATAAACAAGACGAAAAGACAACCCTCAGAATGGGAGAAAATATTTGCAAACGAATCAACGGACAAAGGATTAATCTCCAAAATATATAAACATCTCATGCAGCTCAATATTAAAGAAACAAACACCCCAATCCAAAAATGGGCAGAAGACCTAAATAGACATTTCTCCAAAGAAGACATACAGACGGCCACAAAGCACATGAAAAGATGCTCAACATCACTAATTATTAGAGAAATGCAAATCAAAACTACAATGAGGTATCACCTCACACCAGTTAGAATGGGCATCATCAGAAAATCTACAAACAACAAATGCTGGAGAGGGTGTGGAGAAAAGGGAACCCTCTTGCACTGCTGGTGGGAATGTAAATTGATACAGCCACTATGGAGAACAATATGGAGGTTCCTTAAAAAACTAAAAATAGAATTACCATATGACCCAGCAATCCCACTACTGGGCATATACCCAGAGAAAACCGTATTTCAAAAAGACACATGCACCCGAATGTTCATTGCAGCACTATTTACAATAGCCAGGTCATGGAAGCAACCTAAATGCCCATCAACAGACGAATGGATAAAGAAGATGTGGTACATATATACAATGGAATATTACTCAGCCATAAAAAGGAACGAAATTGAGTCATTCGTTGAGACATGGATGGATTAGAGACTGTCATACATAGTGAAGTAAGTCAGAAAGAGAAAAACAAATATCGTATATTAATGCATGTATGTGGAACCTAGAAAAATGGTACAGATGAACCAGGTTGCAGGGCAGAAGTTGAGACACAGATGTAGAGAAGAAACGTATGGACACCAAGGGGGGAAAACTGCAGTGGGGTGGGGATGGTGGTGTGCTGAATTGGGCGATTGGGATTGACATGTATAAAGTGATGTGTATAAAATTGATGACTGATTAAAAAAAAAAAGGAAAAAAAAAAGAAACTAGAAAAAAAGAACAAAATAAATGCAAAGCAAGAAGAAGAAAGGAAATAATAAAGATTAGAGTGAAATGTTGTATGATTTATATGAAATGCCCAGACAAGGCAAATCTATACAGACAAAAAGTAGATTATTGATTATCCAGAGTGGAAGAAAGGATGTTTATGGAGATTAACAGTGCATCAGGAATCTTTTTTGGGGTAATGAAAATGTTCTAAAATTGATTTATGGCAATAATTGTTGTATTAGTGTTCTCCAGAGAAACAGAACAAATAAGATGTATATACATATAGAAAGAAATTTATATTAAGGAATTGGCTCACATGATTATGGAAGTTAAGAAGTACCAAGATCTCCAGTCACTAAGCTGGAGACCAAGGGGAGCCAATTGTGTACTTCCAGCATGAGTCTGAAGATAGAACAAGGACAACCAATGGCATCAGTTCCAGACTGAAAGCTGGCAGGCTCAAGACCAAAAAGAACTGATGCTTCAGTTTGAGTCCAAGGCAAAAAGATACTGATATCACAGCTTAAGAGGTCAGAAAGGCAGGAGTTTTCTCTTATTCAGCCTTTTTGTTCTATACAAGTCTTCAATTGATTAGATGAGGCCCACCCACATTAGGGAGGGTGATCTGCTTTACTCAGTCTACTGATTCAAAAGTTAATCTCATCTAGAAATACCCTCACAGACACACCCAGAATAATGTTAGGCCCAATGTCTGGGCACCCTATGGCCAGTCAAGTTGGCACATAAAATTAACCATTTGTACAACTTGGCAAACTTGCTAAAACATCTTTGAACTGTACACATATGTTCCCATATCTCTTCCCTCTTGCATCTCCCTCCCTCCCGCCCTCCCTATCCCACACCTCTAGGTGGTCACAAAGCACAGAGCTGATCTCCCTGTGCTATGCGGTTGCTTCCCACTAGCTATCTATTTTACGTTTGTTAGTGTATATATGTCCATGCCACTCTCTCTCTTTGTCACATCTTACCCTTCCCCCTCCCCATATCCTCAAGTCCATTCTCTAGTAGGTCAGTGTCTTTATTCCCGTCTTGCCACTAGGTTCTTCATGACCTTTTCTTTTTTTTTCCCTTAGATTCCATATATATGTGTTAGCATACTGTATTTGTTTTTCTCTTTCTAACTTACTTCACTCTGTATGACAGACTCTAACTCCATTCACCTCACTACAAATAAGTCCATTTCATTTCTTTTTATGGCTGAGTAATATTCCATTGTATATATGTGCCACATCTTCTTTATCCATTCATCCGATGATGGACACTTAGGTTGCTTCCATGTCCTGGCTATTGTAAATAGAGCTGCAATGAACATTTTGGTACATGACTCTTTTTGAATTATGGTTTTCTCAGGGTATATGCCCAGTAGTGGGATTGCTGGGTCATATGGTAGTTCTATTTTTAGTTTTTTAAGGAACCTCCATACTGTTCTCCATAGTGGCTGTATCAATTTACATTCCCACCAACGACATCCACGTCTTAATCCCCAGAACCTGTGAACATTACTTTATATGGTAAAAGAGACTTTGTAGATGTAATTAAGTTAAGGATCTTCAGATGGGGAAATTATCCTGTATTAGTTGGGTGGGCCTTAAATGTAATCACAAGTGACCTTATAAAGAGGAAGGAAAGAAAGTCAGAGTAGAAGGAGATGGGTAATAGAAGCGGAGATTGACGTGATGCCAGTCATTTAAATGGATGCCTCCATTTGAAGATGGAGGAAGGGAAAACAAACAAAGAAATACAGATGACTTCTAGAAGTTAGAAAAGCAAATATTTTACTAGACAAAGACTAAAACAACTTCTTAAATATGGTTAAAAAACTAAAGGAATTCAGGAAAATAATATATGAAAAAAATGAGAATATCAACAAAGAGATAGAAATTATTTTTTAAAAGAACCAAACAGAAATTTCAGAGCTGAAAAATATAGCATTACACTGATAACAAAACCAAAGACACTACAAGAAAAGAAAAACTACAGATCAATACTCTTTATGAATATTGATGCAAAAATCCTCAACAAACACTAGCAAACCAAAAGCAACAGCGTATTAAAAGATTACATACCATGACCAAGTGGGATTTATTCCTGGGATACAAGGAGAGTTCAATATACAAAAATCAGTCAGTGTAATACAAATGAAGGGAAAAAAGAATACATGTAGATCAATAGAATGAAATAGAGACCCCAGAAATAAATCTATATTTTAGCACAACAAAAAAAAGAGAAAAAAATCTTCCCACACAAAAAAATTCCTAAACCAGATGACTTCACAGGTGAATTGAAGAACTGATTTTATGACACCAGTGTTATCCCAATAAGAAAACTAGACAAAGACATCACAAGAAAAGAAACAGAAAAACCACTACTCCTAATAAATATAGACCAAAAAATTCTCAACAAAATATTAACAAACTTAATCCAGCAATGTATAAAAATGCTTATTCAACATGACCAAACGAGATTTATCCCACAAATGCTTTATACTTGAATCAGGAACAAGACAAGGATGTCCACTTTTACCACTACAATTCAACATAGTACTGGAAGTTCCAGCCAGAGTAATAAGGAAAAAACAAAATAAAAACAGAAGATGGAAATTAAAAGTATCCAGATTGGAACAAAGAAATAAATCTGTCTTCAGTCACAGACGATATAATCTTGTATATAGAAATCTCTAAGTATCCCATGAAAAGAACCAATGAGAAATAATAAACAAGTTCAGCAACATCACAGGTTACCAGATGAATACTCAAAACCCAATTGCATTTCTATACACTAAGAAAGTAATTCCACGCTTAATAGCATCAAAAAGAATAAAAAACTTAGGGATAAATTTCACAAACGAAGTGCAAGATTTATACACTAAAAACCACAAAAGATTGCTGAGAAAAATTAAAGAACTAAATAAATGGAGAGCTATTCCATGTTCATAGATAGAAGACAGTAGTGTTAAGGTACCTATTTTCTATAAGTTGACCTATAGATTCAATGCCATTATCCATCAAAGTACCAAAAGGCTTTTTTGCAGAAAAGGTTGACCCTAAAAATTATATAGAAATGTAAAGGACCCATATAGCCAAAATAATTTTGAAAAAGAGGAACAACCTTGGAGGATTCACTTCCCAGTTTCAAAATGTCTTATAAATCTGCAGCAATTAAAATTTTGTGGTACTGTTATACATACAGATATGTAGATCAATGGAAGAGAGAGAAAATCCAGCCCTAAACCTTACATTTAGGTCAATCCATTTACACCAAAAGTGCAAAGGCAAACGAATGGAGGAAAGATAGTTTTTCAGTGATGCCAATACAACTGGATATCTATATGCATAAAGATGAATTTGACCAAAAGTCAACAAACTTTTTCGGTAAACAGTAAACATTGTGCCTTGTGACCTTACCACCTCTGTTGAAACTACTCATCTCTGCTGTTGTACTGAATTCTTTCCTTTCGTGTTCTCTTGAAGGGCAGTTGATTTCTTTCTCTCTTCACGAGGGATGGTGGTAAGGAAGATGTTTGAATATGTATACTTTGGTTCCAGGATTTTGAACCAAAGAACACAAAGGGAAAAAGAAAACAAGGACTTCTAAATGTGAGGACATCATTGTAATTTAAATACATCCTTTGGTATAATGCACGATGGTACATCAAAGCTGGCAAGGAAAGGAGCAAATAGGATTGATAAACTTTCGCATGAAAGCAAGGTAAAAAAAATAGAAAATTGAGAATATCATCTTAAATTTTTGACCTTTTGAAAATAAGTAGCCTTTCTGCTCTGTCACTCAACTGGTAGTTGTTATGTCATCCATTCTACGTTGGAGTGCTCATGAAATGAAACGTGAACCCCTAGAGCTCAATTCTCTTACCAACTGTGAGTAAGTAGGACTTGGAAGGTAGCTGACTGAGTCTGTTTGGCGTGAACTAGAGATGAGTCTGGAACACGTTATTGTTGTCGGAAAGCAAAGATGCCACCACAGTTGGACTTGGAGTCGTGTTAAAAAGGGAAAAAAAAATCCAGCAGTCATCCTGACTAGAACGTCCTAGTAGTGATGACTTGAACATTAAAAAGAAAGCAAAGATTTGGGTCCACTGGAATCATTCAGGCATGTGAAAGGCTGTAAGTTCTTGTCAATGTGCAAAAGGACCAAATTACATCAAATGTGCTGGAGAAGAGATGGGCCTCCCGTGTGAATTAATGCTGGGCTGTGAGGGTAGGGGGTTCCCCCAACATCACAAAGGGGGCCAACAAAGGGACAAATTATACCACTGTTGTTGTTGTTGTTTTTATTAAGTGAAACACTTGGTTTGTTTAACAGATGACTGTTCAGTGTGGTTCACAGATCCTTCACAGATCCCTGGTGTTCCATGTGGTCAAATCTTTTCATCGTAGTGCTAAGTCAGTATTTGTCTTTTTCTGTCTCATCCTTTCATGAGCATGCAGTAAAGATTTCCAGAGGCTACACAACCTGTGATATCACAACAGATTCAAAGCAAAAGCAGAGATGAGATCCCACCATCCACCTACTAAGTTGATACGAAAAAGATTTGCAAGAATGTCCACACTGCCACTCTGCTCACAGTTGTTTTGTTCAGGAATTTATATTTTTGCTGAAAATATGTTATTTGTATTAACATATAATGAATTTATTATTGTTTTTTTAAATGAATTAGTCATGTTTTTAAAACTCAGGTTTAATTTCTAGTACAGTAAATATCAGTAAACAGATAATAAACAAAAGCTTTTGGAGTGGGGGGGGGGGGCTTCAATTCTTTTTAAGATCATAAAGGGATCCTGAGACCAAGAAGTGTGAGAACTACTGTTTTAATTAATACATTTTCTTCTTCTTTTCATTCAGTTCAAATAGTTATTGTATCAGGAGTGAAACGTATCTGTTTTGTTTTCTGTCTCAGATGCAAGAAATGTTTTTCAAAGAAAGAGAAATATCAGTAATGCCAAGTTGACTCTGCTAGAGTATTTAGCCTTCGTCAGGGGAGATTGAAGGGTGGATTTCACCCCTTCTGGGTGGGGACTGTGCACCTGGGAAATGCAGTGACTCGGAAGAACTCAGGAATGGAGGAATTTTACAGTCTCTTGCACCCAGGGACCAGGCAAGCTCATAGCCAGTCTCCAGAAAGTAGGGAGGGGCCAAGGGGATAAAACCAGCCCAGAGAATGCCAAGGGGAGCTTCCTGAAGCACCCAATGGAATCCTCCCCAAGCAGTCGGTGTTATCCAGCTGGGCACCTTCAGGGGGACTTGAGGGCAGGCTGTGGTCCTCTCTATGCTAGGTGGACACTGTGTGGTCCTTTACATGCATTTGAAGGAACTTGCGTGCACTGTTGGTATCTGCTCAAGTCTTTCTGTCAATTGTAACACCTTTTGACAACCACAGAGATTGACAAGTTCTTTTTTTTTTTTTTTGAGATTGACAAGCTTTATCACAGAGCAATTACCAACCACAACAGAATGTTTAGGGCAAAGTCAAAAATGGACATGGTTTTACCAGTGGCACAGTTACCCCATCCTTCAAGTGGTCTCTTCAAATCTCCAAGTTCCTCCATCCGGAAAGTGAAAAAAGCATGTTAGGATAAGGTAATTTTCAGGAATGCTTTATTTAAACAACAGCTCCACTGACAGGAAGTGTTACACAACAACTAACAATAGATGGTATTTCAAAAGAAAAAGTGCTCCATAGAAGATCTGGCAAAGTGGTAAACATCTGAAGGAAGTGAAGTCTCCTCATTGTAGAACTTCGTCATGCTGTGAGGGAAGAGAGAGATAAGATTTAGCAAAGTTAGATAAGGGAAACTATAGGGAGTCTGAAATCATGACCTTCAAACTACTCTAGATTCTGAGAACAAGAAAGTATTCAACATAATTAAAATTTTTGGAAATTTAAAATGGACCAAAAAAAAAAAAAAACCTCAGCAACTGATTCTTACTGAGTACACACCATCAATCCACAAAACTAAAATTTACGCCAGAAATATACACAAGTGAAAGTCATCAGCTAACAGTCCTTCTACTCAGTGGCATAAATCCTCCAAGAGTGACAGAATAGTGGAAGGTCACATTCAATGTTTCACTAGTCTTCCACTACACTGTGACAATGTGTCTTACTGGGAATTAATTAGGAAATGGATGTCACCTGCCCTCTGAAGAAGCCCTCAATAGAGCATTGGAAAACAGGCAGATGGGATGTGTGCGCAAGCTAGAATATTGTAAGGGCAAAGGGCTGGGAAGCAGGAGAATTGGGAACCTCTTTCTCTTTCACTCTGTATTCAGTATCAAGAATGGTGCTTGGCACATAGTCGGTGCTCAATAAATATCTCATGAATGACTGAGGATAGTGTAATTAAATTGGTAAATTAGTGTAAATTAAATCAGAGAACTGTTGTGAGGAGCAGATTAAAAAGGAAGGATAAGTTTAGCAATATTTTATTATCTTTCCAGGATCAAACAGAGCCTGGAGTTGCTTTCCCAGGGTCTGGAATATTCTATCCAGTTGGAATATAGTCCCTGTGGCTACTTCCTCAATATTCCTTTGTGTTCTTGGAAAATTTTGTAAAAAAAATATATTCTCTTTCAATGTGTTTAAAAAGCAAAAAGTGCTAGAAGTGGGTTTGAAAGGAACTTAATACCAACTAATGGATAACTCAGTCAAATTAGGTGAATATTGTGTTTCATAGTTGAAAAGAAGTAGTTAGATGAAGAAAACAATCTCCTCCTGATTGGGGAAAAAGAATCAGGAGATACACATACAATGTGTCCATCTTTTGGTTTCTACTCATGAGAATCATACCTCCTTTATTATTGTTGTGGGGATTAAAGGAGGTCAACAGAAAGTGCTTAGCACTTAATGTACTTATCTACTTAGCACTTATGTACTTAATGAATGTTAGCACTTATTCTTTCTTTGATTGGGATGGAGTCCTCACATGTTTTTTAAAAAATTTTACTGAAGTATAGTTGATTTACAGTGTTGTGTTAATTTCTGCTGTGCAGCAAAGTAACTCAGTTATATATAAATAAATATATATATATATATATATATATATATATATATATATTCTTTTCCATATTCTTTTCCATTATGGTTTATCACAGGATATTGAATAGAGTTCCCTGTGCTATACAGTAGGACCTTGTTGTTTATCCATCCTATATGTACTAGTTTGCATCTGATAATCCCAAACTCCCAGTCCTTCCCTCCCCCACGCCCCTCATATGCTTTTTAAATTTTTACTTTAATATATTTTTAGAGCAGTTTTGGATTTATAGAAAAATTGCACAGAAAGTACAGAGAGCTCTCCATGTACCCCCTCTCTCTCATCCATACCCCCTGCTGTTAACATCTTGGCATTAGTATGGTACATTTATTAAAATTGATGAACCAATATTGATACCATATTATTAACTAAAGTCTATAGTTTACACTAGGGTTGACGCTGTGATTTTAAGTTCTACGGGTTTTGCCAAACGCATAATATCACATATCCACCATTACAGTATCATACAGCAGTTTCACTGCCCTAAAAAATCCTCTGCTCTGTCTATTCATCCTTCCTTCCCTGTTAATCCCTGGCAACCACTGATCTTTTTACTGTTTCCATAGTTTTACTTTTCCAGAATGTCATATAGTTGGAATCATACCATATCTAGCCTTTTCAGGCTGGCTTCTTTCACTTAGCAATATGCATTTAAGTTTCCTCCATGTCTTTTTGTGGCTTGAGAGCGCCTTTGTTTTGTTTTTTACTATATAATATTCCATATGCATCTTAAATACCACTCATCTGCTGTAGTTTTAAGTATTGGAGTTAGGGAAAATTTGTAATTTTAACCACTATGGTTAGGGAAAATTTGACATCTCAGGGAGGCAGTGTAAATATAGTGACTAAAAACAGCTTTTGCTATGCAACATACCTGAATACAGCAATATTCAACATTCAAAACCAATATATTGAGCATAGTACATAACAGGTGTTGTGTTTGACACTCTCAGCTCTGGAGATAAAGTGGTAAAAGTCCAGATACAGTACCTGTCGTGTTGCCCCTGAAGCCCATCGCTGACACACATACACACAACCAGCTTCACACCTACCTGGTGCTTACTTTACACCATGAGCTGTTTTAAGGGCCTTCCAAATATTGACTCATTTAATCCCCACAACAACCCTACAAGTAGGTACCATTATTAGTCCCATTTTACAGATGAGGAAACAGAGGCACAGAGAAGGTAAGTAATTTTCTCTACGTTCCACCACTCCCAGTTAGCAGATCTGGGATTGAGACTGAGGCAGTCTGGCTTTAGGTCTAAATTCCTCTCAGTCAAGCTCTGCTGCCTTTAGTGGCAGCCCAGTGGGAGAGCAGAGAACCAAGGAAGCCATAGCAATGCAGCAGGTTAAACCTGGTGGCAAGACAAGCACGTGGTTCTGGGGGGACACCAGGACCACTTGACCTAGTTCTAATCGCAGAGGGGTGGGGGAGATGGTCAGGAAATGCTTGCTTGAGGAAGCAGCCCTTGTGATGTTGTCTGAAGTGTGAGAAAGCCATGACTTTCTGAAATGTCAATGTGCATGAGTCCTTGACTTCCCAGTGCCTCAGTGTCCCACCTGATAATGAACAGCCACCTCGTCTGGTTTTGTGGGGTGTGAGAAATGCACAGTGCCATGGGAGAGAGCTGCTTGTTAGCTGTGATAAGGAGGGTAACGATGATGTTGTCACTTCCTGCTGGGTTCTCAACCTGTCCCTGGCCATGGGCCGACTGATGCCACCACTTTGCCTTCTTTTGCTTCAACTTCACCCCCATAGCCTTGTCACTCTAAGGTCGCTGAGTGCCAGGGAACAGCAATACAACCTCTCTCTGGGTATCACTGAGCTCTTATTCTGACTGTTGAAGAAGAAGGAAGAGATGGGGAAATGGAGGGAAGTTGAGAAAGCAGACACAGTGTTATTTGCACTGTCCTCAGGCTGTATTTAAGACCATCCATCTGCTTCTTTGACCAATAAACTGGCTCTGAATTCAGTGTCAATGAAGTTCCAAAATGGTTTGGAGCAATGGCGTCCACAATGATACTAAACACACACACTTTGATGCAGAGTCCCCTTTGGATGTATTTTAAAAAAACAACTCTCTTTGCTTTATACTAGATTGCATACTAGATTTAAGAAATAATGCACAAAGGAAAATATGCCCTCCTGCAATGACTGTAATTCACTGTAAAAACGTAAAGTATTGGACTTGTGTGTTGATTTTACGTGTCCCAGACCAATTTCAGCACTGCATGCCTTCAAGTGGGGCCACCTGTGAAGCCAAGCCATTTAATAGCACAACTGCTTCACCTACCCAACGGTCCTCAAATGACCCCAGGTCTCCCTGAACATCCCCTCAAATCTGCACGTGAAAATGCATCCATAACAGTGATGGTGTTTCTTCATCATGCGACCTTCTGTATTTTAATTGCATGAAATAAACCAGAGTTATCAAAAATGGATATACATGATCGGAATAGCTGTTGATATTGTTAACCCTTTGTGTGATCATGTATTGTGTTGCACTGAATAATCAATTCAACCTCTGGGGAGCTTTATACCTAACAGTCACACTATTCAGAGTTAAATAAATGTGATAACTTTTGTCACTTCTATCAAGTCAGGCACTGCATCCTAAACTCAAAACTACAGAAAATGTTTTCATTAGAAAAACCAAAACTTGGTATGAATTGTTTTGACTTGAAGCAACTTTTCCGGCTATATAAACATGCGAGGATTGTTTATAAATCAATGTTGTGTCCTGGGAAAAGGCTTTACTGACTAGTGCATATAGTAAATGTGAGTTTTCTCAGAAGCCAGTACTAAAGCCATTTATCAGACAACAGGTCTCATTTTACAGGGTGACTGTACGTACACACCAAGTAGTTAGTGGACTTTGGCATAATTTTAGTGGCTCCAGTTAAAAGCCTACGTCTCTTACTGGGTCTGCAATCTACAAAAGTCTACAGTTAGAGGTTTGTTTCATGAACTTGGGCCAAGTGAGAGCAAGGCCACCTCTTAAAGTGGAAAGACATGGAAAGAAAGGCTCCAATGGGGCCACCATGGCAACAGGTGGGAAGAAACATCAATTTGGAAAAAAATGTCTTTGAGCCCACCCTGCTCAGCAGTGTCACCCAGGACACCCTCATGATGAGATTTCTGGGGCTCTGGCACCAGTTATCAAGTTTGATACAGAGGAAGAGGCTACGGTGATTGTTGACATTCTCAGCGTATGACTGCATATTCACTCCAAACCCATGTGAAACAATTGTAATTAATAACTACCCTCGCAGATTGAAGTCCCCTAAGGGAACCGGACTCAGCACTTCATGTTATCTTCTGACACAGGAACTCTGATTGAAGGACAAATTAAGGAGTATTGGGCGGCCATTTGGCCTGGATGGACTTGACCATTATGGGAGGATCTGCACTGACCAGATTCCACTCTCCTGGTTGTGAAAGAAGCCCTTGCCTGGACACATAGCATCTGGACTGCCAGGTTGGGTTACCAAGTTCACACCCTTTTGGGTCCATACCCTGGCACCACTCTTACTTCTCCTAAAGAAAGATTTATTGTTTGAGTGAGATGCATAGCTTGGTTTCATCTCAGGAAAGCACAGCAGAGTGTCATTTATCCAAGTACAATAGAAATGGCTAAAAGAGTAAAGGGGTTATTCCAACAAGGGCTGAGGATGATTTTTCTATAAGGAGCGAAGCCAGGAGACTTAAGCGGCCAAGCTCCACACAACCATGGTGATATATGTTGAAGAGATATATAGGGAAGACACCCCCTCAAGTCACTGGTTTTCACTGTCGAGGCCCCTCAGTGGGAAGGGACTCTGATGATAGCTTTTGCAACTGATTATGAAACAACACTTGATGTGTGGACTTGTGGGTGGCAAGAATGTTGAGGTGTTCAATGTTTCTCCAATGAAAATGCACAGAGGAGAGGAAATGCTATGGGCAACCAGAGTCACAAAGCATGGGTGTTAAAGTTTGGCTTGTCCATAGCGTCATAGTCTCCAGTTGCTGTTATCTTCTTTACACAAAGGGGGGTCATCCAATGTCAGCACACCCACACGGAAGTGAGCTGCTTACACATGGCTGGCGTATGAGCTGGCATGGCTCTCCTGGGGCCAATTTGGCAATATGTCCTAGAAGCCACAAAATACTTACCTCCTTTGACACAGCAATTCATACCCAAGAATTTAAGAGACATACATATTGAATTATGTTCACTGTACATGATTTACAAGATGGAAAATTTTGAAACAGTGCAAATGCCCAGTAGTACAGGTATGATAATATAGATTATGTACCTCTATCCAATGGAATACTCTGCATTCCTAAAACACCACATTCTAGAAGAACATTTGATGGGGAAAAAAATATCACAATATATACTTAAGGAAAAGCTTACAAGATGGTAGCATTCTAGTTCCATTTTTAAGTTACTTAAAATGCCAAATTAGTTTAAAAGATAAAATATTTTAAAATATCTAGACATGTGGTCGGGAGAATTCTAAACATGTGTCCTTCAACTAGGGTGTTCTGGGCATGCCCTAGTGCCTGGAACCTGTGAACTGGATGTGGTACCACTTGATGACTGTTATGCTATATGGCACAGCTGACCCTAATATGGAAAGATTATCCCTATGGACCTAATCCGATCACATGAGACCTTTTAAAAGCAGAGTCAGAGAGATCTGATTGAAGGGATGACTTGGTGTGATGCTACTGGATTGGGGATGGAACAGGCCAGGTGAGATGGAAAGCAGGTGACCTAAGAGAGGCCGGAGCTGACAGCCAGCATGGAAGTGGGGCCCTCAGTCCTACAGATGCAAACAACTGAATTTGACCGAGAACCTGAATGTGTTTGCAAGTTGATTCTTGTCTAGGGACTCTGGATAAGAGCCTGGCTTCCTGACAGCTGGACATCCTTGGAGCCCTGAGCAGAGACCCCATCAGGCCCTGCCAGACATGAGACCTATGGAGCTGTGAGCTAGTAAATCTGCATCACTTTAAGCTCCTACGTATTCAGTAATGTGTTACACGGGAATAGAATACGCACACTGAATGTGCACCCAAAAAAGACTGAAAGAAGGGAAACCAAAATAATAACAGCAGTTTGTCTCAGCAATAGAACGCTTCTTTTACTGTGCATTTGGTACAACAAGTACGGGTTCCCTTTGAATTCAGGAAAGAGATATCTTTAAAAAACAAAAGTGTAATCACATATTTCCAAAAGAGAAAGGTAATATTGTGTGTAGTGTTCATTCAGAACGGGTAGACTTAAGAGGAGAAAACTTCCTTCCTGGGCCTTGTCTGTCCAGTTCACGACTATTCCAGACCAGAAGCTGTGCCTGGTTCATCGTGTGTCCTCAAAACATGTTTGTTGAATGAACGAATGAATATATTTAACCATCTTTATCATCTATCAAATCTGGGCAGTATGTAACGGTTTCCTACTGCAGAAGTTGAGAAATTCGCTTACTTTACTCTCTCCCCATCCTTTCCTTCTCCATGATCTTCTCAGTTATATGCTCATTTGTGTTTCCTTGTTGTTTATAATACATATCTTCCATTTCATGACCACAGTCCTTGTGCTCTGTGATTCTTAGTCCCACATGTAAATGAACACAGCACACACTGCCACTACTTTTGATGCCCTAAGATCCTACTGTTATGATTTCTCCCTGTCCCATTTACTCCCATCTATTCCATCTCACATTTCCCATCCCACTCCATCCTTTCATTATATTCCAGCTTGCATCCTTTCATGATAGACATTCGTGAACTGGGCAGACAAGGCCAAGTCCTCACAGGGCTTACATTCTAGTGAGGGGAGCAGACAACATAAAAGTCTACAAAGAAGCAAGATCATTATAACTTGGTGGTAATCGTTATAAAGATAATAATGAAGAGACATGATGAGGAAGGAAGGAGAGGAGGGGTTACTTCAGGTTCTGGGTCAAGAAAGGCCTCTCTGAGGAGGTAACATAGAAGGGCAGAATGAGAGGGAGAGAGAGAGGTATGAGTTTGAGGTGGGAAAGATAGGCAGAAGCTAAGATGATTCTATAATTTAATGCCTAAACAAAGATGGTCTGAGAAGGAAAGAGGACACTATTAATAACTGTGCAGGAGTGATACAGAAAAAAAGGGGCTGCCCTGGGATCTGGGTGTGGCCGCCATGGCAGAGGCCTGCCTTGTAGACAGTGAGGAGGAGATTGGATTTTATTCTAAGGATAGTGGGATCCACAAAGGATTTAAAGCAGGACAGCTCTGCTCTCTCTCTCTCTCTCTGCGTTTCAAATGAATGGATTACAGAGGGTAAGAATGTGCTGTGGTGGAAGCCAGAAGAAAGGCCTGTCAAGAGGCCTGCCTCCTCCAACTAAAGATGCTGGTGCCTTGAACTGAGGTGGTTGGGGTCAGGACGGAGAGGAAAGAATGGATTCAAGCATATTTTGAAGAAGAAATTTAGGGTTGAATTGGTTGAATAAGGACAAAGAAGAAACCAGGGATGACACCTTAGTTTTTGGCTCTGACAAATAAATAGAGAGTGATCTCTTTACTGAAATATGGAAGAATGTGAAAGGCAGATGTTTGGGAAGCTAGAATCATAATTTGGTTCTGCATATCAAGATGGAGATGCTTATTCAGGCACCCAATAGTGATATTAAGTAGGCAATCTAGAGCCCAAGGGAGAAGGCTTGAATGGAGGAAGTACATTAAAAGGTACAAAAGAAGCCACTTGAAGAATATATTATAACAAAAATTAGGAGGTAGGGGAACTGCGTGTTTCACTAGGGAATCAATAGCTATTATTAAAGTTTGTAAGTAAAAAGGATTTAAGTAAATTATTTTAAGTTGTAAAGCTAACCTAGAAGAAATGAAATCGACTATAAATCTTCCAAATTATCAAAAGGAAAACACTGACACAGTCAAAAAGAGAAGCTATATATATATATATATATATATATATATATATATATATATATATATATATATCTCAAGAGATAAAAAGAACAAAAGAAGCAAAGAAGACACAAAGAAAAATGAAAAGTTAAAGGCAAACATATCTGTAATATCAAATAATGGATAAAGTGCTTTATTAAAGGGAAAATGATTTTTGGACTGAATCAAAACCCATCTAAAAGTCACCTATAAAAACAAATGACAGAGCTTCCCTGGTGGCGCAGTGGTTAAGAATCCACCTGCCAATGCAGGGGACACGAGTTTGAGCCTTGGTCCGGCAAGATCCCACACGCTGCGGAGCAACTAAGCCCGCAAGCCACAACTACTGAACCAGCGTGCTGGGAAGGAAGAGTCTCTACAACATATGGTGTCGAGAGGGGTTTCCCTGGTGGTGCAGTGGTTAAGAATCCGCCTGCCAATGCAGGGGACATGGGTTGGAGCCCTGGTCCAGAAAGATCCCACATGCCATGGAGCAATTAAGCCTGTGCACCACAACTACTGAGCTGTGCTCTAGAGCCCGCGAGCCACAACTACTGAAGCCTGTGTGCCTAGAGCCCATGATCCACAACAAGAGAAGCCACTGCAATGAGAAGCCCGTGCACCACAGCGAAGAGTAGCCCCCTCTCGCCGCAACTAGAGAAAGCCTGCACACAGCAGCGAAGACCCAATGCAGCCAAAAATAAATAAATAAATTAATTAATTAATAAAAACAAAACAAAACCAAAACAAACAAACAAACAAAAACATGACAAAGACAAAACGACACAGAACATTTGGAATTACAAAAGACAGGCAAAGAGGCATACAGCAAACAATGAATTAGAAGAAAGCAGGGTAGCAATAGTAATAACAGAAAAGATTAAACTTGAGGCAAAGGGCATTCAATGAGCAGGCTCAGTTTGTAATGATAAAGGGTACAACACACATGAAGAGCCCTCATTGATCTCCCTGTCCCAAGTGATCTAGAATCAAAATTCATAGAGCAAAAAATGTGGAAAACACAAAGAGAAATGAAAATACAATAAAAACAGGAGACAACTCACCTGCCAGCTACTGACAGATCAAGTAGAGAAAAATGAAGTAAGAACACAGAAAATGGTTTTCAAAATGCAATGTGCACCAGAATTATCTGTGATGCTTCTAAAAATGCCATTCAGAAAACTCTAGTCAAGTAGGTCGGGAGCAATGCTCAGGAATCTGAAATTCATATGCCCTCCAGATGATTCTGAGGCACAGACAACACTTCAGAAGCAAAACAGTATAGAGAATCTAAATGACACACCAAATAAGGCAAATCTAATAGATTGATATTGAACATTATACCTGGAAAAAAAGAGAATACAGCTTATTTTGAATTATTCATGAAATATTTACTGATTGTATATAAAGCTGCAGATGAAATGTCAAAAAAAAATTCTATGAAGTAGAGATAGTTCAGACAACATTTTTGAACCAAAATGTGTTGAGGATAAATAACAGAAAATTAACAAGCAGAAAAACCCAAATATCAAGATATATTTAACCCTCTAGTATACAATAAACAAATTTTGTCCCAAAGAGGTACTCAAAATCAAAATTGCATGATACCAAACAAGTAATTTTTTTAAAAATGTACATATCAAAACCTATGGCATTTAGATAAGTTTCACTCAGTGGAAAAGTCTAGACCCCAAATACTTCCATTGCTAAATACCAAAGAATGAAAGAAAATGAAAGGAGGGAAATTACATCTTACACTAATAACTAATTTTGCACTGTCTCAAGACTGGTGAGATTGGTTAATAATCTATTCACATGTTTGTTCACCATTTGCTACTCATCTTTAATTTTCTTCTGCTCATGTCTTTGGCCTTTTTCTATTTAAGCTCTTATTATCATAGGCTTGTAGAAATTATTTACGTAGTTTTCACTACCTCAAGTTCATGAACATATTTTCTTACACTTAAAAAAATTTCATAAGATAATTTAAAATTCAGAAAAGTTTAGAAAACAATATAATAAATGTCCACATATCTAGCACCCAATTCTAATACACTTTATTATTTTGCCATTTTTGGCTTAAGTTTTTAAGTATTAATACATTACATTTGGGAATTCTGGGGGATTATGCTGACAGTAGCATAGGTCTTTTGTTTTTGTTTTTCTTTTTTTGCTGGAAGATTTCTTCTTTTAACATCTTTTTTGGAGTATAACTGCTTTAGAAGAGTGTGTTAGTTTCTGCTTTATAACAAAGTGAATCAGCTATACATATAAATATATCCCCATATCTCCTCCCTCTTGCATCTCTCTCCCATCCTCCCTATCCCACCCCTCTAGGTGGTCACAAAGCACCAAGCTGATCTCCCTGTGCTGTGCAGCTGCTTCCCACTAGCTATTTATTTTACGTTTGGTAGTGTATATATGTCCGTGTCACTCTCTCACTTCGTCCCAGCTTACCCTTCCCCCTCCCCGTGTCCTCCCTATGTCTGCATCTTTACTCCTGTCCTGCCCCTAGGTTCTTCAGAACCTTTTTTTTTTTTAGATTCCATATATATGTGTTAGCATATGGTATTTGTTTTTCTCTTTCTGACTTACTTCACTCTGTATGACAGTCTGTAGGTCCAGCCACCTCACTACAAATACCTCAATTTCATTTCTTTTTCTGGCTGAGTAATATTCCATTGTATATATGTGCCACATTTTCTTTAGCCATTCATCTGTTGATGGACACTTAGGTTGCTTCCATGTCCTGGCTATTCTAAATAGAGCTGCAATGAACATTGTGCAAATGACTCTTTTGAATTATAGTTTTCTTAGGGTATAGGCCCAGTAGTGGGAATGCTGGGTTGTATTATAGTTCTATTTTTAGTTTCTTAAGGAACCTCCATACTGTTATCCATAGTGGCTGTAACAATTTACATTCCCACCAACAGGGCAAGAGGGTTCCTTTTCTCCACACCCTCTCCAGCATTTACTGTTTGTAGATTTTTTTATGATGGCCAGTCTGACTAGTGTGAGGTGATACCTCATTGTAGCTTTCATTTGCATTTCTCTAATGATTAGTGATGCTGAGCAACCTTTCATGTGTTTCTTGGCAATCTGTATATCTTCTTTGGAGAAATGTCTATTTAGGTCTTCGGCCCATTTTTGGATTGGTTTGTTTGTTTGTTTGTTTTCATATTGAGCTGCATGAGCTGCTTGTAAATTTTGGAGATTAATCCTTTGTCAGTTGCTTCATTTGCAAATATTTTCTCCCATTCATAGGGTTGTCTTTTCGTCTTGTTTATGTTTTCCTTTGCTGTGCAAAAACTTTTAAGTTTCGTTAGGTCCCATTTGTTTATTTTTGTTTTTATTTCCATTTCTCTAGGAGGTGGGTCAAAAAGTTTCTTGCTGTGATTTATGTCATAGAGTGTTCTGCCTATGTTTTCCTCTAAGAGTTATATAGTATCTGGCCTTACATTTAGGTGTTTAATCCATTTTGAGTTTATTTTTGTGTATGGTGTTAAGGAGTGTTCTAATTTCATTCTTTTACATGTAGCTGTCCAGTTTTCCCAGCACCACTTATTGAAGAAGCTGTCTTTTATCCATTGTATATTCTTGCCTCCTTTATCAAAGATAAGGTGACCATAGCTGTGTGGGTTTATCTCTGGGCTGTCTATCCTGTTCCATTGATCTATATTTCTGTTTTTGTGCAAATACTATACTGTCTTGATTACTGTAGCTTTGTAGTATAGTCTGAAGACAGGGAACCTGATTTCTCCAGCTCCGTTTCTCTTTCTCAAGATTGCTTTGGCTATTCGGGGTCTTTTGTGTTTCCATACAAATTGTGAAATTTTTTGTTCTAGTTCTGTGAAAAATGCCATTGGTAGTTTGATAGGGATTGCATTGAATCTGTAGATTGCTTTGTATAGTATAGTCATTTTCAAGATGTTGATTCTTCCAATCCAAGAACATGGTATATCTCTCCATCTGTTTGTATCATCTTTAATTTCTTTCATCAGTGTCTTATAGTTTTCTGCATACAGGTCTTTTGTCTCCTTAGGTAGGTTTATTCCTAGGTCTTTTATTCTTTTTGTTGCAATGGTAAATGGGAGTGTTTCCTTAATTTATCTTTCAGATTTTTCATCATTAATGTATAGGAATGCCAGAGATTTCTGTGCATTAATTTTGTATTCTGCTCCTTTACCAAATTCATTGATTAGTTCTAGTAGTTTTCTGGTAGCATCTTTAGAATTCTCTATGTATAGTTTCATGTCATCTGCAGACAGTGACAGCTTTACTTCTTCTTTTCCAATTTGGATTCCTGTTATTTCCTTTTCTTCTCTGATTGCTGTGGCTAAAACTTCCAAAACTATGCTGAATAACAGTAGTGAGAGTGGACAACATTGTCTCCTTCCTGATCTTAGAGGAAATGGTTTCACTTTTTCACCATTGTGAACAATGTTCGCTGTGGGTTTGTCATAAATGGCCTTTATTATGTTGAGGTAAGTTCCCTCTATGCCTACTTTCTGGAGGGTTTTTGTCATAAATTGGTGTTGAATTTTGTCGAAAGCTTTTTGTGCATCTATTGAGATGATCATATGGTTTTTCTGCTTCAATTTATTAATATGGTTTATTACATTGATTGATTTGCATATATTGAAGAATCCTTGCATTCCTGGGATAAACCCTATGTGATCACGGTGTATGATCCTTTTAATGTGCCGTTGGATTCTGTTTGCTAGTATTTTGTTGAGGATTTTTGCATTTATGTTCATCAGTGATATTGGTCTGTAGTTTTCTTTCTTTGTGGCATCTTTTTCTCGTTTTGGTATCAGGGTGATGGTGGCCTCATAGAATGAGTTGGGAAGTGTTCCTCCCTCTGCTATATTTTGGAAGAGTTTGAGAAGGATAGGTGTTAGCTCTTCTCTAAATGTTTAATAGAATTTGCCTGTGAAGCCGTCTGGTCCTGGCCTTTTGTTTGTTGGAAGATTTTTAATTATAATATCAATTTCAGTGCTTGTGATTGGTCTGTTTATATTTTTTGTTTCTTCCTGGTTCAGTCTCAGAAGGTTGTGCTTTTCTACGAATTTGTCCATTTCTTCCAGGTTGTATTGACATATAGTTGCTTGTAGTAATCTCTCATGATCCTTTGTATTTCTGCAGTGTCAGTTGTTACTTCTCCTTTGTCATTTCTAATTCTATTGATTTGAGTCTTTTCCCTTTTTTTCTTGATGAGTCTGGATAATGGTTTATCAAGTGTGTTTATCTCTCAAAGAACCAGCTTTTAGTTTTATTGATCTTTTCTATTATTTCCTTCATTTCTTTTTCATTTATTTCTGATCTGATCTTTATGATTTCTTTCCTTCTGCTAACTTTGGGGGTTTTTTTGTTCCTCTTTCTCTAACTGCTTTAGGTGTAAGGTTAGGTTGTTTTTTTCTGATGTTTCTTGTTTCTTGAGGTAGGATTGTATTGCTATAAACTTGCCTCTTAGAACTGCTTTTGCTGCATCCCTTAGGTTTTGGGCTGTCATGTTTTCATTGTCATTTCTTTCTAGGTATTTTTTGATTTCCTCTTTGATTTCTTCAGAGATCTCTTGGTTATTTAGTACTGTATTGTTTAGCCTCCATATATTTGTATTTTTTACAGATTTTTCCTGTTATTGATATCTAGTCTCATAACATTGTGGTCAGAAAAGATGCTTTATATGATTTCAATTTTCTGAAATTTACCAAGGCTCAATTTGTGATCCAAGATATGATCTATCCTGGAGAATGTTCCATAAGCACTTGAGAAGAAAGTGTATTCTGTTGTTTTTGGATGGAATGTCCTAGTAGCATATGTTTTGAATCTCCCCATGTTGTCTCCACAAAAAGAGAGAGAACAGGAGAACTCCGTTCCTGCTGGTCCTCCCTCTCCCCACCCCCAGAGCCCACTTGACTGCACATCAGTGAAGGGCAACTTCATGCCCACTGCCAGGGCTCAGCTGCATTCTCACAAGGGAAAGTTCCTCTTTATAGAAATATTCCAGTTAGGAAATGAAGATGGCTTTGTGAATTTGAAAATCGTGTTTTGCAGTCCCTAATGGAGTCATGGATTAGGGCTACAAACATCATAAAAAGAAAGATAACTCAGCACCCTGTACTTCCAGGTGGAAGCCTAGGCAGCAGTTATGAAAGAGTCATGCCAAAAAAGGGGGGGTGAAAAGAGAAACCTGAATCTGATCAAACCTTACCTCCCTTCCCACTTTACAGGGACTATAAGGAAAAGAGGAATAATTAATAAAATCCTGACCGTGGGAAATGCTATATGACTAATTAGCCAGTTTTTTCAACAAAAAGCATTTGGGGGGAAAAATCAAGGTGAACTCTTTCTTCAATGAAAAGACATTAAGGAAACATATCAACCGAGCTCAGCATTGGGACCTTATTTGGTTCCCAATACAGGCAAGTTATTAAAACATGATTCTAAGATGAGTGGGGCATGTGAGCACTGACTGGATATAATTTTTAGGTGTGACAATTGTATTATCAAGACATACATGTTAAAATATCTACAGGTGAAATTTTAATATTTCCAGGTTATTTCAAAATGATCTCAGGGAAGGAGTGGGTGGGCTATGAATAGTGATAAGGTTGAAGCGAGGTTTTATTTTACAGTAATATATATCTAACATCAGTTTGATATCTGGGATGCTGCCATAATAAACTTTAATACTGCACATGTGATGTTGTTTTTGGGTGGCCACAGCTGGAAGGGCTTTGAGAAGCCTGTTCAAGGAAGCAGGACATACCTTGAGGAGGGGAACTTGAGGGATTATTATGCTTTCCTCTCAACTTTTAGAAGTGTTTTCAAATTTCCATGATGAAATAAAAATAAAGTAATAAAATGTACTTCCAGTTTAAGCTCTGACATCTGAGGAGCTTGGAAGTCAACACTCCCATCCTCACAACAAGAGAAAACTGGACAAACTGAAAACCAATGGTTTTTCTTGGGCTGCTCAGAGATTTGGGGTTGTGGGGTCAACTGCAACCCCACAATCTGGGAAATGCCTGATCTAAAAAGTCACAAATGATCTACTTACCTGGAGTGGGAGCTGCTGGAGCTACAAGCTGGTAAGACCCAAATGGTAATTTTGATGAATTGCTGGGGGCTGAGTGTGGCCTAGTGTGAAAGGGAGAAACGTCTGGGGGCCACAGTTTCTGGTGGGACACCCACTTTCATGTGCTTTCCCTCTAGGAACCCCAGCAGGTTTCTACAGTGGAGATCTGAGAAAGATCTCATGATTAGAGCAAAGAAAAGGAAGAGTAATTACTGTAAAATACCACCAGAGCTTTTTCTAGGAATGGAGACTTTTCCAGAGCCCAGCAAGGAGAGGGAAGGGTATGCCTTTTCTCCCACTCCAGCCCCCTCCAACCTCCCTGTCTCTTCATAGGAAGAATCAGGTGAAACTACCATCAAAAGTAGTCAGGATTTCAAGGAAATAGGTTGGAAATGTAGCATCCAGGGAAAGAAGTAGGGAACAGGAAAAAGAAAAAAAAGCTAATCTATGGAAGAAACACTGGTGAGGGTCACAGCACAGAGACACAGGCCAACAAAAAGACTGAGATTCAAACATATGATTATAGAATGCTCACACACACACACACACACACACACACACACACACACACACACCCTAACATCACACCAACAGAACTCCAGTATAATAGCTGTGGGTTCCAACTAAAAGAGCTGCAAGATGTAGGCTCTCTCTGAGGAAGACTACTTAGAGAAGCCCAAAATGAGGAGGGGAGATTTTAAAAAAGGATAATAGAGGGATTTTAAATCTCTGGCACCTACCGCCACAGCAAAGATTAAACAGACCTCAACTCCCAGATTAGCATGAATCCTCACACTAAAGTCTATTTATCTTCATACCTATTACCCCACAGAGCATGCTAGGCTTTCAACAAAATAGTGAAAGTCATGTTAAAAGGAAAGAAAAAACACACTATGATGAGAAAAAGCAAGCATCACAATCAGACTCAGATATGACATAGAAGTTGAAATTATCAGACAGTGATTTAAAAGATTCTGATTAATATATTAAGGGCTCTGATGGGAAAATAGACAACATTTAAAAGCAAATGGGTAATGTAAGGAGAGAGACAGAACTATAAGAAAGAATAAAAATGAAATGCTAGAAATAAAAAATAACATAGCATAAATGAAGAATGCCTTTGAAGGGCTCATTGTGGCAAAACAGAATTATGGAGATTAAAGATAGATCAATTGAAAATTAACAAAATAAAAAGCAAAGAGAAGAAAGAATTTTTAAAAAGACAATATCCAAGAACTTAGAGACAATTTCAAAAAATGTAAAAAAAATTGCATATCTTGAATACCAAAATGGAGAAGAGAGCACAGAGCAGAAGAAATATTTGAATTAATAATGGCCAAGAAGTTTCCAAAATTAATGACAAACACCAAACCACAGATGCAAAAAGCTCAGAGAACACCAAGCAGAATAAATACTAATAAAGCCACACCTGGGCATGACCTTTTTAAAACTAGAAAACAAAAGACAAAAAGAAAATCAAGAAAGAATTCAGAAGAAAAATACATCTTACCTATAAAGGAGCAAGGAAAAGAATTAACTTAAGGAAGATAAGAAACTTTTCATCAGAATCCATGTAAGCCAAAATTGGTAGTAAAATATTTTAAATGTCAGAAGAACAAAACCACAGACCTAGAATTTTATATCCAGCAAAATTAGCCTTCAAAATTAAAGCAGAGATAAAGACTTTGTAGGACAAAGAGAATGAAAAAAATCATCACTAGTCAATTGGCCTGCAAAAAATATTATGAAAAGTTCCTCAGACAGAAGAAAATGATGAATTCAGATCAGAAACCAGAATCTACATAAAGAATAGAAGCACATCAGAGGAGGAATGAATGATGATAAAATAAAATTGTTTATATTTATTATTTCTAATTGATCTAAAAGATAACAGTTTGAAGTAATTACAGTAAAAATATATGGGGTTATGATTATATACATATATATGTAAAATTTAAAAAAATTTTAAGAGGTATAATTGATATGCTAAGAGGAGCACTTGATTAAAACAAGAGAGGGCATAATATACAAAAATCTGTTGCTTTTCTACACACTAATAATGAAATATCAGAAAGAAAAAATAATAAAATGATGCTGTTTAAAATCACATCAAAAAAGAATAAAATACCTAGGAATAACTTAACCAAGGGGGTGAAAGACCTATATTCTAAAAACTATAAAACATTGATGAAGGAAGTTAAAGATGACACAAAGAAATGGAACGATATCCCATGTTCATGGATTGGAAGAGTTAATATTGTTTAAATGTCCATACTACCCAAAGAAATCTACATATTTAATGCAATCCATATCAAAATACCCATGACATTTTTCACAGAACCAGGACAAATAATCCTAAAATTTATGTGGAACCACAAAATACCTCAAATTACCAAAGCAATTCTTGAGAAAATAGAACAAAGTTGAAGATACCACACACCATGACTTCTGACTATACTACAAAGCTACAGTAATTGAAACAGCATGGTACTGGCACAAAAACAGACACATAGATCAATGGAACAGAATAGAGAGCCCAGAAATAAACCCAAGCACTTATGGTCCATTAATCTATGACAAAGGAGACAAGAATATACAATGAGAAAAGACAGTGTCTTCAATAATTGGTGCTGGGAAAACTGGACAGCTATAAGTAAAAGAATGAAATTAGAACATTTTCTAACACCACATACAAAAATAAACTCAAAGTAGATTAAAGACCTAAATGTAAGACCAGAAACTATAAAACTCCTAGAAGAAAACATAAGCAGAACACTCTGACATAAATCATAGAAATATTTTTTTGGATCTATTTCCTAAAGCAAAAGAAACAAAAGCAAAAATAAACAAATGGAACCTAACTTAACTTAAAAGCTTTTGCACAGCAAAGGAAAACCACTGACAAAATGAAAAGACAACCTACTGAATGGGAGAAAATATTTGCAAATGATATGACAAATAAGGGGTTAATATCCAAAATATATAAACACTCATATAACTCAATATCAAAAAAACAAACAACATGATTATAAACTGGGCAAAAGACCTCAATAGACATTTTTCCAAAGAAGATATACAGATGGCCAATAAGCACATGAAAAGATGCTCAACGTCGTTAATCATTAGAGAAATGCAAATCAAAACCACAATGAGATATCAGTTTACAGCTGTCAGAATAACTGTCATCCAAAAGACCACAAATAACAAATGCTGGCAAGGATGTGGAGAAAAGGCAACCCTCATTCACTGTTGGTGGGAATGTAAATCGGTGCAGTCACTGTGAAAAACAGTATGGAGATTTCTCAAAAACCTAAAAATATAGCTACTGTATGATCCAGCAATTCCGCTCCTGGGAGTATATTTGAAGAAAATGAAAACACTAATTCAAAAAGATATATGCACCCCAGCATTCATAGCAGCATTATTTACAATAGCCAAGGTTTGGAAGCAACCTAATTGCTCATCAGAGATGAATGGATAAAGAAGATGTAGCATATACATACAATGGAATATTACTCAGCCATAAAAGAATGAAATTTTGCCATTTGCAACAATATGGATGAACCTCGAGGGTATTATGTTTAGTAAAATAAGTCAGAGAAAGACAAATACAGTATGATATCACTTATATGTGGAATCCAAAAAAATAAAACGAATGAATGTAAAAAAACAAGAAGAGACTCATACATATAGAGAACAAACTAGTGGTTACCAAGTAGAGAGAGAAAAGTGGGGAGGGGCAACACAGGGGGAGGGGTTGAGGAGGTACAAACTATGTATAAAATAAATAGGCTACAAGAATATATTGTACAGCACAGGGAACATAGCCAATGTTTTATAATAATTATAAATGGAGTATAATCTATAAAAATTTTGAATCACTATGTTGTACAGCTGAAACTAATATAATATTGTGGATAACAAAGAACAAACGCAGCAAATTCAGCAAAACAAAATGGTGGATATATATCCAACTATATCAACAATCAGTTTAAATGTATAAGTATGGCAATTAAAGGACAAATTGTCAGAGAAGATAAAAAACAAGAAAACTCTATGTTGTTTACAAGAAATCTGCTTTAAATATAAACATTAGAGAGGTTAGAAGGACAGAAAAATATATACTATACTAACACTAATAAAAAGGAAGCCAGAGTAGCTATATAAATTCCAGACAGATCAGACAGAATTATCAGGAATAAAGAGGGGGCATTACATAATTATAAAGGGGTCAATTCTCCAAAATAACATAACAGTCCTAAATGTGCCTTCATCTAACAACAAAACACATGAAGCAAAAATTATAAAACTGAAAGAAGAAATAGACACATCTACTATCACCGATGGAGACTTTGACACTCCTTTTTCACTAGTTGATGGATTGAGCTGGCAGAAAATCATTAAGGATACAGATTATCTGAGCAGCACTATTAATCAACATTATCTAATTTACCTTTATAAAATATTCTACCCAACAATGACAGAATACACATTCTTCTCATTCATGCATGGAACATTCACTGAGACAGAACACATTCTGGGCCATTCTCAGACCACATTGGAATTAAAGAAGTAAACAATGACAAAAATTAGTGGACAATCCCCAGGTATTTGAAATTAAACAACACATTTCTAAATAACACATTTGTCAAAGAAGAAGCCCAGAGAAAGTTTAAAAATATTTAATGAAATAAATGAAATGATAACATAAAAATTTGTGGAATGAAGCAAAAGCAAAGCTTAAAAGGGAATTCATATTATTAAATGCATATATTAGAAAAGAAAAAATATCTAAAATCAATAACCTAAGCTTCCACATTATGAGACTAGAGAAAGAAGAGTAATTTAAGTCTAAAGCAAGCTGAATAAAAGAAATAATAAAATTAGAGAAGAAAACAAAACAAAACAAAAAAACTATAGAAAAAAATCAAATCAAAAGCTAATTCTTCAAAAAGATTGATAAACCATTAAGCTATACAAGATAAGAGGGAAAAAGACATAAATTATCAATATTATAAGTAAAAGAAGGGCCACTACTTCTAATCACATGGGTATTAAAAAGATAATAAAGGAATAATACAAACAGCTCTATGGCCATAAATTTGATAACTTAGATTAAATGGATAAATTCCTTGAAAGCCACAAACTACCAAAATTCACAGGAGAAATAAAATCTATATCTATTAAAGAAATTGAATAACTTATAACCTTTCCAAAAAATAAATCACTAGGCCTAAATAGTTTCATAGGTAAATTCCACCAAACATCTAATGAAAAAAATGATACCAATCTCTTCCAGAAAATAGAAGTACATGGAACACTTCCCAACTCATCCTGTGAGGCAAACATTATCTTAATACCTAAACCAGAGAAAGACACTACAAGAAAGGAAAACTATAAACCAATATCTCTCATGACTATGGACATAAAATTCCTCGATAAAATAATAACAAATTGACTTCAATGAAGTATGAAAAGAATTATACACCGCCATCAAATGGAATTTATTCCAAGTATGCAAGGCTAGTTCAACATTTGAAATCATCCAATCAGTGTAATGCATCACATCACATAATCATATCAATAGTTGCAGAAAAAGCAATTGACAAAATCCAATACCCATTCATGATGAAAACTTTCAACAAACTATAAACAGAGGAAACTCCCTCAACTTGATAAAGAACATCTACAAAAGAACTACAGCTAACATCATATGTAATGGGAGAAACCAAACACTTTTCCCCGTAAGTTTGGGAACAAGGTAGAGAATGTCCATTCTCATCACTTCCTTAGCATCATATTGGAAATTCTGGCAAGTGCAATAAGACAAGAAAAACAAATAAAAGGTAAACAGATTGGAAATAAATAAATATATTTATTATAATTACCAGTGTAGTTATAACTTTCTACTTTGTTTTAAAATACACATTTACCTATGAATTTGTCTAACAAAGTCTAAAGTTATTTCATATCTTATCCTCCTCAACAATAAGATAAATACCTTAGTAGGCTTTAAGTATCCATTGAATATCCCACATTTTGTTAATGTTGCCTAGAATTTCAAATTCACATTATTAAGCACACAGAACAGTAGCATCGGGGGAGGACCTTCAAGATGATGGAGGAGGAAGACCTGGATATCACCTTCCTCACCACAAATACATCAAAAATACATCTACATGTGGAACAACTCCCACAGAATGCCTACTGAACACTGGCAGAAGACCTCAGACTTCCCAAAAGGCAAGTAACTACCCAAACACCTGGGTGGGGCAAAAGAAGAAAGGAAGAGCAGAGACAGAAGAGTGGGGACAGTACCAGCACCTCTGGGAGGGAGCTGCGAAGGAGGAAGTTTCCACACACTAGGAAGCCCCTTCACTGGTGGAGATGGGGGGTGGGCAGAGGGGAAACTTCAGAGCAATGGAGGAGAGCACAGCAATAGGGGTGCAGAGGGCAAACCAGAGAGATTCTCACACAGAGGATCACTGCCGACCAGCCTGAGAGGCTTGTCTTCTCACCTGCAAGGGCGGGTGGGGGCTGAGAGATGAGGCTCGGACATTGGAAGTCAGATCCCAAGGAGAGGACAGGGGTTGGCTGTGTGAACACAGCTTGAAGGGGGCTAGTGCACCACAGCTAACTGGGAGGGAGTCCGGGAAAAAGTCTGGAACTGCCTAAGGGTCAAGAGATCATTGTTTCAGGGTGTGCGAGGAGAGGGGATTCAGGGCACCACCTAAACTAACTTCAGAGACAGGCGCGAGCCGTGGCTATCAGCATGGAAACCAGAGACAGGCATGAAATGCTAATGCTGCTGCTGCAGCCACCAAGAATCCTGTGTGCAAGCACAGGTCACTATGCACACGTCCCCTCCAGGGAAGCTGTGCAGCCCGCCACTGTCAGTGTCCCATGATACAGGGACAACTTTCCTGGGAGAACACATGGTACACCTCAGGCTGTTGCAACATCATGCTGGCCTCAGCTGCAGCAGGCTCACCCTGAATTCTGTACCCCTCCCTCACCTTGGCCTGAGTGAGCCAGAGCCCCTGAATCAGCAACTCCTATAACCCCCTCCTGTCTGGGTGAAGAACAGACACCAGAGGGCGACCTACATGCAGAGGTGGGGCCAAATGCAAAGCTGAACACCAGGAACGGTGTGAAAAAGAGAAGAAAGAGGGAAATTTCTCCGTGCAGCCTCAGGAGTAGCAGAATAAATCTCCACAATCAACTTGCTGTTTCGTGCATCTGTGCCCAAATAGACAACGAATTATACGAAAACTGAGACGGTGAACTTTGGGAACAACTGTAGATTTGGGGTTTGCTTTCTGCATCTAATTTGTTTCTAGTTTTATGTTTATCTTAGTCTAGTATTTTGAGCTTATTATCACTGGTAGATTTGTTTAATGATTTGGTTGCTCTCTTCCTTTTTAAAAAAATATATATATATTTTTTCCTTTGTCCCTTTTCTGAGTGTGTATGTGTATGCTTCTTTGTGTGATATTGTCTGTATAGGTTTGCTTTTACCATTGGTCCTAGGGTTCTGTCTGTACGGGGGTTTTTTTAGTATAGTTTTTAGCACTTGTTGTCATTGGTGCCATTTTTTATTAGTTTGGTTGCTCTCTTCTTTGTTTTTTCAATTAGTTTTTATTTTAATATTTGTTTAAATAACTTTATTTTAGTTAGGTATTTCTTTTTTTTTTCCTTTTTTCCCTTTTCTTCTGAGCCATGTGGCTGACAGGGTCTTGGTGCTCCGGCTGAGTGTTGGGCCTGAGCCTCTGAGGTGGGAGAGCCGAGTTCAGGACGTTGGTCCACCAGACACCTCCTGGCACCTCATAATATCAATTGGTGAGAGTTCTCCCAGATATCTCCATCTCAATGCTGAGACCCAGCTCCACTCAATGACCAGCAAGCTTGACTGGTGGACCACCCATGACAAACAACTGGTAAGACAGGAACACAACCCCACCCATTAGCAGAGAGACGGCTTAAAATCATAACAAGTTCACAGCCACCCCAAAAAACACCACCAGACACAGTCCTGCCCACCAGGAAGAAAAGATCCAGACTCATCCACCACAACACAGGCACAAGTCCCCTCCACCAGGAAGCCTAAAAACTCTCTGAACAAACCTTACCCAGTAGGGCAGACAAAAAAAACAACAGGAATGACAAACCTGCAACCTGCACAAAGGAGACATCAAACACAGTAAGTTAAACAAAATGAGAAGACAGAGAAATACACAACAGATAAACAAGCAAGGTAAAAACCCACCAGACCAAACAAATGAAGAGGAAATAAGCAGTCTATGTAAAAAAGAATTCAGAGTAATGATAGTAAAGATGATCCAAAATCTTGGAAATAGAATGGAGAAAATAGAAGAAACGTTTAACAAGGGCCTAGAAGAACTAAAGAGCAAACAAACAATAATGAACAAAAATAAATGAAGTTAAAAAATTCTATAGAAGGAATCATTAGTAGAATAGCTGAGGAAGAAGAATGGACAAGTGACCAGGAAGATAAAATAGTGGAAATAACTAACACAGAGCAAAACAAAGAGAAAAGAATGAAAAGAATTGAGGGCAGTCTCAGAGACTTCTGGGACAAAATTAAATGCACCAACATTCGAATTATGGGGGTCCCAGAAGAAGAAAAGAAAAAGAAAGGGACTGAGAAAATATTTGAAGAGATTATAGTTGAAAACTTCCCTAATATGTGTAAGGAAATAGTCAATAATGTCCAGGAAGTGCAGAGAGTCCCGAATAGCATAAATCCAAGGAGAAACACGCCTACACACATGTTAATCACACTATCAAAAATTAAATACAAAGAACAAATATTAAAAGCAGCAAGGGAAAAACAACAAATAACATACAAGGGAATCCCCAAAAGGTTAACAGCTGATCTTTCAGCAGAAACTCTGCAAGCCAGAAGGGAGTAGCAGGACATATTTAAAGTGATGAAAGGGAAAAACCTACAACCAAGATTACTCTACCCAGTAAGGATCTCACTCAGGTTCAACGGAGAAATTAAAACCTTTACAGACAAGCAAAAGCTAAGAGAATTCAGCACCACCAAACCAGCTTTACAACAAATGCTAAAGGAACTTCTCTGGGCAGAAAACACAAGAGAAGGAAAAGACCTACAATAACAAACCCAAAACAATGAAGAAAATGGTAATAGGAACATACATATCGATAATTACTTTAAATGAAAATGGATTAAATGCTCCAACCAAAAGACTTAGACTGGCTGAATTGATACAAAAACAAGACACATATATATGCTGTCTACAAGAGACACACTTCAGACCTAGGGACACATACAGACTGAAAGTTAGGGGATGGAAAAAGATATTCCATGCAAATGGAAATCAAAAGAAAGCTGGAGTAGCAATTCTCATCTCAGACAATATAGACTTTAAGATAAAGACTATTACAAGAGACAAAGAAGGACTTTGATCAAGGGATCAATCCAAGAAGAAGATATAACGATTGTAAATATTTATGTACTCAACATAGGAACAACTCAATACATAAGGTAAATGCTAACAACAATAAAAGGGGAAATTGACAGTAACACAATAATAGTAGGGGACTTTAACAACCCACTTTCACCAATGGACAGATCATCCAAAATGAAAATAAATAAGAAACACAAGCTTTAAATGATACATTACACAAGATGTACTTAATTGATATTTATAGGACATTCCATCCAAAAACAACAGAATACACATTCTTGTCAAGTGGTCATGGAACATTCTCCAGGACAGATTATATCTTGGGTCACAAATCAAGCCCTGGTAAATTTAAGAAAATTGAAATCGTATCAAGTATCTTTTCCGACCACAACACTATGAGACTACATATCAATTACTGGAAAAAATCTGTAAAAAATACAAACACATGGAAGCTAAACAATACACTACTTAATAACCAGGAGATCACTGGAGAAATCAAAGAGGAAATCAAAAAAATCCCTAGAAACAAATGACAATGAAAATATGATGACCCAAAACCTATGGGATGCAGTAAAAGCAGTTCTAAGAAGGAAGTTTATAGCAATACAATTCTACCTCAAGAAACAAGAAACATCTCAAATAAACAATCTAACCTTACACCTAAAGCAATTAGAGAAAGAAGAACAAAAACCCCCCAAAGTTAGCACAAGGAAAGAAATCATAAAGATCAGATCAGAAATAAATGAAAAGGAAATGAAGGAAACAATAGCAAAGATCAATAAAACTTAAAGCTGGTTCTTTGAGAAGATAAAAAATATTGATAAACCCTTATCCAAACTCAGTCAGAAAAAAAGGGAGAAGACTCAAATCAATAGAATGAGAAAGGAGAAGTAACAACTGACACTGCAGAAAAACCAAGGATCATGAGAGATTACTACAAGCAACTCTATGCCAATAAAATGGACAACCTGAAAGAAATGAACAAATTCTTAGAAAAGCACAACCTTCCAAGACTGAACCAGGAAGAAATAGAAAATATAAACAGACCAATCACAAGCACTGAAATTGAGACTGTGATTAACAATCTTCCAACAAACAAAAGCCCAGGACCTGATGGCTTCACAGGCGAATTCTATCAAACACTTAGAGAAGAGCTAACACCTATCCTTCTCAAACTGTTCCAAAATATAGTAGAGGGAGGAACACTCCCAGTGTCATTCTATGAGGCCACCATCACCCTGATAACAATACCAGACAAAGATGTCACAGAAAGAAAACTACAGGTCATTATCACTGATGAGCATAGATGCAAAAATCCTCAACAAAATACTAGCAAACAGAATCCAACAGCACATTAAAAGGATCATACACCATGATCAAGTGGGGTTTATCCCAGAAATGCAAGGATTCTTCAATATACGCAAATCAATCAATGTGATACACCATATAAACAAACTGAAGGAGAAAAACCATATGATCATCTCAATAGATGCAGAAAAATCTTTTGACAAAATTCAACACCCATTTATGAGAAAAATCCTCCAGAAAATAGGCATAGAGGGAAGTTACCTCAACACAATAAAGGCCATATATGACAACCCACAGCCAACATCGTTCTCAATGCTGAAAAACTGAAACATTTCCACTAAGATCAGGAACAAGACAAGGTTGCCCACTCTCACCACTATTATTCAACATAGTTTGGAAGTTTTAGCCACAGCAATCAGAGAAGCAAAAGAAATAAAAGGAATCCAAATCGAAAAAGAAGAAGTAAAGCTGTCACTGTTTTAGATGACATGATACTATAAATAAAGAATTCTAAAGATGCTACCAGAAAACTACTAGAGCTAATCAAGGAATTTGGTAAAGTTTCAGGATACAAAATTAATGCACAGAAATCTCTTGCATTCCTGTACACTAATGATGAAAAATCTGAAAGAGAAATCAAGGAAACACTCCCATTTACCATTGCAACAAAAATAATAAAAGATCTAGGAATAAACCTACCTAAGGAGACAAAAGACGTGTATGAAGAAAGCTATAAGACAGTGATGAAAGAAATTAAAGATGATACAAACAGATGGAGAGATATACCATGTACTTGGATTACAAGAAGCAACATTCTGAAAATGACTATACTATCCAAAGCAATCTACAGGTTCAATGCAATCCCTATCAAACAACCAATGGCATTTTTCGCAGAACTAGAACAAAAAATTTCACAATGTCTATGGAAACACAAAAGACCCCAAATAGCCAAGGCAATCTTGAGGAAGAAAAACGGAGCTGGAGGAATCAGGCTCCCTGACTTCAGACTATACTACAAAGCTACAGTAATCAAGACAGTATGGTACTGGCACAAAAACAGAAGTATAGATCAATGGAACAGTACAGAAAGCCCAGAGAATAACCCACACACACATGATCACCTTATATTTGATAAAGGAGGCAAGAATATACAATGGAGAAACAACAGTCTCTTAAATAAGTGGTGCTGGGAAAACTGGACAGCTACATGTAAAAGAATGAAATTAGAACAGTCCCTAACACCATACATGAAAATAAACTCAAAATGGATGAAAGACCTAAATGTAAGGCCAGACACTATAAAACTCTTAGAGGAAAACATAGGCAGAACACTCTATTACATAAATCACAGCAAGATCCTTTTTGACCCATCTCCTAGAGAAATGGAAAAAAAAACAAAAATAAACAAATGGGGCCTAATGAAATTTGAAGGTTTTTGCACAGCAAAGGAAACCATAAACAAAGCAAAAGTCAACTCTCAGAATGGGAGAAAATATTTGCTAACGAAGAAACTGACAAAGGATTAATCTCCAAAATATACAAGGAGCTCATGCAGCTCAATATCAAAAAAACAAACAACCCAATCCAAAAATGGGCAGAAGCCCTAAATAGACATTTCTCCAAAGAAGATATACAGATTGCCAACAAACACATGAAAAGATGCTCAACATCACTAATCATTAGAGAAATGTAAATCAAATCTACAATGAGATATCCCTTCACACCAGCCAGAGTGGCCATCATCAAAAAGTCTACAAACAACAAATGCTCGAGAGTGTGTGGAGAAAAGGGAACCCTCTTGCACTGTTGGTGGGAATGTAAATTGATACAGCTACTATGGAGAACAGTATGGAGGTTCCTTAAAAAACTAAAAATAGAACTACAATACAACCCAGCAATCCCACTACTGAGAATATACCCTGAGAAAACGGTAATTCAAAAAAAGTCATGTACCACAGTGTTCATTGCAGCACTATTTAGAATAGCCAGGACATGGAAGCAACCTAAGTGTCCATCGACAGATGAATGGCTAAAGAAGATGTGGCACATATATACAATGGAATATTACTCAGCCAGAAAAAGAAATGAAATTGAGGTATTTGTAGTGAGGTGGCTGGACCTACAGACTGTCATACAGAGTGAAGTAAGTCAGAAAGAGAAAAACAAATACCGTACACTGACACATATATGGAATCTAAAAAAAAAAAAAAAAAAAGGTTCTGAAGAACCTAGGGGCAGGACAGGAGTAAAGATGCAGACGTAGAGAATGGACTTGAGGACACGGGGAGGGGGAAGGGTAAGTTGGGGCGAAGTGATAGAGTGGCATGGGCATACATACACTACCAAATGTAAAATAGATAGCTAGTGGGAAGCAGCCGCATAGCACAGGGAGAACAGCTGTGTGCTTTGTGTCCACCTAGAAGGGTGGGATAGGGAGGCTTGGAGGGAGACGCAAGAGGGAGGGGATATGGGGATATATGTATACGTATAGCTGATTCACTTTGTTATACAGCAGAAACTAACGCACCATTGTAAAGCAATTAAACTCCAATAAAGATGTTAAAAAAATTTAAAAAAGAACAGTAGCATCATTACTTACCCGTAGTCCCGCCAATATATTTTATCAATGTATGTGATCTTTCGTTTTCTAAATCCCATGTCTTTCCTCTAGGTTTTCTTTCTTACCTGAAGTTTAATCCTAAGAAGTATTTCAAGTGAGGGTCAGTGAATGGTGAATTTATAATTCTGATTGTGTCTCCATTTTGCCTTTAATGACTTTCAACCCTGTGAAGATATTCCATTATCTTCCAACATTTAGTTTGTCAATTGTTTTTAGCTTAAGTACAACTCCCTTATAAGTAAACTATCTTTTTCTTTCTGAAAATTTTAAAGATTTGTCTTTTCAACTTTTAATTTTTAAATTTCATTCTGTGTATCTAGGTGGTAATTATTTCATTTATCCTGCTCAATACTCAGTTACCTTTAATCCAAGGACTCATATCCTTTCTTCAATTTCTGGGAAATTCCTAGCCTTTCATTCTTCAAATATTGATTCTTCTCTTTTGCCTTAGACTCCTTCCTTCTGGAACTCCTTCCTAGAGATGTAGTCTGGATCCTTTAAATCTAGCATCAATGTTTCTTAACTGCCCTTTTTAATATTTAAAATACTCGTCTTTCTGTCAGGTATACAGAATGAATACTTTATTGGTATCTTCTGCTTTACCACTTTCTTGCTTTTAGTGTGTTCCGTGTAGATTGTTTTCTACTCAATTTCTTTTTATATTTCAAAATTATATATCTGATTTTTAGGGTAGTGTAACTATTCTATATGGTACTGTAATGATAGATACATGACATTATATATTATTATATTTGTCAAAACCCGTAGAATATACAGCACAAAGAGTGAAACCTAATGTAAACTATGGACTTTAGCTAATATGTATCCCTATTGGTTCATCAATTGCAGCAAATATAACTACAGTACTGTGAGACATTAATAACAGGGGAAATTGTTGGTAGGGAGAAGGTCACAAGTATATAGTGCTTCATGTACTTACTGCTCAAATTTTCTGTAAACCTATAACTGCTCTAAAAAGATAAAGTCTGCTAATTTTTAAGAAGATTACATATCTTGTTTCCAAGATTTCTAATTGATTAATTTTTAGAATCAACTGTTACTGTTTCATTTCTGGCTTTGTATTTTACAATGTCTTGTTTCTTTTTAATAGACATTATTCTTTCATTTATATCTTTAAGGGTCCTCACATACTTATTTAAAAAGTATTAAAATGTTCTATTTTTAAAAAATTCACATGGAGTAAATTACTTTCGAAATTTTTATCTGGTCAATTATTTGATTTCTTAATGTGCTTTACAATTTTGGTTTGGAGTTTTGTTTTAATTCTGCACTTTTTAAAAAAGTTCCTTTGTGTTCACTTGGTGCTCCAGGGTCCTAAGTCTAGAACAAGATCTGATATGAATGATTCTGAAACCTTGCCCTACAGTGAAAGTGGGAATATTGCAGATCCATTCTCCATGCCAGCAGGCAGTTTGTTTCAGTAAATAGTCAAAAGTCATATTTATGTTCACACCCTGGGCACCACAGGTTCCTACAAGTCCTGGACCAAGCAAGGCTCAACAGCAGCTTTGTCAATCTCCTTTCATAGCTGAGAAAGGCCACAGAATTCACTTTTGAGCCTGAAATGGAGTGCTGTTGATACCTACACATCAATGACAGGGTAAAGTTGGCTGTCCTGGGGAAACAAGGATGTGAATTCACCCTACCTCTCACAATATCTACCCTTTTCCACTTATACCAGGTAAATATCTCTTTTTTCTCAAATGGGTAGCTAATTTTATTTACTAGCCCATTCTTTCTTCATTGATTTGACATGCTACTTAGAGTTGTTTTTTTTACAAAATCCCATACTTCCATGGGTCTCATTTAGGATTTTGTATTCTGTTCAATAGATCAATTTGTCTATGCCTCTGTCACTATCAATAGCAGACTGCTTTCATAATATAGCTATTATCAGTTAGGACTGTGTGTGGCTACATGTTACAATGTCCTGATAACAGTGGCTTAACTGAAGTTAGTTATTCTCGTGTAACCAAAATGCCAGAGCTGGGTGGTCCAAGTCAGGGATGGCAAGACTAAGAAGACATCTGGGACCCAGAATCATTCTTGTTTTAACACTGCCACTTGTCACTTGAGGCTTTGGTCCTCACAGTTGTCAGATAGCTGATGAACCTCTAGGCATCATATCATAATAGATATAGTCAAGGGAGAGGGAGTTAGGCAAGGGAAAAAGCTATATCTAATCTGAGTATGTTCCTTTCTGTCAGGAAAACAATACTTCTCCCAAAAGTCTCACAAGGCAAACTTTCCTTAAATCTCCTTGGCCAAAACTGTGTCACAAGGCCAGTTCAAGAGCAAAGGAGCCTGAGACTTCCCTGGCAGTCCAGTGGTTAGGACTCCATGCTTCCACTGCAGGGGGCCCGGGTTCAACCCCTGGTGGGGGAACTAAGATCTCGCATGCCATGCAGCGAGGCCAAAAAAAAAAATTTTTTTTTTAAAGAGGAGGGACTTCCCTGGTGGCACAGCGGTTAAAGAATCCACCTGCCGATGAAGGGGACATGGGTTCTAGTCCTGGTCCGGGAAGATCCCACATACCGCGGAGCAACTAAGCCTGTGCACCACAACTACTGAGCCTGTACTCTAGAGCCCCTGAGCCACAACTACTGAAGCCCAAGTGCCTACAGCCCCTGCTCTGCAACAAGAGAAGCCACCACAATGAGAAGCCCACGCACTGCAATGAAGAGCAGCCCCCGCTCACCCCAACTAGAGAAAGCCTGCTCGCAGCAGCGAAGACCCAATGCAGCCAAAGTAAATAAATAAAATAAATAAATTTATTTTTAAAAAAGAGCAAAGGAGCCTGGGAAGTTGGGAATTTTACCGCTGCACGTAAATTCACCACTGTGTTAGTAAACAAGAGGGGAGAACAGATATTGGGTATACCACTAACAACATCTGGAGCAGCAAATTTGTAATATTTTTATATCTGTGTAAAAGTCTCATCTATCTTTTTAACAATATCTAGGATATTCATGCACATTTATGGCTCCATATGAATGTTAAAATCAGATAGTTAATTTCCATGAAATGTATTAGTTGAGAACTTGATTGTTATTCACTGAATTTAGAAATGAAGTTTGGGAATATTTCCCTATTTATTAAATTTTCTTCTAATCATCCAGTAATATTTTACAGATTTCCCTGTATAGATCTTCCACTTATTGCATTAGATTTATTCTTATAGATATTAAAATTCTGCTGTTGTTTATAATTTTTTCTGTTACAGCTCTGTAATTGGTTATGGTCATCTAAGAATGCTATTGCATTTTTAGATTCATCTTGTGTCTGGCGGTCTGATTGAATTACCTTATTGGCACTGATAGTTTGTTACTTGACACTCCTAGATTTTTTAGATAGAAATTACGTCATTTGAAAAAATCATACTGTTATTTCTTCCTTCCCGATGTTTATACCTCTTTTTGTTTGTTATTACTTTAACTAAAACCTTCAGCATAATGTTAAATAGGAGTAGTAACAGGCCACTGTTTTGTTTCTGATTTTAATCAGAATGTTCTGATATCTGCTGTAAACTTGTATTAGGTACCAGGTTTAGGCAGTTTTCTGCTATGACTAATTTTTCCAAACTACGCTTATTTTTTTATCATAGTGTGAGTTGAAAATAATATCGAATCTGACTTTTAATATTATACTGTATTGAAAAATTTGACAGGTATTTTTCTGCTTTTGAAACATTCTCCATTCCTTGCATACATATTTTATTTTAAAATTTTAAGAATTTTCCATCTATACTCATAGGTAAGCAATATTGACATATAAATTAATATTTCTGATGTTCTTTTCCTGTTTTGATAACAGATTTATGCTGTTGGCATAAAATCAGATATTTAATTTTTATCTTTGTTCTGGACTGAATTGTATTCTCCCCCCAAAATTATACGTTGAATCTCCAACCGCCATGTGATTGTATTTGTAGATTAAGACTTTAAGGATCTAACTAGGGTAACAATGAATTCATAAGAGTGGGGTCTAATATTATAGAACCAGTGTCCTTATAGGAAAAGAAAGAGATACCAGAGCTCTTTCTCTCTGTTTCTGTGTACATGCACAGAGGAAAGTCCACGTGAGGACACAGCAAGAAAGTGGACAACTGCAAGCCAGGAAGACAGGTCTCACAGGAAACTGAATTTTTTTAGACCTTGATCTTGGACTTCTAGCCTCCAGAATTGTGAGGCTATAAGTGGCTGTTTTTTAAGCCAGCCAACATGTGGTATTTTGTTATGGCAGCTCAAGGAAACTAACACGATCTTTTTTCCTCATCCCCCGTCCCCTGCTTCCCCTCCTCCCTCCTTCTTCTTCTTCTTCTTCTTCTTCTTCTTCTTCTTCTTCTTCTTCTTCTTCTTCTTCTTCTTCTTCTTCTTCTTCTTCTTCTTCTTCTTCTTCTTCTTCTTCTTCTTCTTCTTCTTCTTCTTCTTCTTCTTCTTCTTCTTCTTCTTCTTCTTCTTCTTCTTCTTCTTCTTCTTCTTCTTCTTCTTCTTCTTCTTCTTCTTCTTCTTCTTCTTCTTCTTCTTCTTCTTCTTCTTCTTCTTCTTCTTCTTCTTCTTCTTCTTCTTCTTCTTCTTCTTCTTCTTTCTTCTTCTTCTTCTTCTTTTCTCCTTCTCCTTCTCCTTCTCCTTCTTCTTTTCTTCTTCTTCTTCTTCTTCTTCTTCTTCTTCTTCCTCCTCTTCCTCTTCCTCTTCCTCTTCCTCTCCTTCTCCTTCTCCTTCTCCTCCTCCTCCTCCTCCTCCTCCTTCTTCTCCTTCTCCTTCTCCTTCTCTTCTCCTTCTCCTTCTCCTTCTTCTTCTTCTTCTCCTCCTCATCCGCCTTCTCCTCCTCCCCCTCCCCCTCCCCTCCCCCTCCTCCTCCTCCTTCTTCTTCTCCTCCTCTTTTAGAATATAGGATAATATTTTTCTATTCCTTGAAAGTTTGATAGAATTCATCTATAAAACCATTTGAGTAATACCTATTTTAGAAGATATTGGACTTATTTCAAATTCTCTTTTGATTCATGATCTATTTGGTTACTATGCTACCTATCATACCATTCCTCTGTTGTGTCTTCTCTTTTTTTCTTGATCAGAGTTATACAGGATGTGTCTATTTTATTACTTTTTCAAAGAATTACTATACTGGGTTGAATGGTGACCCCCCCCCCAAAAAAAATATGTTCATATCTTAATCCCCAGAACCTGAGTGTTACTTTATTTGGAAAAAGAGTCCTTGCAGATGTAATTAAGAATGTTGAAATGAGGAGATCATCCTGGATTATCTGAGTGGACCCTAAGCCCAATGAAAAGTGTCTTTATAAGAGAAAGACAGAGAAAGATTTGAGACAAAAGAGGAGGAGACTCCAACACAGAGGAGAAAGTGATGTGAAGACAGAGGCAGACATTGGAGGGCTGTGAACACAAGCCAAGGAAGCTGAAAATTGCCGATTAACCACCAGAAGCTGGAAGAGTCATGGAAGTATCTTCCCCTAGAGCCTGCAGGGGGAGTGCAGCCCTGTCCACACCTTGATTTCAGACTTCTGGCCTCCAAAACTGTGAGAAAATAAATTTCTCACAATGTTCTAAGCCACCAGTTTAATGGTAATTTGTTACAGGAGCCCTAGTAAACTAACACAATTATCTTTTGATTTTTAATATCAACTCAATTTTTCTTCCAGTTTTATTACTTTCTGCTTTTGTTTTACTTCTTTTGAATTTTTATCAGTATTTCATTCTTAGTTTAAAAAGCTCGAAAGGTCAAACTTAACCTCATTTTCCTAAGGGTATGTATTTTTATTCTGTGTATCAATTGGAACATGTAAAACTGTGGAACTGACAAAAGAATCAAATTCCTTTATTGCTCTAAACACAATGTAGCTTAACAAGTTCTTCTCCATATTCATGGCTAACTGAGTAAATCTTTCACAAATCAATGACCAGGAATAAGTTTTCACCCAAGAAACATGAGAAACTACAAACATAGCATAGATTACATACTTGGAGGGCACTGAATGTAGAAGTTCCCAGGCATGAAAATGATGAAAGCAGTTTATTCATTGCTCTTAGAGTTACACAGAAGGAATTGGATTGCAATGTAATGTTTAATTTCTATTCTAAATCTTTCTATATTGCCCATATGCTTAAGATGGATGAGGCATTTTTGCAGCTTTCAGGATATAAGGAAAATAGTACTATTGGATTTATGACGCTTTTCAGAGGGTGCCCAATGCACTCACACCATATGCCATGCATAATGAGCCAGATGCTCATTTTTTATTTCCCTGTTTAATAGCTACAGAGTCAAGTTCTGTTTTCTGGGCTCTGGCACGTGCATAGTTCAGAAGCATTGAGTAATTTCTCCAGGGAAAACCCTTGAACATGAGGGAATAAGATCTAGTGAATAGGTGTTCCCATCTTCTGTCCTTCAGGTGGGCAATTCTGGTTTCATGAGATGTCTGTTAATAATCAAGCCCCATTCCCCAAGGCAGTAACCTCAAAAAAGCACCTTATATTGAATTTACTTTCTTCCCTGTCTCACTCACCTCTGCCCCTCATTTTTGTTCCTGGGATTACTTCTCAAACTTCCTGCATATAAATCCACGCCTCAGAATCCACTCAGAGTCCTCCTGGCTCAGATGTGGTTTCTCAAAAATGTTTCATGAATGGAGTATACAAAATCCCAGTCTCTCTACCTTCTCCCCTACCCTTCCCAAGATCTTCCAGTTCACACAAAAACCTATATAATAAGGATGTTCATATCAGCTTCTCTGTAATAAGCAAAAACAGGAAACAACAAACATGTCCATCAACAGATAAATGGAATAGGAGTAACACTGTGAAATACCCATGCAGTAGAATACTACTCAGCAATAAAAAGAAATGAACTGGGCTTCCCTGGTGGCACAGTAGTTAAGAGTCCGCCTGTCAATGCGGGGGATGCGGATTCAAGCCCTGGTCTGGGAGGATCCCACATGCCGCAGAGCAACTGGGTCCGTGCACCACAACTGCTGGGGCTGTGCTCTGGAGCCTGTGAGCCACAACTGCTGAGGCCCGCGTGCCTAGAGCCCGTGCTCCGCAACATGAGAGGCCACTGCAATGAGGGGTCTGCACACTGTGGTGAAGAGTGGCCCCCGCTCGTCGCAACTAGAAAAAAGCCCACGCGCAGCAATGGACACCCAACGCAGCCAAAAATAAATAAATAAATAATTAATTTTTTTTTAAAAAAAGAAATGAACTATTGATATACACAACATGGAAGATCTCAAAATAATTATACTGATAAAAGAAGCCAGAAAAAAATTTGTGTGATTTCCTTTATATAAATTTTAGAAAATATGAAGAATCTACAGGGACAGATTTTTTTACCTCAAAAAATCTTTTTTTAAAATCAATAAATCAGTTTTTTAAACGCCAAAAAAATGCTGTGCAAAATAAAGCAATAAAGCCACCCCTGGTAGATGATACGTTCAGAATGAATCCTGAAAAAGATTTATAAGAAAAAATGATGAGACTTATCAAAACGACACAGGAACCACCCTGAAGGATCTCCTAAGGGCCCCAGTAGAGCAATTTAAGCCACAAAATAAATAATAGTATTGAATAGAATAAAATAAATATCCATACATCCATACTGATTTTATTAATTAAATAAATAAAATCAGGAGAAGAAACAGCACTTCCTTATAGAAACTTAAATACCATGTTTGCCTCTGAATCTCCTAGCAATTAGCATGATGCTTTGTACATTGAGGATGTTTAATAAATATGTGTTGAATGACCAAATGGAGTAGAAGAAAGAGCTCCACTTACTAAGAATTATGATGCTTTTTTTCTTTTTTTGTTGAATTATAATTAACATGCAATATTGTATTAGTTTCAGGTATACAACCTACAACACTGTTATGCATTATGAAATGATCACCGCAATAAGACCAGTTCCATCTACCACCATACAAAGTGTTACAATATTATTGATGATATTCCTTAGGTGTACATCCACATGACATTTATTTTAGCTGCAAGTTTATACCTCTTCAACCCCTTCACCTATTTCATCTATCCCTCCACTCCTCTCCTCTGGCAACCATCATTTTGTACTCTGTATTTATGAGTCTTTTTCGGTTTTTGTTTTGTTTCCTTATTAGCTTTATTTTTTAGATCACACATATAAGTGAAATCGTATGGTATTTGTTTTCCTCTGTTTGACTTATTTTGCTTAACATAATACTCTCCAGGTCCATCCATATTCCTATAACTGGCAAGATTCCATATTTTTTATGGCTGAGGAATATTCCATTATATATATATAATATATATTATATATTATATATTATATATATTATATATATATAATATATATATAATATTTATATATATATAATATATATATATATATATATATATATATATACACACACACCACATCTTCTTTATCCATTCATCTATCGATGGACACTTAGATTGCTTCCATGTATAGGCTATTGTAAATAATACTGCTATGAATATTGTGGTACCTGTATCTTTTTCAATCAGTGTTTTCATTTCTTCAGATACATATCCAGGAGTGGAATTGCTGGATCATAAGGTAGTTCTACTTGTAATTTTTTGAGGACTCTCCATACTGTCTTCCATAGTGACTGCACCAATTCCCATTTCCAATAACAGCACACCAGGTTTCCCTTTTTTGCACATCCTCACCAACAGTTATTGTTTCTTGTCTTTTTGATAATAGCCATTTTGACAGGTATGAGGTTATACCTCATTGTGGTTTTGATTTGCATTTCCCTGATGGTAAATAATTTCAAGTGTCTGTTGTTCATCTGTATGTCTTCTTTAGAAAAATGTCTATTTAGGTCCTTTGCCCATTTTAAAATCATGTTGTTTCTTTGATATTGAGTTGTATGAGATTTTTGAATATTTTGGATATCAATCTCTTATCAGATATATCATTTGCAAATCTCTTTTCCCATGCAGTAGGTTGTGTTTTCATTTTGTTGGTGGTTTCCTTTGCTGTCCAAAAGATTTTTAGTTTGATGTAGTCACATTTGATTATTTTTGCTTTTGTTTCTTTTGCCGTAGGAGACATATACAAAAAAGTATTGCTAAGATTGATGTCAAAGAGGTTACTGTCTATGTTTTCTTCTAGAGGTTTTATGGTCTCAGGTCTTATACTTAAGTCTTTAATCCATTTTGAGTTTATTTTTGTATGTGGTGTAAGAAAGTGGTCCAGTTTGATTATTTTGCCTGTAGCTGTCTAGTTTCCCCAACACCATTTATTGAAGAGACTGTATTTTCCCCATTGTATACTCTTACCTCCTTTGTGATAGATTAATTGAACATATGAGAGTGGCTTTATTTCTGGGCTCTCTATTCTGTCCCATTGATCTATGTGTCTGTTTTTGTGCCAGTACCATACTGTTTTAATTACTATAGCTTTCTAGTATAGTTTCAAGTCTGAGAGCAAGATACCTCCACCTTTGTTCTTCTTTCTCAAGATTGCTTTGTCAATTTGGGGTCTTTTGTGGTTCCATACAAATTTTAGAATTGTTTGTACTATTTCTGTGAAAAATGCCATTGGTATTTTGATAGGAATTGCTTTGAATCTGTAGATTTCTTGGGGTAACATAGACATTTTAAAATAATAATTTTTCCAATCTGTGAACATAGTTCATCTTCCCATTTATTTGTGCTGTCTTCGATTTCCTTCCCCAATGTCTTATACTTTTCAGAGTACAGGTCTTTCACCTCCTTAGTTAAATTTACAGTAAGTCCCCTACATACGAACGAGTTCCATTCCAAGAGAATGTTCATGAGTCCAATTTGTTGTGAGTCCAACAAAGTTAGCCTAGGTCTCCAATCAACACAATTGACCATATAGCACTGTACTGTAATAGGTTTATAATACTTTTCACACAAATAATACATAAAAAAAAACAAACACAAAATTAAGAAAAGATTTTTAATCTTACAGTACAGTACCTTGAAAAGTACAATAGTACAGTACAACAGCTGGCATACAGGGGCTGGCATTGAGTGGACAGGCAAGAAGAGTTACTGACTGGAGGAGGGAGAGAAGGTGGGAGATGATAGAGCTGAACAATCATCAGCAATAGGAGATAGAGGGCAAGCTGCAATTTCACTCACACCTAACATCGATGGCCAGGTTCTGGTTCCTTGCTGGATTCAATTCTATCTAACCTCTTGAAAAAACTATCCAGTGATGTCTGTGTAGTAGTTCTTTTTTTCTCGTCATAGATGACATGGTAACACTGGATTGCATTCGGAACAGCTGCTGCAAATTTCATGTACCAGTCTACATTCAGGTCCTGCCCCCTCAAAAACTAACAGTGCCTTCTCAAATAAAGAAAATCCCCTTGCCATTTCCTGAATTGTGAATCTCTTTGGTTCTTCAGTTATTTCTTTTTCCTCTTGTCTCCCTTCATCCTTTCTCTGGGCACATTCACATCTTTGAAATTTGCTACTTGAAGGTTCCTATGTAGGGGACTTACTGTATTCCTAGGTATTTTACTATTTTATGATGTGATTGTAAATGGGATTATTTCCTTAATTTCTCTTTCTGATAGTTCATTGTTAGTGTATAGAAATGCAACTGATTTCTGTGTATTAATTTTGTATCCTCCCACAACTTTATTGAATTCATTTATTAGTTCTAATAGTTTTTGGGTAAAATCTTTGGGGTTTTTTTTTTGTTTTTTTGTTTTTTTGTTTTTTACATACAGGATCATGTCATCCACAAATAGTGACAGTTTTACCTCTTCATTTCCAATTTGGATGGCTTTTATTTATTTTTCTTGCCTAATTGCTGTGGCTAGGACTTCCAATACTATGTTGAATAAAAATGGCAAGAGTGGGCATCCTTGCCTTGCTCCTTACCTTAGAGGAAAAGCTTTCAGCTTTTAACCATTAGGTAAGTTGTTAGCTGTGGGATTGTCATACATGGCCTTTATTATGTTGAGGTATGTTCCTTCTATACCCACTTTGTTGAGAATTTTTATCATAAGTGGATGTTGAATTTTGTCAAATGCTTTTTCTACATTTATTGAGATGATTGCATGATTTTATCCTTCATTTCATTACTGTGGTGTATCACATTTATTGACTTATGGCTGTTAAACCATTCTTGCATCTCTGGAATGAATCCCACTTGATCATGGTGTATTTTTTTTAATGAATGGTTGAATTCTGTTTACTAATATTTTGTTGAGGATTTTTCATCTATTTGTATCAGGAATTTTGGACCATAATTTTCTTTTTTTGTTTTTTTTCTTTGGAGTTTGGTTTTATATCAGGGTAATTCTAGACTCATAAAATGTGTTTGGATGTGTTCATGCCACTTCAGTTTTGGGGAATAATTTGACAATGATAGGTATTAACTCTTCTTGAAATGTTTGGTAGAATTCACCTGTAAAGCCATCTGGACCTGAACTTTTATTTTGGGGAAGTTTTTTGATTACTGATTCAATTTCATCTCAAGTCATTGGTCTATTCAGATTTTCTATTTCTTCATGATTCAGTCTTGAAAGATTACATATTTTTAGGAGTTTATCCATTTCTTCTAGGTTGTCTAATTTGTTGACATATATTTGTTCATAGTATACTTTTATGATTCTTTGTGTTTCTGTGGTGTTGGTTGTAATTTCTCTTCTTTCATTTCTGATTTTGCTTATTTGGACTCTCATTTTTTCTTGATGATTCTGATTAAAGGCTTGTTGATTTGTTTATTTTTTTCAAAGAACAAACATAGTTTCATTGATTTTTCTTTTTTAAAAAAAATCTTTATTTCATTTATTTCCTCTCTGATCCTTATCATTTTCTTCCTTCTACTAACTTTGGACTTTGCTTGTTCTTCTTTCTCTAGTTCCTTTAAATATAAATTTAGATTGGTTATTTGAGATTTTTTTTGTTTCTTGAAGTAAGCTTGTATCACTATGAATTTCCCTCTTAGAACTGTCTTGGCTGCATCTTGTAGATTTTGGACAGCTGTTTTCCATTTTCACTTGTCTCAAGGTATTTTTTGATTTCTTCTTTGATTTCTTTGTTGGCTCATTGATTGTTTAGTAGCATGTTTTTTAGTCTTTATATGTTTGTAGTTTTTCCCATTTTCTTCTTATAGTTTATTTTAGTTTCATTACCATTGTGGTAGGAAAGATGCTTACTATGATTTTAATCATCTTAAATTTATTGAGTCTTGTTTTGTGTCCTAACATGTATTTTACCCTCAAGAATGCTCCATGTACACTTGAAAAGAACATGCAGGGCTGTGTCAAAGTGTGTGTTTTGAGGTAGCTGGGAGCTCAGAATGACTTTAGGCAGCCTGTCTTCTGATGGGTGGGGCTGTGTTCCTATCTTGTTGGTTGTTTGGCCTGAGACTTTCCATCACTGGAGCCTGTAGGTTGATGGGTGGAGCTGGGTCTTTGTGCTGAAGTGTGGACCTCCAAGAGCTCACTCCAATCAATATTCCCTGGGGCTTCTGCTACCAGTGTCCTTGTCCCCACAATGAGCTATAGTCAAGCTTCACATCCCCAGGAGACCCTCCAAGACCCCTAGGTAGGGGTAGCCCAGGTTCATATGGAGGTACTACTTTGTGCTGGGTCCCAGTGCATGTGAGACCTTGTGTGTGCCCTCCAAGACTGGAGTCTCTGTTCCCCCAACCCTGTGGAGCTCCTGCACTGAAGTCCCACTCTCCTTCAAGGCTAAATTCTCTGGGGGCTCTTCCTCCCGATGCCAGACCCTCAGACTGTCTTGAAGGGCTATTTTTATGTGAGAACGGCCCTGTGTAGCCTGCGTGAGTTTAATATTTTTTGATGTGAGGGCTGTTTTTAGTATACATGTCTGCCACCTCTTTCCTCAGTGTATTGCTGGCCGTTATTCCCTTGGTAGGAGGTGTGACTGATGTTGTGGTGACCAGAGCCTGCACTGGGTGTTGAGCAGGGCTTCCCCTTGGCACTGTAGTTGTCACTGCCCTGTCAGAGGTAGGGTCTGTTCCCTAGTTGCTGGAGTAGAGGCTCTCAGATCTGTTTCTTAGCTGTGTTTCTGATCTGTGGTGCAAGGAAAGCAGGACTGGCACACTCCCACTGGGAGGGAAGCTATGGAGTAATCCTCCTCTGGAGGTGTTCACCTGTGGGTGTGCTCTGTTGTGTCATCTTTCACCCATTGTGTGAGTTCTCAGATTACACTGTTGTTGGCATTGCTCTCAGCCCCACCTTAACCTTGGGTATGCTGGCAATTTGCCTTGGTGTCTCTCAGACATTGTTTTCACCAGGTCACCAGCATAGACGCACTGAAGTCAGGTCCCAGAATTGCAGTAATCATGGATCTGGATCCACTGTGGGTGCTATAGGGGACAGCTTAGACTATGGCGTGGTCCAACCCCCACATGCATATGCCCACAAAGTCTGCAGCTGCTAAAGCTAGACCTATCTTGGCTGTGGGAGCACTCGTTGTTCATTCAGATGTTCTGTAGGTGCTGAGTTTACAAAGCTAGTCACGGTGGTGTTGATTTGCAGTTTGCACAGGTGCTAGAAGAGATTTCATCTTTTCTTCCTTAGTTGCACAGCCCCTGGGGCTAAGCTGTGGTTTCAGCCCCACCTTTTTGTGTGGGCCACCCACAGGGCAAAAGACCTGAACTCAGGTACTCTGAAAACTATAAGATACTGATGAAAGAAATCAAAGATGGCACAAACAGATGGAGAGATATACCATGTTCTTGGATTGGAAGAATCAAGACTGTCAAAATGACTATACTACCCAAAGTGATCTACACATTCAATGGAATCCCTATCAAATTACCAATAGCATTTTTCACAGAATAAGAACAAAAAATTTTACAATCAAACTTTTTACAAAATTTTTACAATCAAAATTTTTACAAAATTTTGTGTATGGAAACACAAAAGACCCCAGTAGTCAAAGCAATCTTGAGAAAGAAAAACAGAGCTGGAGGAATCAGACACCCTGACTTCAGACTATACTACAAAGCTATAGTAATCAAGACAGTATAGTACTGGCACAAAAAAACATATCTAGATCAATGGAACAGGATAGAAAGCCGAGAAATAAACCCATGCACATATGAGCACCTTATCTTTGATAAAGGAGGCAAGAATATACAACGAAGAAAAGACAGTTTCTTCAATAAGTGGTGCTGGGAAAACTGGACAGCTACATGTAAAAGAATGAAATTAGAACACTCCCTAACACCATACACAAAAATAAACTCAAAATGGATGAAAGACCTAAATGTAAGGCAGACACTATAAAACTCTTAGAGGAAAACCTAGGTAGAACACTCCATGACATAAATCACAGCAAGATCCTTTTTGACCTACCTCTTAGAGAAATGGAAATAAAAACAAAAATAAACAAATGGGACCTAATGAAACTTCAAAGCTTTTGCACAGCAAAGGAAACCATAAACAGAATGAAAAGAAAACCCTTAGAATGGGAGAAAATATTTGCAAACAAAGCAACTGACAAAAGATTAATCTCCAAAATATACAATCAGCTCATGCAACTGAATATCAAAAAAACAAACAACCCAATCTAAAAATGGGCAGAAGACCTAAATAGACATTTCTCCAAAGAAGGCATACAGATGGCCAAAAAGCACAGGAAAAAATGCTCAACATCACTAATTATTAGAGAAATGCAAATCAAAACTGCAATGAGGTATCACCTCACACCAGTCAGAATGGCCAGCATCAAAAAAAATCTACAAACACTAAATACTGGAGAGGGTGTGGAGAAAAGGGAACCCTCCCATGTTGGTGGGAATGTAAATTGGTACAGCCACTATGGAGAACAGTATGGAGGTTCCTTAAAAAACTGAAAATAGAGATACCATATGATCCAACAATCCCAATCTTGGGCCTATATCCAGAGAAAACCATAATTAGCAAAGATACATGCACCCCAATGTTCACTGCAGCACTATTTACAATAGCCAGGACACGGAAGCAACTTAAATGTCCATTGACAGATGAATGGATAAAGTAGGTGAGGTACATATAACATTGGAATATTACTCAGCCATAATAAAGAATGAAATAAAGTGTATATTGGTCCACTAACTAACAAGAAATTGCTGAAAGCCAATCTTCTCAATTTGCATGGATGAACATTCTCTTTCAGTTGTGGGAAACAAAGGTAGCAAATTAAAAAAAAAAAAAGAATGAAATAATGCCATTTGCAGTGATATGAACGGACCTAGGGATTGTCATACTGAGCGAAGTAAGTCAGACAGAGAAAAACAAATATCATATGATATCGCTTATATATGGAATCTTAAAAAATGGTACAAACGAACCTATTTATAAAACAGAAATAGAGTCACAGATGTAGAAATCAAACTTATGGTTACCGGGGGTAAGGGTCGGGGAAGAATAAATTGGGATTAACATATACACACTACTATATAAGATAAATAGCTATAAGAACCTACTGTATAGCACAAGGAACTCTACTCAATACTCTGTAATGACCTATATGGGAAAAGAATCTAAAAAAGAGTGCATATATGTATATGTATAACTGATTCACTTTGCTCTACTGCAGAAACTAACACAACACTGTAAATCAACTATACTCCAATAAAAAGTAGTTAAAAAAATAAAAGTTAAAGAAAAATGAAAGAATGTGTATTCTGCTGCTTTTGGATGGAATGCTCTATATATATCTATTAAGTTCATCTGCGCTAATGTGTCATTTAAGTCCAGTGTTTCCTTATTGATTATCTGTCTGGATGATCTATCCATTGATGTAAAAGAGATATTAACATCCCCTACTATTACTGTACTGCTGTCTATTTCTTCTGTTAGTTCTATTAATATTTGCTTTATATATTTAGGTGTTCCTCTGTTGGGTGCATAAATGATTAAAAATGTTATATCCTCTTGTTGGATTGACCCCTTTATCATTATGTAATGCCCTTCTTTGTCTTTTGTTACAGTCTGTGTTTTCAAGTCTATTGTGGTTGATATGAAAATTGCTATCCCATGTTTCTTTCCTTTTCCATCCCTTCACCCTCAGTCTATGTGTGTCTTTAGATCTGAGCTGAGTCTCTTATAAACAGCATATATATGGGTCTTGATTTTTTTATCCATTCAGCTGTGTTACACCTTTTGATTGCAGCATTTAGTCCACTTACATTTAAAGTAATTATTGGGACGCCTTCAAGATGGTGGAGGAGTAAGACGTGGAGATCACCTTCCTCCCCACAAATACATCAGAAATACATGTACAAGTGGAACAACTCCTACAGAACACCTACTGAATGCTGGCAGAAGACCATAGACTTCCCAAAAGACAAGAAACTCCCCATATACCTGGGTAGGGCAAAAGGAAAAAGGAAAAACAGACACAAAAGAATAGGGATGGGACTTGCACCTGGGGGAGGGAACTGTGAAAGAGGAAAAGTTTCCACACACTAGGAAGCCCCTTCACTGGTGCAGATGGGAGGTGGGCAGGGGGAAGCTTCAGAGCCATGAAGGAGAGAGCAGCAACAGGCGCACAGAGGGCAAAGCAGAGAGATTCCCACACAGAGGATCAGTGCCTTCCAGCACTCACCAGCCTGAGAAGCTTGTTTGCTCACCTGCTAGGGTGGGTGGGGTCTGGGATCTGAGGCTTGGGTTTTGGAGGTCAGATCCCAGGGAGAGGACTGGGGTTGGCTGCATGAACACAGCCTGAAAGGGGCTAGTGCACCACAGCTAGCTGGGAAGGAGTCCAGGAAAAACTCTGGACCTGCCTAAGAGGCAAGAGACCATTGTTTCAGGATGCGCAAGGAGAGGGGATTCAGAGCACTGCCTAAATGAGCTCCAGAGATGGGCACGAGCTGCAGCTACCAGTGCGGACCCCATAGACAAGCATGAAATGCTAAGGCTGCTGCTACAGCCACCAAGAAGCCTGTGTGCAAGCACAGGTCACCATCCACACTTCCCTCCTGGGAGCCTGTGCAGCCCACCACTGCCAAGGTCCCGTGATACAGGGAAAACTTCCCTGGGAGAACACACGGCATGCCTCAGGCTGTTGCAATATCATGCCAGCCTCTGCCGCCTGCAGGCTCGCCCCACATTCTGTATCCCTCCAACCCCCAGCCTGAGTGAGCCAGTCACCTAATCAGGTGCTACTTTAACTCCATCCTGTCTGAGCAAAGAACAGATGCCCTCAGGCAACCTACATGCAGAGGTAGGGCCAAACCCAAAGCTGAATCCCAGGAGTTATGTGAACAAAGAAGAGAAAGGGAAATTTCTCCCAACAGCCTTAGGAGCAGCAGATTAAATCTCCACAATCAACTGGATGTACCCTGCATCTGTGGAATACCTGAATAGTCAATGAATCATCCCAAACTTGAGGCGGTGGAATTTAAGAGCAACTGTAGACTTGGGGTTTGCTTTCTGCCTCTAAATTGTTTCTGGTTTTATGTTTATCTTAGTTTAGTATTTAGAGCTTATTATCATTGGTAGATTTGTTTATTGATTTGGTTGCTCTCTTCCTATTTTAATTTTATATATATATATATTTTTTTCCTTTTTCTCTTTTTGTGAGTGTGTATGTGTGTGCCTCTTTGTGTGATTTTGTCTGTATAGCTTTGGTTTTGCCATTTGTCCCAGGGTTCTGACTGTCTGGTTTTCTTTGTTTTGTTTTTATTTAAGCATAGTTTTTAGCACTTGTTATCACTGGAGGATTTGGTTTTTGTTTCGTTGTTTTCTTCTTTCTTTGTCTCTTTTTTTATTTTAACTTTTTACTTTATTTATTTTTAATTTTTTTTCTATATTAATACCTTTATTTGATTTTATTTATTATTATTTTTTCTTTCTTTCTCTTCCTTTTCTTCTGAGCCGTGTGGCTGACAAGGTCTTGGTCCTCTGGCCGGATGTCAGGCCTCAGCCTCTGAGGTGGGAGAGCCGAGTTCAGGACATTGGTCTACCAGAAACCTCCTGGCTGCACGTAATATCAAACAGCAAAAGTTCTTGCAGAGATCTCCAACTCAATGCTAACACTAAGCTCCACTCAACAACCAGCAAGATACAGTGCTGTGCTGGACATCCTATGCCAAACAACTAGCAAAACAGGAACACCAACCCACCTATTAGCAGAGAGCCTTCCTAAAATCATAATAAGTTCACAGACACACCAAAACACACCACCAGACGTGGTCCTGCCCACCAGAAAGACAAGATACAGCCTCATCCAGCAGAACACAGGCACCAGTCCCCTCCACCAGGAAGCCTACACAGCCCACTGAACCAACCTTATCCACAGGGAACAGACACCAAAATCAAGAGGAACTACGAACCTGCAGCCTAAAAAGGGAGACCCCAAACACAGTAAGTTAAGCAAAATGAGAAGACAGAGAAATACACAGCAGGTGAAGGAGCAAGGTAAAAACTCCCCAGACCAAATAAATGAAGAGGAAATAGGCAGTCTACCTGAAAAAGAATTCAGAGTAATTATAGTAAAGATGATCCAAAGTAATTATAGTAATTATAGTAAAGATGATCCAAAACCCGGCCATAGAATGGAGAAAATACAAGAAATGTTTAACAAAGACCTAGAAGAACTAAAGAGCAAACAAACAGTGATGAACAATGCAATAAACGAAACTAAAAATTCTCTAGAAGGAATCAGTAGCAGAATAACTGAGGCAGAAGAACGGATAAGTGACCTGGAAGATAGAAAAGTGGAAATAACTACCACAGAGCAGAATAAAGAAAAAAGAATGAAAAGAATTGAGGACAGTCTCAGAGACCTCTGGGACAACATTAAACGCAGCAACACTCAAATTATAGGGGTCCCAGAAGAAGAAGAGAAAAAGAAAGGGACTGAGAAAATATTTGAAGAGATTGTAGTTGAAAACTTCACTAATATGGGTAAGGAAATAGTCAATAATGTCCAGGAAGTGCAGAGAGTCCCATACAGCATAAATCCAAGGAGAAACACGTCAAGACACATGTTAATCAAACTATCAAAAATTAAATACAAATAAAAAATATTAAAAGCAGCAAGAGAAAATCAACAAATAACATACAAGGGAATCCCCATAAGGTTAACAGCTGATCGTTCAGCAGAAACTCTGCAAGCCAGAAGGCAGTGGTAGGACATATTTAAAGTGATGAAAGGAAAAAACCTACAACCAAGATTATTCTACCCAGCAAGGATCTCATTCAGATTCAACAGAGAAATTAAAACCTTTACAGACAAGCAAAAGTTAAGAGAATTCAGCACCATCAAACCAGCTCTACAACAAATGTTAAAGGAACCTCTCTAGGCAGGAAACACAAGAGAAGGGAAACACCTCCAAAAACAAATGCAAAACAATTAAGAAAATGATAATAAGAATATACATATTGATAATAACCTTAAATGTAAATGGATTAAATACTCCAACCAAAAGACATAGACTGGCTGAATGTATACAAAAACAAGACCTGTATATATGCTGTCTACAAGAGACCCACTTCAGACCTAGGGACATGTACAGACTGAAAGTGAGGGAATGGAAAAAGATACTCCATGCAAATTGAAATCAAAAGAAAGTTGGAGTAGCAATTCTCATATCAGACAAAATAGACTTTAAAATAAAGACTATTATAAGAGACAAAGAAGGACACTACAAAATGATCAAGGGATCAATCCAAGAAGAAGATAAAACAATTGTGAATATTTATGCATCCAACATAGGAGCACCTCAACACATAAGAGAATTGGTAAGAGCCATAAAAGGGGAAATTTGACAGTAACATGATAATATTAGGGGACTTTAACACTCCACTTTCACCAATGGACAGATCATCCAAAATGAAAATAAACAAGGAAACACAAGCTTTAAATGACACATTAAACAAAACGGACTTAATTGATATTTATAGGACATCCCATCCAAAAACAACAGAATACACTTTCATCTCAGGTGCTCATGGAACATTATCTAGGATAGATCATATCTTGGGTCAAAAATCAAGCCTTGGTAAATTTAAGAAAATTGAAATCATATCAAGTATGCTTTCTGACCACAACACTTTGGGAATAGGTATCAATTACAGGAAAAAATCTGTAAAAAATACAAACACATGGTGGCTAAACAATACACTACTTAATAACCAAGAGATCACTGAGGAAATAAAAGAGGAAGTTAAAAAATACCTAGAAACAAAAGACAATGAAAACATGATGACCCAAAACCTATGGGATGCAGCAAAAGCAGTTCTAAGAGGGAACTTTATAGCAATACAATCCTACCTCAAGAAACAAGAAACATCTCTAATAAACAACCTAACCTTACACCTAAAGCAATTAAAGAAAGAAGAAGAAGAACAACAACAAAAACCCCAACGTTAAGAGAAGGAAAGAAATGATAAAGATCAGATCAGAAATAAATGAAAAAGACATGAAGGAAACGATAACAAAGGTCAATAAAACTAAAGGCTGATTCTCTGAGAAGATAAACAAAATTGATAAACCATTAGCTGGACTCATCAAGAAAAAAAGGGAGAAGACTAAATCAATAGAATTAAAAATGAAAAAGGAGAAGTAACAACTGACACTGTAGAAATACAAAGGACCATGAGAGGTTACTACAAGCAACTATATGTCAATAAAATGGACAACCTGGAAGAAATGGACAAATTCTTAGAAAAGCACAACGTTCTGGGCCAAAACCAAGAAGAAATAGTAAATATAAACAGACCAATTGCTAGTACTGAAATTGAGACTGTGATTAAAAATCTACCAACAAACAAAGCCCAGGACCAGATGGCTTCACAGGCGAATTCTATCAAACATTTAGAGAAGAGCTAACACCTATCTTTCTCAAAGTCTTCCAAAATATAGCAGAGGGAGGAGCACTCCCAAACTCATTCTATGAGGCCACCATCACCCTGATACCAAAACCAGACAAAGATGTCACAAAGAAGGAAAACTACAGGCAATATCACTGATGAGCATAGATGGAAAAATCCTCAACAAAATACTAGCAAACAGGATCCAACAGCACATTAAAAGGATGATACACCATGATCAAGTGGGGTTTATCCCAGGAATGCAAGGATTCTTCAATATACGCAAATCAATCAATGTGATAAACCGTATTAACAAACTGAAGGAGAAAAACCATATGATCATCTCAATAGATGCAGAAAAAGCTTTTGACAAAATTCAACACCCATTTATGATAAAAACCCTCCAGAAAGTAGGCATAGAGGGAACTTACCTCAACATAATACAGGCATTTATGACAAAACCACAGCCAACATTGTTCTCAATGTTGAAAAATTGAAACCATTTCCACTAAGATCAGGAACAAGACAAGGTTGCCACCCTTACCAATATTATTCAACATAGTTTGGAAGTTTTAGCCACAGCAATCAGAGAAGAAAAAGAAATAAAGGATTCCAAATCAGAAAAGAATAAGTAAAGCTGTTACTGTTTGCAGATGACATGATACTATACATAGAGAATCCAAAGATGCTACCAGAAAACTACTAAAGCTAATCAATGAATATGGTAAAGTAGCAGGATACAAAATTAATGCACAGGAAAATCTTGCATTCCTATACACTAATGATGAAAAGTCTGAAAGAGAAATTAAGGAAACACTCCCATTTACCACTGCAACAAAAAGAATAAATTACCTAGGAATAAACCTACCTAAGGAGACAAAACACCTGTATGCAGAACACTATAAGACACTGATGAAAGAAATTAAAGATGATACAAACAGCTGGAGAGATATACCATGTTCTTGGATTGCAAGAAGCAACATTGTGAAAATGACTCTACTACCCAAAGCAATCTACAGATTCAATGCAATCCCTATCAAACTACCAATGGCATTTTTCACAATAATAGAACAAAAAATTTCACAATTTGTATGGAAACACAAAACATCCCGAGTAGCCAAAGCAATCTTGAGAAAGAAAAACGGAGCTGGAGGAATCAGACACCCTGACTTCAGACTATACTATAAAGCTACAGTAATCTAGCCAGTATGGTACTGACACAAAAAAAGATATATAGATCAATGGAACAGAATAGAAAGCCCAGAAATACACCCATGCATATATCAGCACCTTATTTTTGATAAAGGAGGTAAGAATATACAATGAAGAAAAGACAGCCTCTTCAGTAAGTGGTTCTGGGAAAACAGGACAGCTACATGTAAAAGAATGAAATTAGAACAGTCCCTAACACCATACACAAAAATAAACTCAAAATGGATTAAACACCTAAATGTAAGGCCAGACACTATAAAACTCTTAGAGGAAAACCTAGGTAGAACACTCCATGACATAAATCACAGCAAGATCCTTTTTGACCCACCTCCTAGAGAAATGGAAATAAAAACAAAAATAAACCAGTGGGACCTAATGAAACTTAAAAGCTTTTGCACAGCAAAGGAAACCATAAACAAAACGAAAAGAAAACCCTCAGAATAGGAGAAAATATTTTCAAATGAAGCAACTGACAAAGGATTAATCTCCAAAATTTACAAGCAGCTCATGCAGCTTAATATCAAAAAAACAAACAATGCAATCCAAAAATGGGCAGAAAACCTAAATAGACATTTCTCCGAAGAAGATACACAGATTACCAACAAACACATGAAAGGATGCTCAACATCACGAATCATTAGAGAAATGCAAGTCAAAACTACAATGAGGTATCACCTCACACCAGTCAGAATGGCCATCATCAAAAAATCTACGGACAATAAATGCTGGAGAGAGTGTGGAGAAAAGGGAACCCTCTTGCACTGTTGGTGGGAATGTACATTGATACAACCACTATGGAGAACAGTATGGAGGTTCCTTAAAAAAGTAAAAATAGAACTACTATATGACCCAGCAATCCCACTACTGGGCATATACCTTGAGAAAACCATAATTCAAAAAGAGTCATGTACCACAATGTTCATTGCAACACTATTTATAATAGCCAGGACCTGGAAGCAACCTAAGTGTCCATCAACAGATGAATGGATAAAGAAGATGTGGCACATATATACAATGGAATATTACTGAGCCATAAAAAGAAACAAAATTGAGTTATTTGTAGTGAGGTGGATGGACCTAGAGACTGTCATACAGAGTGAAGTAATTCAGAAAGAAAAAAATAAATACTGTATGCTAACACATATATATGAAATCTAAAAAAAAAAGAAAAAAAATCTAAAAAACCTAGGGGCAGGACAGGAATAAAGACGCAGATGTAGAGAATGGACTTGAGGACTCAGGGAGGGGCAAGAGTAAGCTGGGACGAAGTGAGAGAGTGGCCTGTGCATATATACACTACCAAATGTAAAATAGATAGCTAGTGGGTTGCAGCCGCATAGCACAGGGAGGTCAGCTCGGTGCTTTGTGACCCCCTAGAGGGGTGGGATAGGGAGGATGGGAGGGAGATGCAAGAGGGAGGAGATATGGGGATGTATGTATATGTATAGCTGATTCACTTTGTTATACAGCAGAAACTAACACACCATTGTAAAGCAATTATACTCCAATAAAGATGTTAAAAATAAATAAATAAGCAAATAAAGTAATTATTGATACTTATATACTTATTGCCATTTTGTTAATTGTTTGTTGGTTGTTTTTATAGTTCTCTGTTTCTTTGTTTTTCTCTTGGACCCTTCCTTTGTGGTTTCGTGGATTCCTTTAGTGTTATGTTAGGATTCCTCTTTATTTTTTGTGTGTCCATTATAGGTGTTTGAATTGTGGTTGTCATGAGTTTTATGTATATATTGACCCATATATATAGCCATCTATTTTTTTAAATTAATTAATTTATTTATTCATTTGCTTTTGGCTGCATTGGGTCTTCATTGCTGCCCGCAGGCTTTTCTCTAACTGTAGTGAGCTGGGCTACTGTTCATTGCAGTGCTTGGGCTTCTCATTGCAGTGGCTTCTCTTTTTGTGGAGGATGGGCTCTATGGTGCACAGGCTTCAGTAGTTGTCGCTCATGGGCTCTAGAGTGCAGGCTCCGTAGTTGTGGCACATGGGCTTAGTTGCTCCGCAGCATGTGGAATCTTCCCAGACCAGTGCTCAAACCAATGTCCCCTGCATTGTCAGGAGGATTCTCAACCACTGTGCCACCAAGGAAGCCCTAGCCATCTATTTTAAGCTGATAGTCACTTAAGTTCAAAGGCATTCTAAAAGCACTACATTTTTACTCCACCCCCCACATTTTATGTTTTTGATGCCATATTTTACATATTTTTATTCTGTGTATACAAAGTTACAGTTGATTGTACCCTTTTACCTTTTAACCTTCATACTAGATTTTTAAATGACTGATCCACTGCCGTTACCATATATTTGCCTTTACCAGCAAGATTTTTCTTTTATATATTTCCTTGTTTCTAAGTGTGGCCGTTTTTGCTTAAAGAAGACCTTTTAATATTTCTTGTAAGGCCAGTTCAGTGGTGATGATCTCCTTTAGTTTCTGCTTGGCTAGAAGACTCATTTCTCCCTCAATTCTGAATGATAACATTTCCAGATAGAATATTCCAGGTTGTAAGATTTTTTCCTTTAGCACTTTAAATATATTCTGCAACTTCCTTCTGGCCTGTAAAATTTCCGCTGAAAATTCAGCTGATAATCTTATAGGGTTTCCCTTGTATGAGATTAGCTGTCTTTCTCTTGCTGCCTTTACGATTCTCTCTTTATTTTTAACTTTCCCCATTTTAATTACAATATATCTTGGTGTGGCTCTTTTTAGGCTCATCTTGTTTAGGACTCTCTGTGCTTCCTGTTCCTGATGTCTATTTCCTTTCATGGGTTAGGGAAGCTTTCAGTCATTAATTCTTCAAATAAGTTTTCTGTCTCTCTATTCTCTTTCTGGGACCCCTATAATGTGAATGTTAGTATGCCTGATGTTGTCCCAGAGACTCCTTAAATTTTCAGTTTAAAAATGTCTTTCTTCCTATCCTTCTGATAGAGTGATTTTTACTACTCTATCTTCCAGATCACCTGTCTGTTCTTCTCTATCATCTTATCTGCTGCTTGTCTCCTCTAGTATATTTTTTATTTCAGTGATTGTATACTTCAGTTCTGGTTGATTTTTCTTATTTTCTAAATCTTTGTTGAAGTTCTCACTGAGTTCCTCTTTTCTTCTCCTGAGTTTAGTGAGCATCCTTATGACCATTTCTTTGAATTCTCCATCAGGTAAATAAATTCCATTTCATTAGGGGTTTTTTCTTGATTTTTTTTTGTTGTTGTTGTTGTTCTTTCATTTGAAACATATTCCCCCATTTTGCTTGACTTTCCATTTTTGTTTCTATGAATTAGGTGAAACAGCTACATCTCCTGATCTTGAAGGAGTGGACTTGTGTGGAACATCCCCTGTGTAGGCTACCTGCACATGGCAACTCTGTCAGACTGGCTGAGCTGGCATTGGCATGGGCCAAGAGCAATCCCTGGGGAGCACTGTGCCCAAGGCCACCTTGGCAGGGTGGCTGGAGCTGTAGTGGGTCCTAGCCAGGGGCAGTCCCTGCAGAATGCCACACTGAGGCTGCCTTGGAGGGGTAGCTGGAGTTAGAGTGGACTCAGGCTGGAGGGAGTCCTGGGGGAACTGAAACAATGGCACTCACCAGTGCCTCCAACTCCGAAGAAGGCTCTAGCAATTTCCTGCCTGTTTGGTAGAAGTTCTAAGGTTAGTAAATGGATTTCCTTCCTGTAGAGTCAAGATGCCCTATAAACTGCTGGGGTATTTTTTTGCTGTGGCCCCAGGCAGGCAAGTGTGTGCTAGGACCTCTCAGCTATAACCCTCTCTCCTGCAGGTTGCTGCATCAGGGGTTGTGTTCCTGTGGATACTGTGTTTCTCTTTTTCCTACCCATTTCTATGTGGACCTTCTGAGTACAGTAGGTCCTACAGTTAGCCCTCAGGTCTTCTTCAGGGAAAATTGCTCTATATGTAGGTATAGATTTGTTGTGATTGTGGAAGAAGATGAGCTCAGGTTCTTCTTACTTGCCAATTATCTCGGACCCCTCTTGAATTCTGATGTTTCTTATGGAAGTTTTTAGAAAGTAAAATTTGATTATTATTTTGGAGGTAAATGAATTATGGTCCTCTGTAGAAAATGTATGGATCTTCTATAAAACCAAAACACCATGGTTCTATCATAGTATTTCTTCAGAGACAAAGACCCTGTGTTTTGTAAACAAACAAACAAAACAAAACAAAACAAAAAACCAGCAAATGCTGTTGGGATAAAAAGACTTCCTAAAATATGTTGTTCATTGAATAGAAATAATGCTTCTTTTACAACTGTCTTGTTTGCTTGTACTTAAGAAGCATAAGTTATGAGTTATTTTAATTATTCTATTCTTTAATTGTATTCCTCAAGGCTCATTTACTTGAGATCTCTTTTCCACAGCTAAAGCTAATGTTTAATTCTACTGAATAAACAAAACAAGCGATGAGATACTACAATCTATAAAGATAAATCTCAAGTCAATATAGACTGTCCTCATTTTATAACTACTTATAATGGTTTAATTCTATCAGTTCTCTTAATTAGATATCTACCAATACAAAATTCACTCTATTCCTATGTTTTAATTTCATAGAAAAATTTAGATTAATATGTGTAATAATTAATTGCTTTAGTGTACTGTCAGAAATGTCCCTGCTTTAAAACATAGTTTCAAACAGTCAAAAAGATGTATTTGTATGACCACATGAGAAAAATGTCAAGTTGCAAGGATTTAAGAACAAGTTTTGAAGTATCTAGGCAAAAATCAAGTTTGTATCTCTCCAAAATTATTTTTTGTTAATAATTCATTATATATAAAAAGGGGTACTAGGCTATAAAACCTGATGAATGCATTCTGATTCGTTTATGGTGCTGTTATGGGCAGAATTGTATTATTCTCTAAATTCATATGTTGCAATCCAGCACCTCAGAATGTGACCATATTTGGAGATAAGGGCTTTACAGAGGTGATTAAGTTGTATGCAGTCATTAGGGTGAGCCCTAATCCAATATGACTGATGTCCTACTAAGAGGAAGTTTGGATGCAGACATGTACAGGGAGAACACAATGTGAAAACACAAGAAGATAGCCATCTACAAGCCAAGGAGGGAGGCTTGGAGCAGATCCTCCTACACAGCCCTCAGAAGGAATTAAACTTTCCAACTCTTTGATCACAGATGTCTAGCCTCATAGAACTGTGAGAAAATAAATTTCTGTTGTATATGCCATCTAGTATCTACTTCTTTGATAAGGAAGCCCTAGCAAACTAATACAGGTGTTAATTCCAGTTCTTGTTCTTATAGCCAATAAATATCTCTTGAGCTTATCAAGGACTGTGAATAGTCTATGATTTACTCTACTTGCAAGCTAACAAGCTAGTCTTTTAGTGTTTCTTGGCTGCCAGCAGAAGGCATGAGATTCCTGGGTCAGAGACAAGGACTTCATTACCAATGGCAAAAGCAGTGGGTGTACACGGGTTCCCTATTCCCTCCACATCACACAGGGCCAACACAAAGGGTCCATGATGAATGCCTGTAAGTACAATGAGTTGTGTTATAGGACAGAAGCACACAGAGCTTAGGCGAGTCATCACTATTACAGTAAGTGGAAAGAGACCTCCTCTTTGTCTGGGAAGAGATACTACCTCATCTCTCAGGATTACTCACTGCAAACAACTCTGAGAAGTGGCCCACATAAAGAGTGGTCAAGGCCTTATATCCTTGGCATACTCAGCAAGAACATGCAAAGATACTCAGGGTCAATTGTGGCTTGCCTCTCCAACAGAGTTATTATGTGTCAGGCACAATGCTGGAGGCTCTAGTTGTGGAGACCAACAAACTAAAAGATAATTCCAATATGGAACATTAGGTGCTATGATAAGTGTCAAAGTACATGGAAATGTGGAATTCTTTAAAAGTTGCGGGGGAGACTACCTGGTTTTATATAAGGTAGTCAGAGTGTGTTTTCTAGAGAATTTGATAGCTTAACTGATTCTTAAAGGATCAATAAGAATTCTGTATGTGAAGAGATAGAGAAGAAGAATGATAGGCAGTTCTAAGCAGCATAAAAAATTAAAGCAAAGGCCAGGAGGTGAAAAAAGGATGGTGCAATTGGAAATATGAAACATTTAATATATCTGGAAGGTAATAAGTGAGGGGCTGTGCCATTAGATGCAAGGACTGATCTAAATTATCAAGGGGAAAGAAGGACGGTGTTACATATGGGAGGACGGTAGAGAGTATGGATGGACTCGAGGGATTTTCTGGGGATGCCTGATAACTCCTGACTTTTCTTTTCCAATGGTATAGAAAAGAAAGTCTGAAAGTCTATAAAAGCAGGACCACCAAAGGCTCAGATCTTTCAGAGATGACTGTTTTCATCCACCCACAGGATTAACTGAGGGATGACAAGAGAAAGGGCATAAGAATTTTAGGAATCGCTTACTAGATTTGCTTATTAGAACTTTGGAATGGTTGCAAAAGCAATGACCATAAAAGTTTCCTGTATTTTCTTCCTTATGCTTCAAGCATAAATAAAATTGTTTTAGATAATTTTTCTATTTTTTTCTTTTAAACCATTAAGAAGAGGTTTTTTTTCTTTTATTGAGATATAATTGACAATGTATAAGTTTAAGGTATAACTACTTGATTTACATATATTGTGGTATTTTTCTCTTTTTCAATCTTCTTTCTCCAACTTACAAAGGACATGTTGGTGCTCTATTTAGTCCTTAGATTACAGAAAACAGAGACGTGGTCATTTTAGAAATAGGGCAGAAATGGTCATTATCTAGAGATCCTGTATTTGGAGCTGCATGCAGAAAAAGATGACTTTGGAGAGACAACAGATGTGTGTGCGTGTGTGTGTGTGTGTGTGTGTGTGTGTGTGTGTGTTTAATGAGGGAGAACTGCACTATATTAGGAAGAAGCATTTTTTAAGAAGCATTTTGTAAAAATGTAAAGAGGGTATATTGAGAAGTCAAGGGATGGACCGTGGATATGTAGATAATATGTCCATTCTTTTTGGCCACCTGGTATCTGAGAGTCATTCCAATGTTTGGGGAATCTACCATCTTTTGATACAGACCACTACTTTCACTCCGAAAGCCAAAAGTGCCAGACACTTACTTCCCAACTCTCCTTGTAGTATAGATCACTTGCATGTGACCTATACTCTGTTAGTCAAATGTACTGTTTTCCCCCCACCCCACCCCAATTTCTTGGTTGTAAACTGGCAGTAAAAATAATTGGGTACTACTCAGACTCTGTTCTGGTGAAGGTGTTAACAGTGGCATCGATTGTGATTTTAGCAGTGGCATCCATGTTCGAGGATCAGAAATGTTAGTGATGCAAACAGAAGTATCTGTGCCCAGATTCAATGGCAATTCTAGTCGTTGACTGGGCATTGATTCTGGCTCTGTGGCTGCTAAGATGCACAGTTGTTCTCCAATCTTGCTGTAGAACCTGTGAGATATTGAAAGTCTTTTCACTAAAATCCTTCCGACTCAGATTAACCAGAGTTGGTTTCCCTGGCCAGCAGCTCAGAACGCTCACTGACATAGTAGGTGAGGGAAGAGTCAGGGCTGAGAGTTAGATACCCAGTGGCTCATGCAAGCTGGTAGATGGTGGTCCCCTTATTTGAGATGAGTACATAGGAATTGCTGCAGGTTTAAGTAGGGGTGATGATGAGATTAATTTTGGACAAGTTGAGTATGAGTTGTCTTAGAGACATCCAAATGGATATGTCCAGTAGGCACTGGATATGCCAATCTCATCCATGTGAGAGAGATTTGAACTGGACAAAGATTTGGATTCACCAGCATATAAAGGGCAAAGTGGAGCCTGGCAAGTGTATGAACTCTCCAGGGTAAGTGTATAGAATGAGGAGAGGGCCTAGGAATTCTATGACTAGATGATGGACCCTGCAAGAAAGATGCAAAGGTCAATGAACACTAAGATTGTGTGAGGGCACAGAAGCCAAGGCTCACCTGTGTTGAGCATCACCGACTGGACATCCAGTGGGAAGATGATGAGATGTGTGCCTGGATATGTACTGCTAACCCTGCCAGGAACACTCTCAGAGAAATGGTGAGGCTGAAGGTAGCAGGCAGCGGAATGGGGCAAAAGGGATCCCACCCACAGAACTGCAGGACATCAGGGCAACCTACAGCAAGGATGGCAGGTAGATTCCTGAAGCTGCTCTTTCAGTCACGTGATTCTGTTCCTTTTTTATTGAAGTGAGTAGGAGGTGAGAAACCTAACCAGATTATAATCACCTGTTTCAAGAAGCTTGGGTGTGAAGGTAGGAGAGATATAGGAAAGGGGATGAAGAGAGAGTGTACGGTTGAGGGAGGATTAGTTCAAAATATGGGAGAAAATAGGGTGACAAATTCATTCTGGTTTTCACACGGACAGTCCCATGAGCCCAGGAAACCCTCTCATTCTGCAGTAAACAGGATGGTTGGCCATTCTAAATTCAGATGCTAGTGACATCTGGTTAATATTGAATGCTGGAGGCAGGAGCACCCAGTTACCAAGCAAGGTCCTGGGGGATGAGGGGGATTGAGACAGAGCTCAAGAGGACAGCTTAGACAGGAGAAGCACCTCTTCCTTGGTGATGGAGAAACAGAAAAGAGTGTGTGTATTAGGGTAATGCTGCAGCGCTGGAAAGTGGTAGGAAATGGAGGGAGTTTATTCATCTTTTCTCTGTGAGATTGCAAGACATGAGGTCATTTCCTGGATCTGAGCAGGGAGGTGATGAGGAAGGAGGTCTGAGGAAAGCAGAAAAGGTTTGCAGTCATCTCCTGACAGGAGAGAATAAGAACTTTTAGGGACCCACCTGAAGTTGGATTTGATGATATATGGTCATTCTTCTTAAGTTTTCTTTTCTCCTTCCCTAGACTCCAGGAAAATGGCGAGAGGTGGATAAGTTTCTAAAGGTGTTAACCCTCCAAGACAAAGGAGATGAGAGCAGAATCATCCAAGGATGAAATATTTCAGCAAACTTAGTGGCGAGAGGAAATGTGCTTGCAGAGTGGAGTTGGCTACCCCACAGGTGTCCATAGAAGGGAGTTCAGTGAAAAGGGACTCAGTTTCCCTTTGCAGATGCCAGGAGACTCGGGATCAACAATAGGCATGTGGGGGTGAAGTAGGGAGCTATTGGCTGACAGTATTGGTTGCAAGTCTGGATATAAAGTCATTTTTATTCTTCAGGCTTCTCCCTGCCCCATCACCAGGATGCCTGAAGGATTCTTCTCTGGAGAAACTAAAAGAAAGACTTCCATATCTTCATATGTGCTGTACCTTGTGTGTCTTACCAGGTATAAGCCCCATTTCTACAAAGGAAATTTGGTGTGCTACTACACAAAAAAATAGAAATAGGAATGGGATCTGGGCAGAAAACACCCATCTATCACTGGGGGGGGGGGGATATTTAAGCTAAACCTAAAGAAAGAGAAGGAGAAAGCCATACAAAGTATTGGGTAGAATGTTCCAGGCAGAGGGAACAGCATATGCAAAGGCCCTGGGGTGGGAAAGAGATTAAAATATTTTAAAAACTGAAGGAAGACATGTGCTACTGGTGCCTAAGGACCAAGAAGAAAAGTGTGAGATGAATTTGAGAGACAGAAGGGACCAGGGTTTTGTAGACCCTTGTGGATCATAGTTAGAGTGTGGTTTCTTTCCTGAGTATGAAGAGAAGCCACTGAAGCAGGACTGACCAGAGCCTGTTTTTTATTCTGTATGGAGTTAGGTTGTTGTGAAGATGAAGGTGGCTTGGACCAAGGTGATGGCAGTGAGGACAGAAGGACATGGTTAGATACAAGATGCGTTTTGGAGGTCCTCCTGCTATACTTTGGTTCCTCTAGAATCTGTCATTACCCAATAGCCAGGAGGATCTCCTTAAACTGTTAATCAGGTAATGTTTGTTGAATGAATGAAGGTCTGATATACAGGTGCTTTACTGATCAGAAAATTAAGCAAAAATACCATAATATGTTTTATTTAATGTCATAAGCACTCAATACAGAATTTATATATGAGGCAACTGAAGCCCAGAGAGGTCAAGCGATTTGCCTGAGGCCACACAGCTGGTAAGTGGCACAGTGGCTCCAGATGCATGCTCTCAATCAATACTCTGCTGCCTCTATTCAGATACTGGGTTCAGTCATTTTGACAAATTTAAAATAAATGATTTTTTGATATAAACGGCTCATACAACTCAATAACAAAAAAACAAACAACCCAATTGAAAAATGGGCGGAAGACCTAAATAGACATTTCTCCAAAGAAGACATACAGATGGCCAACAGGCACATGAAAAGATGCTCAACATTGCTTATTATTAGAGAAATGCAAATCAAAACTACAATGAGGTACCACCTCTCACTGGTCAGAATGGCCATCATTAAAAAGTCTACAAATAACAAATGCTGGAGAGAGTGTGGAGAAAAGGGAACCCCCTTGCCCTGTTGGTGGGAATGTAAGTTGGCACAGCCACTGTGGAGAACAGTATGGAGGTTCCTCAAAAAACTAAAAATAGAGTTGCCATATGATCCAGCAATCCCACTCCTGGGCATATCCAGACAAAATCATAATTCAATAAAGATACATGCACCCCAATGTAAATAGCAGCACTATTTACAATAGCCAAGACATAGAAAAAACCTAAATGTACATTGATAAATGGATGAATGGATAAAGAAGATGTGGTACATATATACAATGGAATACTACTCAGCCATAAAAAAGAATGAAATAATGCCATTTGCAGCAACATGGATGGACCTAGAGATTATTACACTAAGTGAAATAAGTCAGAAAGAGAAAGACAAATACCATATGATATCTCTTATACGTGGGAACTAAAATATGACACAAATGAACGTAGCTATGAAACAGAAATAGACTCACAGACATAGAGAACAGATTTGTGGTTGCCAAGAGGGAGGGAGATAAGCGAGGGATGGATTGGGAGTTTCGGATTAGCAGATGCAAACTCTTACATAGAGAATGGATAAACAGCAAGGTCCTATTGTATAGCACAGGGAACTATATTCAATATCCTGTGATAAACTAAATTGGAAAAGAATGTGAAAAAGAATGTATATATATGTATAACTGAATCACTTTGCTGTACAGCAGAAATTAACACGTTGGAAATCAACTATACTTCAATAAAATAAATTTAAAAATAAAATAAAATGATTTTTTATAAAACTGAAACATATTGGATATTGAATCATTTGTAAGAAAGAACCAAAGAATGGGTTTATAGAAGAGGCTGGGTTGAGAACAAAGGTTCAAGTACAAACTTTCAAAGGAAATTTTTAAGCAATGTAACATCTATGATTGTATTCAGGAAATTACAGCAATAGGCCAATTACAACAGCTTGCAGGGGCAAGCAACAAGCCAAGATAAGGTGACTAAGTTTAAGCAAAAAAAAATATATATATATAGATAGATATATATATGCAAATTGGGCAAGCAAGAGGCAGACAATAAGTGCCAGAGGCAGTAACTACAGGTGTTAATCAGGAGAGAAATCCTGTACACAGCCTGCCTCAAGGCTGCCTGGCAGATGCTGGTCTTGCAGACAAGACAACTTGGCAAGGAAAGTTAATCACCCTAAGCCAGGAGCAGCAGCTTCTCTGGGGGACGGTGCAAAGGTGTAATGCAACTTTAAATGCCAAAGCACTCTTTGATTCTAGTTTTAGAATTCAGAAATATGGCCTCAGGAAATAATGCAATTCCTTCCATTGAGACTCAGGACCAATGAGGCATGAGCCCCAGTTTCCACATCTGTCAACAAGTGGGCTCTAAGCTCCTTTTGGCTTTAATGGGGATCAGTCACCTTGCTGCCCTGCTTATATGTCAAATGACTGAATTGGGAGTTTGCTTGTTTACAGATCTTCATTTTTTAAAAACACAAGTCTTTTTGAGATATATGTCTTTTGTCAAATGATGTTAAATCTTGAAGTACATACAATAAAAAGTGAAAGTTTTGCCCACACTTGTAGCCCAGAAATGACCACCATGAACAACTGGAAGTGCCTCCCTCAAGAGTTTCTGCATACATAATACACGTGTTTTATCTTTAGAAACAAGTGGGATCATGTTACCTATACAGATCTATTTGACTTACTACAGTATTGCCATCTTTCAATATCAATATAAATAGAGCTACTTCTTTTTAATAGCTGCTAAGTAGCCCGTTGTATGAATGTATCATCATTTATTTAACTAATGACCTGCTTTCGGGCATTAAAAATTGTTTCCAATTTTTCCTTGTATGAAAATCGCTACAGTCAATATCCTTGCATCATGCGTCTTTGCTCATTTATGTGATTATTTCTGTGGGACAGATTCTGAGAAGTGTGTTGCTAGTTCTGTGAGACAATTTCTAGGAAGTGTATTGTAGGTTAAAAGGTGGGGACCTTCTAATAGCTGATACATACTGCCAAAATTCGTTTTTAAAGTTTATATCCATTTGTACTAGATTCCCCTAACACTCCTCCCAACAATGGATATTATTGCACTCCATCATTGCCAGTGGATAAGTATAAAATTTTCATTTTAATGTTATTTTCTTCATTATTAATGAAGTTACTCATGTTTCCACATGCTTCAAAGTTATTTGCATTTGATTTTTTCAAAAATGAGTTATTCATATCTTTTGCCTATTTTACTGTTGGATGTTGATCTTTTTCTTTGGCTGTATAAGAACTCAACATATTAAAAATATTAACCCTTTAACTAGAATAAGAGTTATAAATATTTCCCCAACTTTTTACTTTTAACTTTGTTTAGGATGTCCTTTATCAAATAAAATTGCTTGATTTTCACTTAATTAAATATGTTTATCTTTTGGGTTTCATGTGTGCCCTACCACAAGATTATAAACCTTTTCTCCCATATTTTGTTTTAGTAATTTTATGTGTAATTTTACACTTCAATCTTCAATCACATGAGAATATTTTTATGTTTGGAACAAGGTGAGGGAATGACCAATGATCCCAATATGATGCACTTTCCCATTATGAGTAGATACTTTGAATCAATTCTCTCAACCACCATTTATCTGGCTTCTATTTGGGGAGATTGGAATGCTAAAGAAAACAGTTCCCAGACTCCCTTGAAACTGAGGTTCTGGAAGCAAACTCTTTTCCATCATTTAGATGCACTCATGAGAGATTTTGGAAGGCAGAAGAGAGTCATCTTCCTACCGCTCTTGAATGTTTCCATTATCAAGGGAGCTCAGGAAATGTGAGGCTTTCTTGCATCAGTGCTCCAGGGTCTATCTACTAGCTTCCTGGGAATCAAAAAGCAATGTGATAAGGACAGCTTCTTAATGTGACTTCTTATTCCCAAACCAAGCTTTGGACACCATGGTCCAGTTTCCTGAATGTGAGAGGCAGTTGCAAAGGCAAGGCTTCCTGTCTCTGGCACAGCTTCAGTGGCAATGTCTAAGTTAGCTCCAGTGGCTCCCATTGAATCAGTCCTGTTTCTGCTGAGTCATTCCAGGAGATCCAGCCTTAAAAATACTCCTGTAGGGCTTCCCTGGTGGCGCAGTGGTTGAGAATCTGCCTGCCAATGCAGGGGACACGGGTTCGAGCCCTGGTCTGGGAAGATCCCACATGCCGCGGAGTGACTAAGCCCGTGAGCCACAACTACTGAGCCTGCGCGTCTGGAGCCTGTGCTCCACAACAAGAGAGGCCACGATAGTGAGAGGCCCGCGCACCGCGATGAAGAGTGGCCCCCACTTGCCGCAACTAGAGAAAGCCCTCACACAGAAACGAAGACCCAACACAGCCATAAATAAATAAATAAATAAATAATTTAAAAAAAAATACTCCTGTAGCCCTCCCAACAGTGTTGTAAATATCTAATGTCCTATATTAAGTCACCTTCTGTCCAAAATACCAAGAGCAACTTTTGTTTCCTGAACTCAACCCTGACTGGTATGGTCTTTGATTTAAATGATCTTATTTATCGTATATGATTTTACATTTAGATGTGAATCTATTTCTTAAATTTCAGTTGCATTTCATTGATCAATTTGTCTTCCAATGATGTCACATTGTTTTAATTAGTACAGCTCTAATATCTGATTTAATAAATCAAATAAGTTCACCACATTTCTTCTTCTATTTCCAAGTTTATTCAGTTATTTTGGAATATTTATCCATCCAATGGAAAATGGGAATAACCTTTTCAAGTTTCTCAAAATATCCACTGGAATTTTGATTAAGTGGGGTTAGATTTACTGGCTAATTTGGAGATAATTGTCATCGTTATAATATTGACTCTTTTAATCCAGAAATGTGTTCAGTCTTTTCACTTATACGTCTTCTATCACACCATTATTCAGTGTTTAGTTTTCTTTATATAGATCAGCTTGTACCTTTCTGTTAGATGTAGTATTAATTATTTAATTGCTTTTTATTATGAATAAGACACTTTTCCCAATTATATTTTGTATATATTTAAATATAATATTTTAAAATGTAATAAAAAGAGTAACATTTATTAAATACTTTCTAGGAACCAGAAATGTTATTTGTTATGTTTTACATGTCATTCAGATACAAATGAAAAAATCTGTAGTTCACAAAATAGTCACCCATTAGCTTAAACAAATCCAGATTTGTTTTTCTCATGCTCAGGAAGCCCAGATGTGGGTAAACAGTTTCTGACATTGACCTTTTCCCTCATGGTCAAATGAGTGACACAGTACCAGTGTTTCATCCATTTTTAAAAAGGCAGGAGGAAAGGAAAATAGGAGGCACCTGTGGCTTCTTCCACCTCTTTGACGAGAATGGTGTCAAAAGCCACCCTACCTCCAAGGAAGTCTGTGAAAGTATGTGACACTTGCAAATCCCAAAGTAGACAAGGACTAGCTGGATGAGCTTGGAATTGCGTGTTGAGTGAGGAAAAAAAACTCCCACTCATGATATCCTCAGCAAAACCTCTGAGGGCAGCAGGATCGTCATCCTATGTTTACAGCTGAGGAAACCGAAGCACAAAGAGTCTTAGCAATTTGCCCGGGATCATGCAGCAGTGAGTGGCAGAGCGCATGCTTTTAGCCACTCTATTATAAATGTCCCCTTATATAGGAAAACCATTGTTTTTAAATACTAATATTTTGTCCAGCTACCTTGCTGAACTCTCCTTTTATTTCTACAAAGTTTAGTTTACCTACCTACTTTAGGTAAATGGACATATTGAATCATAGCTTTCTTGTAATTGTGAGAATACCTTTTCTTCCTGTTTCATTGCTCATTGTTGTTGTCAAATAATAATGGTTATTCTTGTTTATTTTTCTATTTAAAGGGAAGATTTTATTGTTTCACTGTTAAGTGATTAAAGTTGTCCTGAAAAAGAATACTCTTCAAATAATCAGTAGTAAAAATAGATATTTTTCAGTGACAAGAAATCTTTTCTAGTCGATACTTTAAAATGTTTTCCTTTTATCACAAGCATCCATATTTCTGACTAGTCTCCAGTAAACAAATGCATATCATACCCAAAAAGAGTGCTGGAGAGGACTTGTCGGACACTTTCCAGGCAAACCTCATGCTTTTTTTTTTTTTTTCCAGCTCTGCTTACTTACAGCAGCATTACCTCCTGACAAGAAACGAAACAACATTGCTGGGTTATATAGGCGAGGACACTTCTAGTCCTGTAAGAGGTAGGAAAACTGGATACCAATTTCTCTGCAAGACTTAAATCATTGTTTTTCTCTGTTTGCTACTTTCAGTGAGGTATATATTATCAGGAAACCTATCTTTGAGAATATTGCTGCATTTTATATCTTCTACAGTCTCTGGTAGAGAGAAAAAACGGGCTGTCTGAGTCTGGGTTTCTGAGAAATTGGAGCCTGAAGACTTTCTTGGGAGGTACAACCCTAGTACTGCAAGACTGGGGGAGCGGGGAAGAAAGGGACGCAGAGAAGCAGGGAAAGTAATAGGCGGTGATGTGTTACCAAGCTGGCTAGAGTCTCCCCAAGGAAACCCCGCCCTTGCTCAGTGATGCGGCACAGCGTGCCGCTAAGCGTTTTGGGTTCCATGCCATCGCCTGCCTCTCACCGCTCAGAATTCACCATACGGTGCACCAACTCCCCTGCACTTTGGGGTTGTGTTATCTGCCCCACAGGCAGCCTCTGGGAAGAGCAGGTTTCGGCTTCTATGTTTGTCTGAGTTCCTAAGTGATGGAGCCCAGGCGCCTTCAGGACCTGCAGACCTGGTGCATGGACGAAACCAGCCACGCCCCCACGGGGGGCGGAGACAGTTGGTGGGTGGGAGAGAGAAAGGTCCCCCAGACAGGGCCTCTCCACGTGGCAAGCAGCCAAGGCTGGGGTACCTGAGGCGGAGGTAATCCAGAAGGAGCCCACACGGGGACTTGTACAGTGGCTGTTTTTCTAAGGGGAGTGGATATCTTCTTGTACTTTAGGTGAAAAGTCCTATGTGGCCCAAGTCACGGGGCAACATGAGTCCTTTGGGAACCACCCACAGATGGCCAGGAGCAAACAGGTCAAGGTACAGCACATCCCAAGTAAGAACATTGCCTGAAGGCAGAAGCCAGGTGGGCCTCGGCTTTGGTTAACCCTTTCAAGTCCAGTTCCGCACCATACGGTCTCAGGCTCGGCTGTGTCCCCACGTGGGGTGAAGGCATATATTGTGTAACTGCACAGGATGGCGGGTTTCCCACGTGGCACTGAGCTCTTGGGCAGTCTAACGGGGGCAGCCTGAGTCTTGACTCCTGGTCTCAACACCTCTCACCTCTGCACGGGTGAAATACCTTAAAACGGGTGACACCTGCCAAGCAGTGTGGGCACACTGTGTTGCCTTAGGTGACTCTGTTATTATTGTGGCCTTCAGAGGGACAGAAAAACTTGTATGACATTCACAAAGCATGGCACCGGGTGGCTGGCATCTTGTAATGCACCATACACGTTAGTTCCTGCCTAGGTTTGGGACCTCTTTGAAGAATTTTCAGCTCTGGGACAGTAAACCAACTCATGCACCAAGATTTCACCCTCACAAGGACAAACCTCTTGATGAATTCAGGAAGCTCTGGGGAGGCGTAAATCCCTAGGGGGACCTCCTCCCTGCCCTAATGGTGGTGCCTGCACTCGCCCTCCAGAAACCACACAGTTTCCTTCCTTGGAGCAAAACAGGAGTGTCTCAGGGGAGACCCCACGTAGGAGGGAGGCCCGCAGCTCAAAACCCCAGGGTGCCTGACATCTGTCACTCCCTGGTCATCGGGGATGACCACGCTCACCTGGCCACACTCCATGGGTCTCTGCCCCCCTGCTCCCTTCCTGCTGCGGGCAATGACTTGGGGGGGCCTGTCTCCTCCAGGTCCACTGTGTCATCTTCCTTGTCCCCATTTTTCCATGCCTTGCCACCTCAGCTCTCTATACCTGAATGAAGAACCCGTTTCTAGATTTCTCCCATCCGAGTTGACCCTGCTTGCCACTCCCAGCTGGCCCCGCCTAGTGCAGAGCTCTAAGCAAATGCCCATCCCTTTGTTTCCTTCAGAATTGCAGGTCTGGAGGTCTGAGAGCCAAGAAGGGCTCTCCAGGGAGCAGTGAGGCCTGAGCGTTGTCTGCCACATTTGGGTAAGAAAGCCAGGGTGTAAACCAGAGCCCTGTGGCTTGGCATCCTAGGACACATCTTTATGTGTCTGCGTGTCTGAAGTTACTTCTATCCTGACCAATGCTAGTGGTCTGTATGCCAGGCACTGCACTCAGGGTTTTCCATCAATCCCCTCACTTCCTCCTGTCAACAACGTTACGATCAAGTACAATGTCACTATCGTACTACTTTCTAGATGAGAAAACTGAGGCACTGGGGTTTCACATGACTTGTTCAGGATTGCCCAGCATGAGGCAGAGACTTGTGGAATCCAGGGCTGTCGAGCTCTGGAAACCAGGCTTTCGACCACTTCCCCACACTGATTCTTCATGTGTGACATTTTGCACAAAAATGTGTGTAAAACATTGTGTCACTTTTGTATAGACCTTGTTTCCCGAGCCATCTATGCTCCTGCCTGCCTGAATAACGCAGAAACCTTGTTGGTGTGGCCACTCGGGGTTCCCTGGGCCTGGGACTGGTCTGCCTTCCTCTGCTGCTCTCCCGCTGCCAGACTGCACACAGCCCAGGCTCCCATCACGTTCTTCCATGGCCTCGCAGCTCCCTTGGCCTCCCTGCATCACCAACCTCTGGGCCTTTGATAGACAAGTCCTTCCATTCAGTAATCTGACCTGTCTGTCAAACGCCCACCCATCTTTACAAACTTTGGTCATATTCCTCCTCTCTCAGGAAGCGTTACCATCTCCCTTCAGTGGGATGTGGGCTTCTCTCCTTGCAACTGCCTTGGCACGTGGTCTGGACTTTCGAATGACAGTTATACGTTGTGATGCTTTTGGTGTGATGCTTCTAACCTTCCCACTGACCTCTAAGGCTCAGTTCCTGGCCCCTGGTCAGGTAATGTGCTTTAAGTGGAGGAGTGCATGTTGACAGTAGTGAGAATTTATTGTTCTTGAGAACTATATAATCAGTCGAGATAAAACCTAATGATCTGAGGGCACTGTGTTATTAACTACTGCTACAGTAAAGTTGTGTTACAACCCCTCCCCCCAAAAAATAAAATAAATGGAGGAGTGAGTGAATGAGCTCATAGTCTAAGACAGGCACAGGACCTCACTCACCTTTTCCAGGAATGCCTCAATAAATGATGCTTAATTAATGGAAGAACTAATGAACTTCTGTCCCTATCCACCTCTGGTGTGCTCTCTTCAAGATGTAGGCAATCACTTGTTCAAGTGAATTGAATGAAGGACTGACTGTCCCTCAGAACTAATTGTCCATATTCAATTAATAGGAACCCACACCCTGCACACACACACTCAACAGTCATGGAGTCCCACATGTACATACACATCTTTGGTTGATGATACCGTTTCCCTGATGCAGGCTGATTTTGATTGGGTTAATAATAATCATACCTAATATGTATCACTACCTCATATTGGACACTTTCCTAAGCAGTTAGCAGATCTTAGCTCAGTTTATCCTCAGAACAACTTGTTGAGATTGATACTATTATTATCAATGGTTGCCAGAAGGAGAAACTGAGGCAGAATGCAGTTAAGGAAAGTATCTTGCCCCAGCCATACAGCTTGTGAGTGGTGGAGCTGGGACTCAGACACACCCATGTCTGCTCCTTACCACTGGGCTGGCTCGTCTGGGTGACTGTGTGACTGGCTGAGAGCCTGCTTTCCTGTCATCCTGACAGGTCACTGACAAGGCAAAACCCTCCACAAATGTGTGTGCACTGCTTGAGAAGATTCTCACACTGCAGGAGCTGAGCTATCAACCTAAGCACTTCTGCTCGGAGTCTATTAAACTGGAAGTTTCTCAGAAGACCAGAAATGTGGTCAAGCACCCAATTTCCGGGCTTCTAGTGCATTTACCACACTGATAACATTCATTTTAACCTCTTGCTGAAACAAACCTCACCTGCAGAAGACAATTTTTGCCTCTAAATCCATCACTGTGTACATTTCACAGTGTAATTTCCTCTGGTGCATGCATGTGACAGTTAGGCAAAGTGAAGGTTATGGGTGAGCCAGCATTAACCTGGGGCTGCTTCTCTGTAAATGCCAAAATTGCAGGGTTCCCTTTCTGCACTGCATGGCTGTGTCCTGTGCTGAAGAATCACCCCATTGCAATGCCAGAAGGAATGCTATAGAGAATCTGTTTCAACTCCCTTGGGTCTCAGATGAAGGAACAAGGTTCATAGAGATGGAATGCTTCCCTTAGTGAGTCTGGGGTAAGGAATTCACTAGAATCCCATCCTCCTGAATTGCAGCCTTAGCTCTTCCCAGTGAACTACCCTGTGCATGACTTTGCAGAAATGTTTAGATAAGGTTTGCCTCAGTGGCTGAAGCTGCATTGCAATGTGGACGTGTCATCTCTTATTCTTAGTAAAATGACTTTTGTTAGAACACATTTCACAATTTTATATTTCACACTCTCGTAACTCTGCTAACTGTGTCCCAGTCGCCAGCTAACTGCTGCCACATGCTTGCTCCATCACTGGAGGTTTTGCAATGAACACAATTAGCTGCTTCCCAAGTCTTGACCACTTTTAGCATATTCCCCTGCCTATCATCCACTTTTTTGTTAGTTTCCTTTATTTTGACACCTTTACTCACATATACCATTTAATCTGAATGAACAAAAATGTTAATTGAAATGTGTGCCATCTGTGGTGGCTGAATTTAAAGACATGTTTCAATTTTTGTAATGGTGTACTTGCAACATTCTCTCTTCGTTTGCAAAATCACTTCTTTCTGGTCTTTTCCTGAGTCTTTTTGGAAATGCTTTGAAATGTATTCAGACCATCCGCTGCTTTTGTCTGGGGAAATCATGTAGTCGGTGTAGAGATCCAATTTCTTTCTTAGCTTGAGCAAGCGCCATTTAATAGGACACATTTCAACTTGCCATACTATAAAGGCTGTACTTTTTGGGGAGTGTTATTTGACCATTTTCTATTACCCAATTTCCCACAAAAACTAGTTTTTGAAAAATAAGGCCAAGCATACTAATGGAACCATGTGGCAGAAGCTGGGGGACTCTCGCTGAGGCTGGAAGACAGAGTGGAAATTTTGAACACTCACAATATCTGGGTTGTGGCTGGGCCAGGTAGGGGGCAAGAGAAAACAGGGGGTGGAAATTTGGTAGAGGAAAGAATCCAAAGGAGTAATGGGGATTTGATGATTGAGGAAAGGTCAAAGGAAAAAAATAAGAATGAATCAAATAAATCAAAAGAAAAATGCAAAAAGAAAAAAATGCAGAAAGAATAAAGTTCAATAACAGTGGGCGGATAAAAAGGGAAGGAGTAGAGCAAGGCTAAGAACTAGAAATAACATGAAGTGTAGAAATAAAACAAAGTACATGGGGGAAAGAAAGAAATACCATTCCAGGAAGTTTCTGCCCAAACACTCAATGACTCATTAGGTCAAAGCCAAAAACACCAGCATAAATCACAAACTGATGGGTGGGGGCAGGCCTCCCATGGGTGACCAGCCCCGACAATCGCTGCCACACTCACATTTTAAAGCCTCAGTGCAAAAAGAAAACAGAGAGACCTTCAAGACGGTGGAGAAGTAAGATGTGGAGATCACCCTCCTCCCCACAAACATCAGAAATTCATCTACATGTGGAACACCTCCTACAGAACACCTACTGAACGCTGGCAGAAGACCTCAGACCTCCCAAAAGGCAAGAAACTCCCCACGTACCTGGGTGGGGCAAAAGAAAAAAGAAAAAACAGAGACAAAAGAATAGGGATGGAGCCTGCACTTACGGGAGGGAGCTGTGAAGGAGGAAAGGTGTCCACACACTATGAAGCCCCTTCGTGGGCGAAGACAGGAGGGGTGGCAGGGGGGAAGCTTCGGAGCCACAGAGGAGAGCGCAGCAACAGGGGTGCAGAGGGCAAAGCGGAGAGATTCCCGCACAGAGAATCCGTGCTGACCAACACTCACCAGCCCGAGAGGCTTGTCTGCTCACCCGTTGGGGCGGGCAGGGGCTGGGAGCTGAAGTTCGGGCTTCGGAGGTCAGATCCCAGGGAGAGGACTGGGGTTGGCTGCGTGAACACAGCCAGAAGGGGGCTAGTGCACCACAGCTAGCTGGGAGGGAGCCCGGGAAAAAGCCTGGAACTGCCTAAGAGGCAAGAGACCATTGTTTTTGGGTGTGCGAGGAGAGGGGATTCAGAGCACCGCCTAAACAAGCTTCAAGAGGGGCGTGAGCCGTGGCTATCAGCGCGGACCCCAGAGATGGGCATGAAACGCTAAGGCTGCTGCTGCAGCCACCAAGAAGCCTGTGTGCAAGCACAGGTCACTATCCACACCTCCCCTCCCGAGAGCCTGTGCAGCCCGCCACTGCCAGGGTCCCGTGATCCAGGGACAACTTCCTCAGGAGAACACAAGGCGTGCCTCAGGCTGTTGCAATGTCACGCCGGCCTCTGCCGCCCCAGGCTGGCCCCATATTCTGTACCCCTCCCTACCCGCAGCCTGAGTGAGCCAGAGCCCCCTAATCAGCTGCTACTTTAACCCCGTCCTGTCTGAGCGAAGAACAGACGCCCTCAGGTGACCTACACTCAGAGGCGGGGCCAAATCCAAAGCTGAACCCCAGGAGCTGTGCGAACAAAGAAGAGAAAGGGAAATTTCTTCCAGCAGCCTCAGGAGCAGTGGATTAAATCTCCATAATCAACTTGATGTACCCTGCATCTCTGGAATACCTGAATAGACAACGAATCATCCCAAAATTGAGGCAGTGGACTTTGGGAACAATTGTAGACTTGGGGTTTGATTTCTGCATCTAATTTGTTTCTGGTTTTATGTTTATCTTAGTTTAGTATTTAGAGTTTATTATCACCGGTGTATTTGTTTCTTGATTTGGTTGCTCTCTTCCTTTTTTATGTTATATATAGATATATATATATTTTCATTTTTCTCTTTTTGTGAGTATGTATGTGTATGCTTCTTTGTGTCAATTTGTCTGTATAGCTTTGCTTTTACCATTTGTCCTAGAGTCCTGTCTGTACATTTATTTATTTTTTTGTATAGTTTTTAGCTCTTGTTATCATTGGTGGATTTGATTTTTGGTTTGGTTGCTCTCATCTTTCTTTTTTTCATTCTTTTTTATTATGTTAAAATTGTCTTATTTTTAATAATTAAAAATTTTTTTTATTTTAATAACTTTTTAATTTAATTCATTTTATTTTACTTTATGTTTTTCTTTCCTTCTTTCTTTTCTCTTTCTTTCTCTTTCTCTCTTTCTTTCTTTCTTTCCTTCTTTCTTTCTTTCTCTCCTTCTTTCTTTCTTTCTTTCTTTCTTTCTTTCTCATTCTTTTTCTCTCCCTTTTCTGCAGCCGTGTGGCTGACAGGGTCTTGGTGCTCCAGCTGGGTGTCAAGCCTGTGCCTCTGAGGTGGGAGAGCAGAGTTCAGGATATAGGTCCACCAGAGGCCTCCCAGCTCCACATAATATCAAATGGTGAACACTCTCCCAGAGAGCTCCATCTCAACGCTAAGACCCAGCTCCACTCCATGACCAGCAAGCTACAGTGCTGGACAACCTAGGCCAAACAATTAGCAAGACAGGAACACAACCCCACCCATTAGCAGAGAGACTGCCTAAAATCATAATAAGGTCAAGGACACCCAAAACACACCACTGGATGCGGTCCTGCCCACCAGAAAGACAAGATCCAGACTCATCCACCACAGCACAGGCACCAGTCCCCTCCACCAGGAAGCCTACACAACCCACTGAACCAACCCTAGTCACTGGGGGCAGACATCAAAAACAATGGGAACGGGGCTTCCCTGGTGGCGCAGTGGTTGAGAATCTGCCTGCCAATGCAGGGGACACAGGTTCGAGCCCTGGTCTGGGAAGATCCCACATACCGCATAGCAACTGGGCCCGTGAGCCACAATTGCTGAGCCTGCACATCTGGAGCTTGTGCTCCGCAACAAGAGAGGCCGCGATAATGAGAGGCCCATGCACCGTGATGAAGAGTGGCCCCCACTTGCCGCAACTAGAGAAAGCCCTCGCACAGAAACGAAGACCAACACAGACATACATAAATAAATAATAAATAAATTTTAAAAAAATTTAGAAAAAAAAAAAAAAACAACGGGAACTATGAACCTGCAGTCTGCAAAAAGGAGACCCCAAACACAGTAAGTTAAGCAAAATGAGAAGACAGAGAAACACACAGCAGATGAAGGAGCAAGGTAAAAACCCACCAGACCAAACAAATGAAGAGGAAATAGGCAGTCTACCTGAAAAAGAATTCAGAGTAATGATAGTAAAGATGATCCAAAATCTTGGAAATAGAGTGGAGGAAATGCAAAAAACGTTTAACAAGGACCTAGAAGAACTAAAGAGCAAACAAACAGTGATGAACAACACAATAAATGAAATTTAAAATTCTCTAGAAGGAATCAATAGCACAATAACTGAGGCAGAAGAATGGATAAGTGACCTGGAAGATAAAATAGTGGAAATAACTACCATAGAGCAGAATAAAGAAAAAAGAATGAAAAGAATTGAGGACAGTCTCAGAGACCTCTGGGACAACATTAAACGCACCAACATTCAAATTATAGGGGTCCCAGAAGAAGAAGAGAATAAAAAGGAGACTGAGAAAATATTTTAAAAGATTATAGTTGAAAACTTCCCTAATATGGGAAAGGAAATAGTCAATCAAGTCCAGGAAGCACAGAGAGTCCCATACAGGATAAATCCAAGGAGAAACACACCACAACACATATTAGTCAAACTATCAAAAAATAAATACAAGGAAAAAATATTAAAAGCAGCAAGGGAAAAACAACAAATAACATACAAGGGAATCCCCATAAGGTTACAGCTGATCTTTCAGCAGAAACTCTGCAAGACAGAAGGGAGTGGCAGGACATATTTAAAGTGATGAAAGGGAAAAAACCAACAACGAATATTACTCTACCCAGCAAGGATCTCATTCAGATTCGACAGAGAAATTAAAACCTTTACAGACAAGCAAAAGCTAAGAGAATTCAGCACCACCAAACCAGCTTTACAACAAATGCTAAAGGAACTTCTCTAGGCAGGAAACACAAGAGAAGGAAAAGACCTACAATAACAAACCCAAAACAATTAAGAAAATGGTAATAGGAACATACATACCGATAACTATCTTAAATGTAAATGGATTAAATGCTCCAACCAAAAGACATAGACTGACTGAATGGAAACAAAAACAAGACCCGTACATATGGTGTCTACAAGAGACCCACTTCAGACCTAGGGACACATACAGACTGAAAGTGAAGGGATGGAAAAAGATATTCCATGCAAATGGAAATCAAAAGAAAGCTGGAGTAGAAATTCTCATATCAGACAAAATAGACTTTAAAATAAAGACTATTACAAGAGACAAAGAAAGACACTACATAATGATCAAGGGATCAGTCCAAGAAGAAGATATAACAATTGTAAATATTTATGCACCCAACATAGGAGCACCTCAATACATAAGGCAAATGCCAACAGCCATAAAAGGGGAAGTCAACAGTAATACAAAAATAATAGTAGGGGACTTTAACACCCCACTTTCACTAATGGACAGATCATCCAAAATGAAAATAAATAAGAAAACATAAGCTTTAAATGACCAATTAAAAAAGATGTACTTAATTGATATTTATGGGACATTCCATCCAAAAACAATAGAATACACTTTCGTCTCAAGTGCTCATGGAACATTATCCAGGATAGATCATATCTTGGGTCACAAATCAAGCCTTGGTAAATTTAAGAAAATTGAAATTGTATCAAGTATCTATTCTGACCACAATGCTATGGGACTAGATATCAATTACAGGAAAAAATCTGTAAAAAATACAAACACATGGAGGCTAAACAATACACTACTAAATAACCAAGAGATCACTAAAGAAATCAAAGAGGAAGTCAAAAATACATAGAAACAAATGACAGTGAAAACATGATGAGCCAAAACCTATGGGATGCAGCAAAAGCAGTTCAAAGAGGGAAGTTTATAGCAATACAATCCTACCTCAAGAAACAAGAAACATCTCAAATAAACAACCTAAACTTGCACCTAAAGCAATTAGAGAAAGAAGAACAAAAACCCCCCAAAGTTAGCAGAAGGAAATAAATCATAAAGATCAGAGCAGAAGTAAATGGAAAAGAAATGTTGGAAACAATAACAAAGATCAATAAGACTAAAAACTGGATCTTTGCGAAGACAAACAAAATTGATAAACCATTAGCCAGACTCATCAAGAAAAAAAGGGAGAAGATTCAGATCAATAGAATCAGAAATTAAAAAAGGAGAAGTAACAACTGACACTACAGAAATACAAAGGATCATGAGAGATCACTACAAGCAACTCTATGCCAATAAAATGGACAACCTGGAAGAAATGGACAAATTCTTAGAAAAGCATAACATGCTGACACTGAACCAGGAAGAAATAGAAAATATAAACAGACCAATCAAAACCACTGTAAATGAGACTGTGATTAAAAATCTTCCAACAGGGGCTTCCCTGGTGGCGCAGTGGTTGAGAATCTGCCTGCCAATGCAGGGGACACGGGTTCGAGCCCTGGTCTGGGAAGAGCCCATATGCCGCGGAGCGGCTGGGCCCGTGAGCCACAATTACTGAGCCTGCGCGACTGGAGCCTGTGCTCCACAACAAGAGAGGCCGCGATAGTGAGAGGCCCGCGCACTGTGATGAAGAGTGGTCCCCACTTGCCACAACTAGAGAAAGCCCTCGCACAGAAACGAAGACCCAGTACAGCCATAAATAAATAAATAAATATTTAAAAAAAAAAAAAAAAATCTTCCAACAAACAAAAGCCCAAGACCAGATGGCTTCACAGGTGAATTCAATCAAACAGTTAGAGAAGAGCTAACTCTTACCCTTCTCAAACTCTTCCAAAATATAGCAGAGGGAGGAACACTCCCAAATTCATTCTATGAGGCCACCATCACCCTGATACCAAAATCAGACAAAGATGTCACCAAAGAAGAAAACTACAGGCCAATATAACTGATGAACATAGATGCAAAAATCCTCAACAAAATACTAGCAAACAGAATCCAATAGCACATTAAAAGGATCATACACCATGATCAAGTGGGGTTTATCCCAGGAATGCAAGGATTCTTCCATATACGTAAATCAATCAATGTGATAAACCATATTAACAAACTGAAGGAGAAAAACTATATGATCATCTCAATAGATGCAGAAAAAGCTTTTGACAAAATTCAACACCCATTTTTGATTAAAAAAACCCTCCAGAAAGTAGGCAAAGAGGGAACTTTCCTCAACATAATAAAGGCCATATATGACAAACCCACAGCAAACATCATTCTCAGTGGTGAAAAACTGAAACCATTCCTTTAAGATCAGGAACAAGACAAAGTTGTCCTCTCTCACCACTATTATTCAACATAGTTTTGGAAGTTTTAGCCACAGCAATCAGAGAAGAAAAAGAAATAAAAGGAATCCAAATCAGAAAAGAAGAAGTAAAACAGTCACTCTTTGCAGATGATACGATACTATACATAGAGAATCCTGAAGATGCTACCAGAAAACTACTAGACCTAATCAATGAATTTGGTAAAGTAGCAGGATACAATATTAATGCACAGAAATCTCTTGCATTCCTATACACTAATGATGAAAAATCTGAAAGAGAAATTAAGGAAACACTCCCATTTACCACTGCAACAAAAAGAAGAAAATACATAGAAATAAACCTACCTAAGGAAACAAAAGACCTGTATGAAGAAAACTATAAGACACTCATGAAAGAAATTAAAGATGATACAAACAGATGGAGAGATATACCATGTTTTTGGATTGGAAGAATCAACATTGTGAAAAGGACTATACTACCCAAAGCAATTTACAGATTCAGTGCAATCCCTTTCAAACTACCAATGGCATTTTTCACAGAACTAGAACAAAAAATTTCACCATTTGTATGGAAACACAAAAGACCCCGAATAGCCAAAGCAATCTTGAGAAAGAAAAACCGAGCTGGAGGAATCAGGCTATCTGACTTCAGAGTATACTACAAAGGTACAGTAATCAAGACAGTATGGTACTGGCACAGAAACAGAAATATAAATCAATGGAACAGGATAGAAAGCCCAGAGATAAACCCACACACATATGGTAACCTTATTTTTGATAAAGGAGGCAAGAATATACAACGGAGAAAAGACAGCCTCTTCAATAAGTGGTGCTGGGAAAACTGGACAGCTACATGTAAAAGAATGAAATTAGAACACTCCCTAACACCACACACAAAAAATAGACTCAAAATGGATTAAAGACCTAAATGTAAGGCCAGACACTTTAAAACTCTTAGAGGAAAACATAGGCAGAACACTCTGCCTTATGTCTCATTTATGACATAAATCACAGCAAGATCCTTTTTGATCCACCTCCTAGAGAAATGGAAATAAAAACAAAAATAAACAAATGGAACCTAATGAAACTTAAAAGGTTTTGCACAGCAAAGGAAAACATAAACAAGACAAAAAGACAGCCCTCAGAATGGGAGAAAATATTTGCAAATGAATCAACTGACAAAGGATTAATCTCTGAAATATAAAGTAGCTCATGCAGCTCAATATCCAAAAAACAAACAACCCCATCCAAAAATGGGCAAGACCTAAATAGACATTTCTCCAAAGAAGATATACAGATTGCCAACAAACACATGAATGGATGTTCAACAGCACTAATCATTAGAGAAATGCAAATCAAAAATACAATGAGGTATTACCTCACACTGGTCAGAACGGCCATCATCAAAAAAATCTATAAACAATAAACGCTGGAGAGGGTGTGGAGAAAAGGGGACCCTCTTGCACTGTTGGTGGGAAAGTAAATTGATACAGCCACTATGGAGAACAGTATGGAGGTTCCTCAAAAAACTAAAAATAGAAATACCATACGACCCAGCAATCCCACTACTGGGCATATACCCTGAGAAAACCATAATTCAAAAAGAGTCATGTACCAAAATGTTCATTGCAGTACTGTTTACAATAGTCAGGACATGGAAGCAACCTATGTGTCCATCAACAGATGAATGGATAAAGAAGATGTGGCACATATATACAATGGAATATTACTCAGCCATAAAAAGAAACAAAATTGAGTTACGTGTAGTGAGGTGGATGGACCTAGAGACTGTCATACAGAGTGAAGTAAGTCAGAAAGAGAAAAACAAATACTGTATGCTAACACATATATATGGAATCTAAAAAAAATGCTTCTGAAGAACCTAGGGGCAGGATAGGAATAAAGACACAGATGTAGAGAATGGACTGGAGGACACGTGGAGGGGGAAGGGTAAGCTGGGACTAAGTGAGAGAGTAGCACTGACATATATACACTACCAAATGTAAAATAGATAGCTAGTCGGAAGCAGCCACATAGCACAGGGAGATTAGCTTGGTGCTTTGTGACCACCTAGAGGGGTGGGATAGGGAGGGTGGGAGGGAGACGCAAGAGGGAGGAGATATGGGGATGTATGTGTATGTATAGCTGATTCACTTTGTTATAAAGCAGAAACTAACACACCATTTTTAAGCAATTATACTCCAATAGAGATGTAAAAATAAATAAATAAATAAATAAATAAATAAATAAATAAATAAATAAATAAATAAAACCTATGGGTTCCTAGAAATTTTGTCACCTTCTGTCCGCAAAATTTAATAAAAGGACAGAAGAGCCTCAAAAACCACAGTGCAGTGGAAAGACAAGGGTCATAGACACAGGGGCCCTGATGCTGCCCCTGGGGCCCCAGTGGTCACCAAAGGACTTTCAGTTGTGGAAAGTTTTCTGCAAAGAAATCCAGAAGCCACTATCTAGAACCCATGAGGTGGAGCTGTTCAATCTGGATCACTAGGTAGGGAGCCCGCCTTTCAGCCTCCAATGCCTCTCTTCCCCGGGGCATTGCTGCAGAACTCCTCCATCAGAGGGCAGACTGAGGGCAGACTCCATCTCCCTCAGATGGGGCATTTTCTCTCTCTCTGCCACAGTTCACATTTAGCGAGCCTGAATTCTCATTAGATATCCCAGTTTGCAGCTACCCCTGCCTGAAGAGGCCCAGGGTAAAAACTTCTGGATAAATATGTCCTCTTAGGTATTTTCTCCCTTGAAACATCTGCAGTCGTAAGGTGCTTCCCATCTCAAGAAGGAGAGGCCACATTCTTAGTCATTCCTCTCTCAAGTTATTGGTGTTATATTTACTTAATCAGAAAGCGTGTTGGTAGTGTAGTCAGGTAAGGCTGAATGTGGTTGATTGTCTTCTGCCAGAAGTTCCCATCACGGTCCTGACCTTCTCTTCCCTCATCCCTCCCCCACAGCACTGAGAGGAGCTGAGGGTAAGGAAGTTTTGACTTCATAACTTCAACCAGACCCCTCTTCCTCCTCCTCCCAGGGACGTGTAGCAACCCTGCTCTACACTCAGGCCCATGCTGATGTCTTACTGGAAGCCTCCCCAACCTGAATAATTTGTTTCCTATGTTTCAGGCTTTATGCTCCATTTACTCATATTAATCTGCAAGTGCTTGCCTAGTCTGTGAATGTTCTAGGATATAACATTGGACACATCACCTCTTGAGTCATGCAGACAGATGCATCGTCGTTTTGTTTGGTGGTTTCCTAATCACCAGGAGGAGCTAAAGAGTTATTTTCTAAGTTGGTATCACAGATGTCTTTTACACCTCACCTGATTTCCAAGTTAGATGGCAGTTTAAAATGATGCACAAATATGATAGAGGCACAATCTAGAATACCCTCAAGTAATTAGAGGAGCATCAGGTTTCAAAATTCAGCATAAAGAACCAGTTTCCAGGTTCAGAGAATTCCTCCACTATCACCAACTGGGGTGACTCCAAGCATGTTACCTACCTTTCTTGAATTTCTAAGTTGTTTTCTATAAAGCCATTTACTACTCATTCTACAACAGCTCTGGAATTCTATGAAATTATTTAAAAAGCAGAACAATGTGGAGAATATCTTTCGGGGGGTTATGCTCTGGGTGGCTCTGGATTTCTAGGAACTAGCTGCATTTCTAACCCTGAAAAGGTAACTGACATGCATATGGTTTTAATTTCATCTAAGAGAGATTTTCAAAGCTATAATGGGCATTGTGAGGATTTGGAAAAAAGGAAATGTATTAGTGAAAGTGAGAAAAGTGGAAAATATAAACCAAAATCAGGATTCATTTTCATCAAGGGAGTCAACTCTTTGGAATAAATGTCTAATAGAGGTGACTGACTCAAAAGCCATACAGAGATGTGCTTCTTGAATTGGTAAGCATCTGGAAAGGTGGATTTGGGAAAGACGCTAAAACTCATATTGCATGTCTACGTTTTCAGAGCTCTGGTGATAAATCTACACTTTATCAGATGAATTGTGAACATGGGTGTGTTCTGAACCACAACATTGTCCTTGGAGAACAGTTTGAAATGTGAAGCCTTCCAGAAACCTGATACGTGATAAGCATGTTTAAGCATCAGTCTTTGGGTACTTATAATTCTGTAATATGAGAATGGGGAAGATAGAAAAGAGACAAATTAGCAAGCATATTTTCTATTGATGATGTACTTCGGTGATGGTAACTGGGGGAGGGGGGTGTTCACTCTACTTTGGTGTTTAGTTCAAATTTTTCTTTTTTAAAAAAGTGTATTTTTATCATAGGAAAAAGAAGTGGAAAGTCATGGAAGGCATTCAGCCCAGCTCCCGCCTAGTCCAAGCAGAGCAGGAGGTCCTTCTGCACCTGCCACATTCTCTGTTTGGGCAAGTCTGTGCGTCACTGTCAGGAATATGGCTCCTTTAGCAAAGGCAGGCACTGCCGCTTTAGCTGTAAATGCGCCATGTGTGTGCCACGTGCCTTTACAGTCTTTAGCTCTATGATTTAAGTCGCCGCGAGGTGCCCTTTCTCCCATTTCTTTAGGTCTCTTACGTAGCCCGGGAATTTGGGGGAGAAGACAACCACATCCAGTTAGAGGGAGAAATGACAGACTTGCTCCTAGCTTCGAGATTAAGAAAAGAGATCCTGAGCGGCCGTCTCAAACCCCAGCAGCAAACGCCAGCGGGCGTACCAGCTGGGCGAACCCCGCGGACCCGCACCCCGGGCAGCCACTCTCGGCGTGGCCGAGGAACGAGGTGGGTGGGTGCCGATGGACCTCAGCCAGCTTGGTTTGCCAGTCGTCTTACGCAACAACTTTGCAGCCATCATCTTCGTCCTAATAGTGGAGGGGGCGGTGTTCGTGCGTTGCGCTTTCTCCCCTCCATCCGCCCCCTCTCTCCGGGCAGTCGCGCTCTCAGGGGAGACGCGCCGGGCTTTGTAATCTCTGCCTACGCAGCACCGCGGGGCTCGGAACGGCCGCCCGGCCCTCTCCCCTCTGCTGCTCGCCCCGGCTTCTGGCCGTTCGCCAGCGCCCCCGCCTCCCCTCTCGCCCACCCCAAGGAGGAGGGGTCCTCCCGGAGTGTGAGAGGAGGGGGAAGGCGGAGGTCCCTGCCACGCCCGGGCCGCGGCAGCCTGCGGCCCTCGGCCCGACACTCGGTCGGCAACAGGTAGCTTGGCCGGCTGCGCGCTCGGGGAGACGAAACGCGCGCCTCTGCGAGTGAGCGAGGGTCGCTGGGCTCAGAGAGGCACCTCGGTGACCGAGAGGGCGAAGGAGGCGGTGAGGGGAGCGGGACAGTGAGGCGGGGGTCTCGGGCCCCTCCCCATGCTCGCTCCGGTCGAGACGGCCGCTCCGGCCGTTGCGCAACCCTGGAGCGGGGCGCAGGGCGCCGGGCGCTGGGCGTCCTGGCGCTCGGGCGGCGGCGGTGGCAGCGGCCGGGAAGGGACGCGGGCTGCCGGTGGCGCTGCCGGGAGGGGGAGTGGGTGGGGGCGGGACGGGGGCGGGGCCTTGGAGAGCCTGCCTCCGCTGGCCGCGGCCATTGGCGGCGGGCTGGGGGCGGGTGCGGGCTCGGCGATTGGGGCCGGGGCCGCCCGTCACGGCGGGCTGGCGGTCGGCGACGTAGCGCCGCGCTCGGAACTGACCTACTAACACACATCTCCCGGCGCGGCCACGGCGCCCGCGGACCCGGCGCGCCGCCCGCCTCCCGCGCCGCGCCCTCGCCTCCGCCTGCCGCCCCGGAGGCCCGGCCGGACCCTGATCCCCGAACGCCGCCGGCTTCGCTCACGGCCCCCGTTCTTTCTCCCCGCCACCCCAGCTCGCCGCCCTGAGAGCAGGAACACGGTAAGCGCTCCGCCCACCGCCGGCCCGGGCCCGGCGCCCCGCTCCCCGCCCGCTCCCGGGGCGCGCGGCCGGCTGGCGCGGGGCGCGGGCCAGGCTGTGCGCGGGGTTCGGCTGTGCGCGGGGCTGGCTGGCGGCTGCGAGTGTGCGCGGGGCATTCATTACATAAACTTTTGCTGCCTTGTCAGGAGGGGACTCGCCACCTTAAGGTGGCTGCTTTGATTGCAGCGCCCTCGCTCCGGCACGTAGTCCGGGCTGGCTTGCGCTCCCCCCGCTGCTGTTGCATAATGTCTCCTGATTTCAGGAAAATTGATGTTTTGATAGAGAAGAGCGCCGGGGAGGCTGAGCCGAGGCTGAGCCTTCTCGTGGGGAAGGGCAGCGCTCTTTCCTTTCTCGTCCCTTCTGCGGGGCTGGCGGCGCGGAGAGGAGGGGAGCTGAGTAATGGGGAAGAGTCTTGATTTTCTCGTTGAGAAAGAGCGTCGGTAGCGTGAATGGTGACGGCATTCGGAGGATGCCTGCGCTGCGTTTGTTTGTGTCCGGGACTGAGACTGCACAGACGTTTTCCACCCTGTTTGTCGTCAGCGTGTTTTACCAGCGCTCGGGGAGGTTGTGGGATTTGTACTTGCATACATTGCATAATCTGCCCACAGTGAAATATTGGCAAGGATTACGGGCTGATGTGGGAATGTGCGTGTACGTGTGCAATGATTTGGTAATTTTAGCGCCGCGTTGGATATTGGATCGTTACTTACCTGTATACTACGTCCCAAATAAAAAAGATGTATTTTTAAACACTCCTACAAAACATAAAAGGAAGAATTCCTCGGTTTGTATTCTGATCTTGGATACTACCCGAGCTCGTCCCTTAGGTGTTCTGAGCTATTATCTTTAAACCTGGGACGAACCATTGTGACGTTCACCTCCCCACCTTCCTAATTTTAATGCATCCCATTCGATCAGCCCTTTTTCTCACCTTATTGTCATTGCTTTTTCAGACACAAGACAGATCACATAATAGTTTCCTGGAAATGTTGTATTATGTAACGGACGAATTTGCTGGCAGTGAGCACAGGAAGAGGGAGCTAATTACGTGATTTTATAATCTTGCTACAAAGAAAGTAGGACGATCTCAGCCTTTAAAATGTCACTGTAACAGTTTTTTTTTTTTTTAAAGGATATTTTAAACAGGAAAGTAGACAACTGGGTAAGAATTGAGTTTGCTCATGCAGCCGAATGTGTGTCTTTTGCCCTAAATGAAATGTGCGTTCTTCTAAATTTAGCCCTATCACATTTTAACAATTGTGGCCTCACAGCGCTATTTCTGGCGTTTTCTCCAGGGCTGTGTGCAAATACAAGTTCAAGGCCATTTGCTGTAGTTTTAACTCCACGCCTTCGGAGACCTTTGATAAGATTGTATTTTTAGGAAGGCATTTCGCAGAGCCCGGTGACTTGCTGGATGCCGACTCCCATTTATCTTTTTAAAGGACACTTTAGGAAAGTGCTGTTCCCTGAGAACAGCAGGGGATGGCCGAGTGTCATCTTCTGGTCTTGGCTTTTGTAAATAACAGCAGTGAATGGGGTCACAGTATTTGTTTCACATCGTATTTTTATTTTCTCCAGACCAGATATGATTTATGGGAAACAGATATAGGTTAGTAGATTGTATTTTTTTGGTGGATATCCTAGTTTTATTCGTGTGAGGATTATATGAATATATAATGTACCCAGATTTTAAATTTCTCCCTGGACTCTTACGTAGTGTGTATGTGAGTATATGTATATGATGGTGTGTGTATGTCAGATTTGTTTTCCCCTAATGTAATATTAAAATAGCTAAAAATCAGGGTTGTGGACGGTTTTTCGGTGGGAGGGGGGCAGAAGAGGGGACGTAGTACAGAGATTCACCTCTGGAACAAATTAATCACCCCAAGTAATTGAAGTCGCTTTCCAAGAAGCTAATATTGCTCCAGGCCCTGAATGTCAGACCCCGACCTACTTTGGAGCGCAGGCCGGGAGCCCCGGGCCTGCAGGGGGCCGCGTAGCGCCACCTTCCGATCGCGACCTCAGGGGTGCTCCCTTGCCACCCGGCCCGCCCCTGCCTCCTGCGGGCCCCTGGGGTCTGGGGGCGATGTGGGGGTGGCGGGCGCGGACCTCGGTTAGCAGCAGGGAGCGCCCTTGGGCGGCGCTTGGACGGGGGCTGCAAGGCGGCCTGTGCTGCTCCTCCTCGCCCCCTCCTCACATTCCTTTGTTCTGGCGCGGGGGTCCTGGCGGCGCCAAGGCCCCGCTGCGCCGCCCACCCGGCGGGGGCGGGTCCTGGGGAGGCGCGGGGTGGGGGGGGGCGCGGAGGGACCGCCCGGGACCCGAGAGTGCGATGCGCTCTGGGTTCGCTTGGGCAGGAGGAGGGAGGGGGAGGACGGGAGGGCAGCCGGAGCAGCGGGAGGGGAGCCAGGAGAGCGGGAGGGACAGGAGGGACCCAGGGCGAGGCCGCTCCGCAGCTCCAGGGGCCTGCCTTATTGCTTTTTGCGCGCTGAGCTTCTGAGCACCGCAGGAACCTTTGTTCGGGGAGGCTTCATTGTATGTCGGAGCCGAGGGCTTCTGATTCTCGTGAAGTGAAAAAGACCTAAGAAAACCTCCAGATGTCAACAGACCACAAAAATTGGGGGGGGGGGCGGTCCAGTATTGGTGGTGGTGACGAGGAGAACCCCATCTTGACTGTAGCCAGTCGAGTAGATGTATTTTTTTTTTTTTTTTGGAACCTTTATGTGGTCAAAGGCTAGAGTAGAGAGAACTCAAATCCCCCGAGTTCAAAATTTAAAAAAATCAAAACACTTGTGTGGATGCCGCTGTCCTGCTATATAAGACTATAGTACTTTCATCCTGGCAATAAGTCTTCTGAGGCTGTGCTCATGCAATAAATCGCAGTGAATTCAGGGCAGCGTCACAGATGTTCTCTGAAAGCGCATCAGCGCAGAGCTTGTTGAAAAGTTGGCTTCTGTGGGATCAAATCCTACACCCGATCCCTAATGGTTTCTCTCTTAAGTTTCAGGCCAGTCAGTAGTTAGGAAACAGTGAAGTGCTAAATAAGAACACAGGCTGTGGGCTCAGAAGAGCTGGGTCCCAGGCCCCAGCCTGTGATCTTGGGCACTGCCCTGATTTCCATAGGCCTCCAGGGTAAACTGAGGGAATAAAACCTGTTTAGCTGGGCAGTTGTGGGGAGCTCAGTAAATGCTTCCTGTATAAGTGACCAGGAACTATATATATATATATATATACACACACACACACATATATATATACATATACATATTTTAGTAAAGGTATTCACCTTCATTTTTCACTGCGTAAGTCTCTGTGCAATAAGGAATAAAGTTTGAACTAAGCCTATAGTTAATGATTCTTCTTGGGACTTCCGTGATAGTCCAGTGGTTAAGACTTCACCTTCCAATGCAGGGGGTGCAGGTTCCATCCCTGGCCAGGGAGCTAAGATCCCACATGCCTCGGGGCCAAAAAACCAAAACACAAAACAGAAGCAATATTGTAACAAATTCAATAAAGACTTTAAAAATGGTCCACATCAAAAAAATGTTTAAAAAAAAAGATTCTTCTTGAAATACTGTACTTTTTTGTTCTAATAATGATTAATTTTTTTCTCAAAACTATTTGCCATTACGTTTGATGGTAATTTTAGTTTGAAGGGAATTCCTGACAGGATTGCAGAACCTCAGACTACCCAAGTCATTCATTGGGTTAATGTTTGGGGGAACTGTTTAAAGGAACAGGGAGAGGTGAGTTGATGGTAGCAGGAATGGTGTAAAAAGTGCCAGACAGCTGCCTTTTTTCAGTTCCCTTTACCTCTCTGTGATGGTTTTCCTGGTCCTGGATAATCTCTGCATCTAAAAATCTAGTCTGAGATCAGAGGCTGGTTAGACCTCACAGATGAGCTATGTTGGGAGGGAGTGTGTGCAGCCTGTATGGTTAAAACGGTAGGACATGCCCCAACTGCTGATGGTTGGCCCTTTTGACTAACACAGAAGTAAATTTCGTTTGGTTTACCCTTACACTTGCAACATAGGGCAGTGCTTCACTAAGAATTATGAGAGGCAAAAATTAGGCCTAGAACTAATCATCATCATTGTTTCCTTGATGCTGCTCATTCTTCAGAAATGAGATGAAGAGCTAATATTTGCTAAACATGTACCCTGCCCGTGCCAGGCACTGTGTTGACTGTTCTATTATTGTCCCCATTTTAGACATGAGGAAGTGGAGGCCAAGAGAAATTGATTAGCAGCCCAGGCCAGGAGCCTGAAAAGGGGATTGGGGGGGGTGGGGTGACCCTCTGTCTCTGTCTCTGTGAGTGCAAGCTCACTGGAGTTTTTGAAACAATTTCCTTTTCTGTGTTAAAGACTTATCTTTGCGAAGTGCAATTATAACATCACTATGATGCAACAAGCTGAAAATTAAAACCCTTTGTTCAGGCCCTTTCCCATGTTGAGCAATGTGCCTGACTCACCAGCTGAGTGGATATTTCTAGTTGACCTTGCTTTGGTCCATAGAGTCCGTTCTGAGACGTGAATGTGATTGCAGCATGGAATGGAAAAGGTGCAGTCATATTGCCGAGGCTTTATTTTTACCCTAGTAAAATCACACATACTTCATTATTTCCATTGTAATCCAGATGGCATTGATGCTGTTCAAAGTTGTTTATTTTTAATTTGTATTAAGGAATGAGAGCACACTTGGGATTCAGTTCAAAATATGACAGAAACAATGTAATTGAAGTTTCCTTTAATATTCATTTCTTGTTTTTGTAAGGTATGCCTGTATTTCACAGGGTTAACACATTGTTTGATATCCTGTTATTTTTCTAAATTATATTTGAGTTGATTTTTATCCAGATTGGACTTGTATAAGAATGTCGAAAGACATTGACCTTTGATCACAGACATTACATAAGAGTTTTCCAGTTTCAAAATGAGCTTGTATTGCCACCCCCCCCCCAATTATCTCTCAAATTTCATTACAAATACCTTTGTTGTAGTTAAAAAATTACTGTTTCTCATATGGTTTTAATTAGAGTATGCTAGCTTGTTTTTATGGTAAGAAAGTTTAGTAGGGATTTACTAGATGCCTTTCATAATAATCTGTGCTTTGAGGACTCATTTTCATTGGAAGCAGAATGATGTTTATAAGCCTTTTAGTTACCAGAACATGGTGTCTTTTATTAATTAACTTTCTAGGGATCTAAAGCTGGAGTTAAGTAGCCTTCAAATAAACACTAAAAATAAACATTTAAAATAATTTATTCTATTCATGAGGCACATAATAAATGACATTTGTAATCGTCTGCTCACTGGGAAGGAAAGTGAACAAGAAATTAAAAAGTCAAGCTGAGGAAAATTGGAATGATTCTTCAGTATAATTAGGGACATTCAAAACCTTGCCCTACCATACCATTTCCTCAACCAACTCTGCATGCACCCCATTTTTCCCATCATTATCCCATGTTGCATGTAGTCTGGTATTACTTACCTGTTGCAGAATTTCCTATAACTGGGTAACTTCATAATTACCCATGTCCCTTAAGATTTCAAATTAGTTGCTAGACTGATAAATTATCTTTTTGAAACTTTCAAGAAAACAAATGGTCCCCATTTTGAAGTGAATGCAGAATTTTTCATAAGGCATTAGTATTTCATCACCCCCATCCTCCCAGTTCCCCTCCCTCAAGCCTTGAAGTTGTTTGGATGTGTTAGCATCTATGCATTTGCCCTGAGCAGTCTTCAGAATATTTTCATTGAGAGTTAGATTACAAACAGTAGCCTCTTTTTATAAATGAACGTCAGGTCGGGGCTTCCCTGGTGGCGCAGTGGTTGAGAATCTGCCTGCCAGTGCAGGGGACACGGGCTCGAGCCCTGGTCTGGGAGGATCCTACATACCGCGGAGCAACTAGGCCCGTGAGCCACAACTACTGAGCCTGCGCGTCTGGAGCCTGTGCTCCGCAACAAGAGAGGCCACGACAGTGAGAGGCCCGCGCACCGCGATGAAGAGTGGCCCCCGCTTGCCGCAACTAGAGAAAGCCCTCGCACAGAAACGAAGACCCAACACAGCCAAAAATAAGAATAAATAAATACATAAATACATAAATAAAATAATAATAATTTAAAAAGTCAGGTCATACTATTTCATATTTCAATCCCTTAAATTATATCAATGCTATAATAAAATGCAGTGTTGTCATCATATTTATTAAGTTTAAATCTAATTTTCAAGTAGTCCTTTGTTGAGGATGAAAGGGCAAGAAACTTGAAATATTTTCATTTATCATAAACTTGCTCTGGTTTTGACACATTCATTTGCAGAAGTACCCAAATAGAAAAAGTAGGCCAGTTTGTTGCTATGATAGGATAGATTTTGGCAAAGTGTGAAAGTCTGTTTATGTATGTGTTCATAGCTTGATCAACTATACATTTCTCTCTGACTTCAGAGTCTGTGTTACTAGATACAGAATTATATTATTAATGGGAGGCACTTCACTGGCACTTAAAGAGGTTTAACATAGTTTTCTTAATTTAAAAAGCATTTTATTTTTCAGCCTGATTAGAAAATCCTCATGCAACTTCAATGTTTCCTTAGTTTTTTCATCCCCCACTCCCCCCTAGATTTTATTTTCATACATGAAAAGAAGTAAAGCATTTTATTGAAACAATCATGTCATGGATTTTACCCACAGGAAGAAAATGTAGGTTAGCATTTGCTAGTATTACTAGTTTAAAGAGCTGTGAATTGATTCATTAACTTTATTTTTTCACTAAAATGGCACTTATCCCAAAAATGAGCAACTGCCTCTTAGTAGAGAGATGGTTTGTAGTTTAACATAAAAGAATTTTTTTCTTTAATGGTATCTATACTATACCTCTGAGGGTGTAAACAGTACCTTCAGAGAGTAGAGGGAAAATGAGGTAGTTCTATGAAAATATTTCCAAATCATTGGGCACATCAAATAGTATTTCATCTTGTATTGACAGAATGTTAAAATCAAAGTATAAAATAGAAGCAATTTGCAATCTCTTTAAAGAGATAATAACGAATTTTTCTCATAGATTTTAGCGTCTAAGCTATTAGTAAGATTTTAGATGCTTGAAACAAAATGTTTCTCCTCTTCTTGTTTTGTAACAAGTTTGAATTGTCCACCAAGATTTCTCTGAGAGATGTGTTGGCAGCCAGGGAAGATACAGGTCTGTCATTGTAAACATAAGTCATAAGGTCCCTCCTCAAAAAGAAATTTGGGCTAGAATTTGTGTTGTAAAGCTTTATTCTTTTAGAGAATTTTCTAAACCAAATTTAGCTTAATTAAAAACAATATTTAGGTCATCTGACTTAAATAGACTTTAAAATCTGGGTTTATGAAACATAACTCCTGCCTGTAGAAATAGTGTGATGTACTACGAAAAAGCATTAATTAGGAATGGTACATCCGAGTTAGGTGTGGGAAAATATGTCATTAGAATGTGATGACTCCTCCTCTTAAATTTCTCCTTTTATTTGTGTTTTTGAGAAGCACCCATATTATCTAATGCGTGTAATGAAGCTGATCGTGCTGAACACACCAGCATCATAGAATTGTCATTTAGTGTCAGTTACTCACCAGAAAGGAAACTAGTGGTGACTGATGTAACACAGCGTTAGTGGTGATCTGAAAACATGAGGCAGAGGTGAAATGACTGTTAAATTAATCATAAGGGAGAACACTGGAATCTGAAATAAAGTCATTAGTTAGTTGAGCATAAAAACTGATGTCTTTAGAAGGCATTGTAAACCACCTTTCCATTCACTTTAATTTAAATTTATTGTTGAAGGGCACAAATAGATTCTTTGCCCTCAACATCTCTGCCCTCTAGTGCCGCATGGTCTTGGGAAAGTCACTCAGTCTCTCTGTGTTTTAACTGCCCTCTCCCACCATGTTGAAAATGGATACATTTTGGTTGTGTACCAAAAAATCACAGGTGACAATGCTAATAGCTATAATTTTTTTCCTTCTAATTATTTTAGCATGTAGGTTTGCCCGGAGATTAAAATTTTAGCAGAGATATGAAAATTTAGAATGTTTTCTCAATTCATTAAATACTTTCAAGCTGTACAACAACTCTGTGGAAGCTGGAAAAAAGTTCCAGATGGTACCTTTGTTGTCTTAAAGAAGTTCTGGCAGCATCTAATAGTGCTTTACTGCCCCCAAAGTTCACTTAGTAAATGGGGATATATTACCCAGAAATGAGAGTAACACAGAAAGGAACTGTATGTAAATGAGATGCATTGCAGGGATACACACCAGAACAACCCTCTGGGAGTACAGGAATGGGTGCTGTTAGAGGGATTGGATGGGGGTCAGGGCTGTCCTGGAATCTTAGCTGTGCCGCTTAACTAGCTGTGTGACACTGGGCAAGTTGCTTAACTTCTCTGAGCCTTAGTTTTCTCATCTGAAAGTGGTTATTATGAGGGCAGTGAAATAATGACAGGCCAGGCTCACAGTGCCTGTTGCATAGTCAGTGTTGAGTAAATGGCACCTGTTATAATTGTTTTTATTATCACCATACAAAGAAAAAAGCAGTGCGGCTAGAAACAATGTGATATGTGCACCAACCCCCCATGTTGGCGGTGCTCCTAGCACACCCCTGGATGAGCACTGTATTCACAAGCCTGTCTCCCACCAAAGACTAAGGGGTCCCTTGACTCTTGGGAGTTTGATTCTTCCTTCCCTCTTTATGTGCCCCCACTCTTGCTCAGTGCCAGGTATATAGTAGGTGCTCCATATGTGTTGAATAATTCAAGTAATGAATAAGAGAAGCTCTCTGTTACTAAGTTAAATATCTTTTTTAGAATTTATGTAATATCAGATTTAAAAGAATGTATCAACAAAGTGTTTTTGGCGCAAAGCTCTCTTACATAAGGTAAATGAGTGACTGTCAATCAGATGTTGAGCACCTAATAGGTTCAGTTTGTTGCTAGGATACAAATATATTAATTTGCACCCTGAACTAATTTGCAGTCTAGTTGGACATACAAAACAAACATGTAGGAAGATACACATTGTACAAAATCAGCACCTCTCTCTATAGTTTCTCGCACTGCTGATAAACTCTTTTCAACACTGCAAGGTTATTTGATAAATAATATTACAGAAAATATCCTAATGTCGTTATGGGGTGATTTGCTGGTGGAATCATAGAGGCAGTTAATATGTGCAGATGTAGGAAGAATCCAGATTCTAGTACAAATAGTGAAATTCAAATAGGAAGAAGATTAACTGAAAAGAAATGAGATTTTTCTGCAGGTTTTGAATATACCAACAAAGTCGTAGAGATGACGAACTGGACATACAGTACTTAGACACCCAGAAGAAATGGGTTAAGAGATTTTAGGACAAGTGGGATATTTTTGTTAAATGGAAGTAGTGTTATTTTCTCTATGCAGTGTGGCAAGGGCTGCCTGCCCGCCCTCACTCACACTGGGCTCAGCGCGATTCTTTGGACCAGGAGATTGAAAAGAGTCCCAACTCACTCAATGTAGGTTTGAAATGATGAAACGATATGAAATGATGAAAGAATGAAAAGTTTAGGAAGAGTAACTAACACAGAATGGTGGGGCATTTCAAAAGCATAACTGTAAAAACTCATAGGTGAGGTGAAATGTAAAAGGAATGTAATTTTTTTTTTCCAAGGAAGGGACAAATTAAAAAATGCATGGAAGAGAAAGAGTCTCAAGTGGAGAAAATACTCAGAATAATAGTGTGCAAGGAACTGCATAATGTTTTAAAAAACAGTAGTATCTGGGGATACAGTGGAGATTTAAAAACCATCTTGGAAAAGTTCAATGTAATTATCTTCCTGGAACTGGAATTTTTACTCTGCTTCAACACTCATTTGATTTCAGGGGGGAAGACTTAACTGAATTAGGGAATACAAATTCTTGACAGGAGGGAAGAATCCATTCAGTATATTGAGGGAAAAGGGGTTTTCATATCAGAACAAGAAACCTAACTTGAAATATAGGAAGCAGTGTTGTTTACTAAGTGATAACTAGGAAGCTCCGCTTTCTACACCATCACGGCCTGCTGTGGCAGACTCATTGCCTTCATTTCCCATTAAAGCTATATTTTCAAAAACAAACGGAAGCTCGGTATTTGTAATCACAAGTTTTGCTAAGTTGCAACTCACTGTTTCTGTTGGCTCAATTTGATGGACAGAAACATGGCATTAAACCTTATTCTTGATGATCCTGAAATTATTACATCATTCCTTCTATTTCTTCTGGAAAAGACACAGGAAGCTGGCAGTCTTTTCCAGCTGATAAAATTAAACGTCATTAGTCATTATAAAACTATGCACAAGAAAGAAAGAGAGACATAAAACAAAAACATTAAATCTTTTTTAATAGGGCAGGAAGAGTGCCATATACAGATAGTGCCGAATGAACAGTTGTCTTACCATATCTCCTTTATGAAAGTATTACCTACTGGAAAATTAAGCAGAGAAGCCCTGTCCAGGAAGACAGATCCAAAATGACCACGAGAAGATTGTTATTGGAACTTAATATGGATTTATTATCTCCTGTCAGGCCAAGTTCAGATTATAAATATGTCATCAGTGGAAAAGGAAGCTAGTTGATGGTTCTATTTTTGAGTTCTTATATTTTGTTTGAAACTAATTAGTAAAATGGAAAGAAATTCTTTCCATAATTACATTCTCTTGGTTTAAAATAATTTTAAGTTTCAAGAAGGCAATGTACTTTAAAAAAAAAAAATCCCTTTGAATAATAGGCGTTTATTTTAGTCTGAAGCTACTTTATCAATGAAATCTATTATGACAGAATTGTCAGGACCAAAAAAAGCACTGTGGATGCTTCAATCTTAAGTGAATGATAAATCAATTTGAAGGAACCAGAAAAAAAAGAACATTTCTAATCTCATAGCACAAATGCGTCAAAAGAGATGGATTTATTGAAAAGAGTCCTTTTCAGGTGTGCTGAGTCACTTGGCAGAATGACCGTGACATCAGCCATATAAGAGATTAAACAACTACAACTCAGTTGTTTGTGTGGCTTTTATTTTTATTTTTGTGGCAATAAAAATTTAGCTCCATTTATATTTGATTCCATGTAATTACAGAATTTGTTTACTGACATTAAAGGGGTTTACTTGGAAAAGTTCCTTTTATGAGGTGAGCTTGTTTGCTTGGCAGTGATATAAGTGCTATCTAAAAGTATTCAGAAGCCCCACAAGATGCAAGTACTATTTAAAAACTTACCAACCAGAGGCGATCTGTCATTTCCTTCCTGTAATGTCCTATCCCCACATGCCCCACCCCACCATTTTTTCTCCTGAAACACAGTCTTCCTCTGTTTTTCCCTGGGGCAGATGTGTTTTTTTCTCTCACTGTCCTGGACCACAGGTCTCACTGTGGACTTGTCCTTTACAACTTTGCCGTATAGGTATTTGGGTACTTATTTTCTTTGCAAGATTGTAAACTCTTTGAAGGGCAGAAATATCAACCCTCAATGCTTCGTGTACTTTCTTGTACATAATTGGTAATAAATATTTACCAAATGGATAACTGTTTTTCTTCATGTATTGCAGGTAACCTAGAAGACCCCTACTCCGTTCAGTGAGAGGAGCCCAAGAGCTTTATCCTGGACGGTAGAACAAAAAGAAGAAGAATATTGATGGATTTTAAACCGCAGTTTTTAAAGCATTTGAGAATACTGAGGAAATAACTTCTTCTCCTGCACCGCATATATAGGTTAAGGTTGTTTCTGATGCAGCTGAGAAAAATGCAGAGCATCAAGAAGGAGCAGGCATCTCTTGATGCTGGTAGCAGCGTGGACAAGATGATGGTGCTTAATTCTGCCTTATCCGAAGTCTCCGAAGACTTGACGACCGGGGAAGAGCTCCTTCTCAATGAAGGAAGTGTGGGGAAAAACAAATCTTCAGCATGTCGGAGGAAACGGGAATTCATTCCCGACGAGAAGAAGGATGCCATGTATTGGGAAAAGAGGCGGAAAAATAACGAAGCTGCCAAGAGGTCTCGGGAGAAGCGTCGACTGAATGACCTGGTTTTGGAGAACAAACTCATTGCACTGGGAGAAGAAAACGCCACTTTAAAAGCTGAACTGCTTTCCCTAAAATTAAAGTTTGGTTTAATTAGCTCGACAGCCTATGCCCAGGAGATTCAGAAGCTCAGTAATTCTACAGCTGTGTATTTTCAAGACTACCAGACTTCCAAATCCACCATGAGCGCCTTTGTGGATGAGCACGAGCCCTCGATGGTGGCCAGCAGTTGCATTTCTGTCATCAAGCACTCTCCACAGAGCTCTCTGTCTGATGTTTCGGAAGTGTCTTCGCTAGAACATTCGCAGGAGGGCCCTGGGCAGAGTGGCTGCAGAAGCCCAGAAAGCAAGTTCCAGGTCATCAAGCAAGAGCCGATGGAACTGGAGAGCTATGCCAGGGAGCCCAGAGATGACCCGGGCACCTACCGAGCGGCCGTGTATCAGAACTATATGGGGAGTTCTTTTCCTGGCTACTCACACTCTCCCCCTCTGCTGCAGGTCAACCGATCCTCCAGTAACTCTCCAAGGACATCAGAAACCGATGAAGGTGCAGTAGGAAAGTCATCCGATGGAGAAGACGAGCAGCAGGTTCCCAAGGGCCCAATCCACTCTCCCGTCGAACTTCAGCGTGTCCACGCCACAGTGGTTAAGGTTCCAGAAGTGAACTCCTCTGCCTTGCCACACAAGCTTCGGATTAAAGCCAAAGCCATGCAGATAAAAGTGGAAGCCTTCGATCACGAATTTGATGGCACGCAAAAACTTTCTTCACCTGTTGACATGACGTCTAAGAGACATTTCGAACTTGAGAAGCATAATGCCCCCAATCTGGTACATTCTTCTCTCACTCCCTTTTCAGTGCAAGTGACTAACATTCAAGATTGGTCTCTCAAATCCGAACACTGGCATCAAAAAGAACTTAATGGCAAAACTCAGAATAGTTACAAAACTGGAGTGGTCGAAGTGAAAGACAATGGTTACAAAGTCTCTGACCCAGAGAATTTGTTTTTGAAGCAGGGGATAGCCAACTTGTCTGCAGAGGTGGTCTCACTTAAAAGACTTATAGCCACACACCAAATCTCTGCTTCGGACTCTGGGTAAAATTACTACTGAACAAGCTCTGGGCATTTAGAGATGTCATTTGCAATAGATAGTACATTTTGTATTAGGCTGAATTTTCACTGGACTTGTGATGTCATTTCACTGTAATGTTCACATGTTGACTGTTGGGTGTCTTTCTGTGCACAAATTATTATGAAGATTAGACTGTGTTATCACTCTGCCTTGTGTATAGTCAAATAGTCCATTGCAAAGGCTGTATATATTGAACATTATTTTTGTTGTTCTATTATAAAGTGTGTAAGTTACCAGTTTCAATAAAGGATTGGTGACAAACACAGAACTTCTGCTCCATTGCACTTAATTTTGTGGGAAAGAAAGAGCAATTTAAGTTACAAAAGTGGATACTGTATTAAGATATTCTGCATTTTACTTATTTGGGGGAATTTTCTCCCATCTATAAGGGAAAACCAAACCATAAGTTCAACACATAATATTTCTTTTTCTAGTTTGGCCCAGACTATGATAAGTTCGAAAACCTTCCAAAGAGGGAGAGTAGCGAAGAGGGGGTGGGGAATGCATTTTCTTGCATTTGAGACTAGAAATTTACTAAATTACTCCATGGCCATGGTACCTCCCCTATTAATTGCTAATGATAGCTATTGTGGTGAGTATGTTATATTTGGATGCCCTCTTCCTTAGTCATTTTGTCTTATAATTTCAAGGATCTAAGATGTAGCTTGGATGATGTTTAAGATGTTACTCCTTAAAAATAAAGAATGACATAAGCAATTCCAAACTCACTAGGAACCAAAGAAAAAGTCCAGTTATACTGTGACACTTCTGTTTCACGATGTCAACTGAGGAAATGCTACCACCTCGCCCTCCCACTCACATGGTTCCCCAAAATGATAGAAAATGTGTTTGAAGCCAAATAAATCTATAACTGTACTAAAAAAGTAAGAGATGGAAGCCTTGGAGCACCATAATTTCGTAGGAATTCCCAGAAAGATGGCTATCAGGTAGGCCTCGATAGGGAGGAAGCTGCAGCCAGGAAAACACAGAGGCCCACATGAGTCACTGGACACAAGCAGAGGGAGGGGAGCCTGAATGGTCAGCAGTGGGGCTGATGGGGAGGCTGCAGCAGAAACAGCTGAATCTCCTGTCCACCAGCCCAGGACGAGGTGGGCAGGAGAAGGGACTGTGGTGGGGCAGATTCAGAGAGGCAGGCTGTGTCCCAGGGCCAACATGTAGAATACAGACCTGTGTGTCCCCTTGTAGCCCACCTACAGCACATCCCTCCTGTGTCCAGCAGTATCTCGTTATTCTTCTTATTTTATTATTGTGCCAACTTTATAAAGGAGAATACTGAGACTCTGAGAGGTTAACTTGCCAAAAACTCTCGCAGTGCCCATGGGACCAGGACGAGGCAGGCCAGCCAAGTATTGTCTGACACTTTAGCTTTTCCCCTGATATAATCAAGGGAGATGAGACTAGAGAGTTTCTCTAGCCTGCTGGAAAGAAGGGGGCAATCAGAGGTGTCCAAGCTGTAAGTGCCTTTTCTCTGCAAATAAGTGAAAGTGCTATGTAAGCATCTACTCTTGTCTGGCATCATAGCTGTGTAATAACTCTTTTCCATCTTCAAGGGGCAAATATTCCCAAATAACAACAGCTAACATCTGGGTAGGTCTAAAAAGTTATGCTTGATTTTTTTAAAAAAATGATAGCTATTGAACTCATTTTTGAAAACTAGAAATTATCTCTCAAAAATGAGAATCATTGGCAGCACCCATTTGATTTTCTGTGTGTGTGTGTGTGTGTGTGCGCGTGTGCACGCTTTGAGGGGCAGGAACTGGGGCTTGTTTGGGAAGTAGTACAACCATTGGAGTGACATTGTACAGTGTCCACGAACTACTCGCACCAGAAAAATTTAAGAAAAACTTACCAAGGATGTGAAATTATGGGATACTCAAGATTCCAGTGAAGACAGAGAAATAAGAAACAATTTAGAACTATGAGCTATAGTTGAATTAGAAACGTGAACTAGGATGTCTTATGGGAAGGTAAGATAGTTTAAAGACTTTGGCAGCATTTTCTGCAGAGCTAGCTTACACTGATTCTAATGGATGTAAGGAAAAAACAAATTCAAGAACTAATGGAGATAAGTGGTAGCAGTCTTGGCAAAGGAGAACAGGTGACATTAGAAGGTGACAAAGAACATTAGTTAAAAAGTCAGGAGGGCGTGCAGCTATCTCCACTGAGTCATCATGTTGGAGATTGCCAAGGCATCGTTGCTGTTGTTGAGTCTTGATAACGTTACTGGCAGACGAAAAGAAGTACTTCATAAAGTAAACTAAATAAGCGAAGTAACCCAGACAGGTATCACTGCCATTTTTTCATATCTCCATTTTGTCAGCCTTATCCACTTGAGAAGGAAAAGGTTACTTTGGGGAAAGTGCTTGAATAAAGTCCAAGGTTCTGGAGGTCAAGCATAAGGCCCTTTTGAAAGCGCACAGGAACGAAATCCTGAAGATAGGAAAGGCGGGGAGAGGAGGTCATTCAGTAACAATACACGGCAATTTAACAAAAGGGAAAGGGGCAGCAGAAGCCTCGGAATGAATTACTCTTGAAGTGAGCAGATATTTCAATGTAACAAGTCTTTTAAAAAAAGTTATTCTAACAGCTGTACCAGATTTCCCAGGAGAGAGAGAGAACTTTCTTCTTGAGAAAATAGCTTTGATGCACTACTGGGGTCACAAGGGAAGCCCTAAAAGCAATGGTGTCGGTAGGTACTGGGCACCAAGAGGAAGAGATGGGTTGCTTTGCAGAGAAAGTGAAAGGAGATGGGGGTGGGGAGTGGTTTGCACTTCTCAGGGAGCTACTTTTGAAAGGATGGGGGTAGAGAGAAAAGAGGAGGGAGGGAGGAGAGAGGAGGCCCAGGTAGGCCACTGATGAATATGTGTGTTAGAAAAAATGTTAGGAAAAAACATTTCTAACGTTTCCTTCTCAAATGGTCAGTAAGTCCTACTAGGCTCTCAGATGCTTTTGTGAATGGATTTTTGTTTGTTTGCTGGACTTTGTATCTGGATTAGCATTCTGCAGAGCAAGGCAGCTCACCTGGGAGTAGGGGGATGGGGAAGGTTGATGCCCCCAGGAACCTGCAGAATCTAGAAGGGGACTTGGACCTTGACCACCCACGTAACTGAGGCTGGGAGACCACCTTATTGGGATCTCGGGGGTTATGAAGGCCCTGCTAATTATCAATAAATACGATTTGCCTCTAGACACCCAGTTTTCTGCTGCGTTCTATGGAGGAAACATAGCAAAAAGAGACAGTATCTCCTCTTGAAGAGTTTTGAATTTGCTTGCGATGGAAAAACCAAGACACTAAAAGTGGAAACAACCAATAGACATTACCAAGAGGTAGAATGTGTGGGAAAGAGTGTGCCTGTGAGAGAAGGTGGGCTGCAGCCACCTCGAGGGCCTGAGGGACATCCCAGCAAGAAAAGAACAGGCTGAAGGGGGAATTAGAACTCGGACCGCCGGGAAAAGCTGAGAGCAGGAATCATCATCACCGCCACTGGGGGTGGTGGTGCAGGTATTCTGCATCCCCGGAGAAGTGAATTCATTTAGAAGATTGGTAAGAAATTAAGTTCCAGTCCTGGAATTACCCCTGATTCACTTAGGAGTGGCTGGAGGAAAACGTAATCTCCTAACTGCCCACTGAAAGACAAAGTCAAGTGTGAGGTCAGGAGAGCAGGTGGGCGGGGGTGAAGGGAAAGATTTGAGGAAGGCCAGGATGAATCTGGGAGAGGGATTCACGGTCGGTGTGTAAAGGGTGAACAGGAAAGGGTGCTGTGGATAGACACGAGCAGAGATCTCCGAAGCTCCCAGGTTGGGGGCTGGGCTGAAGTCATGCAGAGCTGGGGTGTGGGCTCCCAGAGGTCCACTGGGCAGGTGAGAGTGGACAGTGTGAGCCCTCCCTGCTCCTGAACAGTTGCCGAGGTCACTGACCTCACCTGCCGCTCTGAGCCGCCCTTGTGCCCAGCCTGGGCAGGGATTGAAAGTGACAGAGCATTTTCACGCATCTGTGTCGCTGAGTTGGAAATGTCCTAAGGGCGCTGCGGAGCCACCAACTTCCACTCACTCTTGAAGTCTGGACTCATAGCTTCTCCCCGCAGGTCCCCTAGTCCTGCCCAGGTGTGCACTGAATTCTCCGGAGAAAGAGGATGGGAGAAAGTTTAGAAAATCTGACAGTGCTGGGAGGAAAAGAAGGAGTGCAGGACAGACAGAGACCTGAGAAAAGCAGGAGGTTCTCTGCGAGGCAGTCGGTCTGGACCTGCCAAGAAGAAATGGACCAGGCAGCTCCTGGTAGGAGAAGGGGTATATGGTCCTGCACTCCAGGAGGTAGTGGCAGTTGGGTGGGACACCAGGAAGCTCAGCAGGGATGGAGTCGGTGAGGTCAGCAGCAGCAGTTTTCCTCCTCAGAACTTATCCAGAACATGTAAAAGAATGAAATTAGACCACTCCCTAACACCATACACAAAAATAAACTCAAAATGGATTAAAGACCTAAATGTAAGACTGGACACTATAAAACTCCTAGAGGAAAACATAGAAAGAACACTCCTTGACATAAATCACAGCAAGATCCTTTTTGACCCAGCTCCTAGAGAAATGGAAATAAAAACAAACAAATGGGACCTAATGAAACTTAAAAGCTTTTGCACAGCAAAGGAAACCATAAACAAGACAAAAAGACAACCCTCAGAATGGGAGAAAATATTTGCAAACGAAGCAACTGACAAAGGAGTAATCTCCAAAATATACAAGCAGCTCATGCAACTCAATATCAAAAAAACAAACAACCCAATCCAAAAATGGGCAGAAAACCTAAACAGACATTTCTTCAAAGAAGATATACAGATTGCCAACAAACACAGGAAAGGATGCTCAACATCGCTAATGATTAGAGAAATGCAAATCAAAACTACAATGAGGTATCACCTCACACTGGTCCGAATGGCCATCATCAAAAAGTTTACAAACAATAAATACTGGAGAGGGTGTGGAGAAAAGGGAACCGTCTTGCACTGTTGGTGGGAATGTAAATTGATACATCCACTATGGGGAACAATATGGAGGTTCCTTAAAAAACTAAAAATGGAATTACCATATGACCCAGCAATCCCACTACTGGGCATATACTCAGAGAAAAGCACATTCAAAAAACACATGCACCCCAATGTTCATTGCAGCATTATTTACAATAGCCAGGTCATGGAAGCAACCTAAATGTCCACTGACAGACGAATGGATAAAGAAGATGTGGTACAGGTATACAATGGAATATTACTCAGCCATATAAAGGAACGAAATTGGGTCATTTGTAGAGACGTGGTTGGACCTAGAGACTGTCATACAGAGTGAAGTAAGTCAGAAAGAGAAAAACAAATATCGTATATTAACGCATATATGTGGAATCTAGAAAAATGGTACAGATGAACCGGTTTGCAAGGCAGAAATAGAGACACAGATGTAGAGAACAAACCTATGGACACCAAGGGGAGAAAGTGGGGGAGGGGAGGGATGAATTGGGAGACTGGGATTGACATTTATACACTAATATGTATACAATAGATAACTAATAAAAAAAATTTTTAAAAAAAGAACTTACCCAGAACTCCTAAGCTGCCACACCACCAGCCTTTTCCAGCAGGCAGTCATAAAATCGCTTCTTTTTTCTCCTACAATCTTAAAATCACATCACCAAACGATATGACATATACAAGTCAGAAATTTAGCTGAAAAGCTCTGACATGACCACATATATCATCAGCACTTTCTGGATGCTTCACCAGTAATGAATTGACCCAACCAGGGTTACTGAGAAGGTGGATTGCAATGAATCTATTCTTGGTCTTGTATAAAGTAGGATAAATGTCACAATATATTATGTTTTGCTTCTTTGATTTGTAGTTGCTTTTGTATTGTAGGCCAAGTGGCATCTGGGATCACATCTACATCACTGCTGAGAGAAATTGTGATAATTATTTAGATAATTCAAGTGAAAGGATTCTGAATTTTTTGTTATTGTAAATGAATGTCTTCTTCAAAAATCAAGATAATTGCCTTTCCATGAATATGCAAATTAGGCCTAAAGCTTGCAAAACACACAGAAAACTCACTTTCCTCAGGGAGGAGGAATCATTTTAGCACCTCCTTAGAGTCATGCACTAAAGCAGAAATGAGGACAGTGTCACTCTTGTGTTCATTGAGTTTGAAAGTAAATTAACCTCAGGCCAGAATGTTCTGTGATGGAGAAAAGTGTAATAAAATAACCGATGAAAGCAATAAACAATGGCTAAGCAGAAGGAAATACAAGCAATTACTAGAAACTACTACTTTTTGTTTGTCACTGCCTACCATTTTTGCCAAGTTCTCTGATGCCTAAGTAACATGAATAGGGTGCCAAAATTGAACTCTGCCTTAAAAATACAGTAATATGTATTTATGATGAAGGCATAAGAGAGAAGTAATAATAGGTCATTTTCCTGAGTATGCCTTTGTAAGAACTCAGGGTGTGCTTTAAACATATAAAATTATGGTGTGTGCCAAGCTAAAAGCACAAGCAGAATTTCCTCTGCACCCTCCTTTCTCATCCCCACCTCATCCTTCCCCACTCCCACCAAGACTGGAGAACAAGGTGATGAGGAAACCAGGGTTCAGTGACAGCAGATGCCAAAGCTCCATTCAGAGGCATTTTCTGCCTGTATTGACCGGAATTGTTTTGCCTCAGGAAATGTGGCTGGCCAGAGTAAGGATATGGGTTCTCTGGGCTTCCACACAACGCCATCAGTATTATCTGTACTTCTGAGAGCTCTTACTGTGTCCATCATAGAAATGTGGAGTTAACCTGCTGTACAGAACCAATAGGATTTAAGGATATCTATATCTATTTCTATATCTATCTATCTATCGAGAGAGAGAGATTGATTGAGATTTATTATGAGGAATTGGCTCATGAAATTATGGGGCCTGAGCAGTCCCACAGTCTGCCGTCTGCAAGCTTCAGACCCAGGAAAGCCAAGCCAGTTGTGTTGAATATAACCATCTGTTCCCAAGGCCTGAGAACCAGGAGAGCTGGTGAGGCAAATCCCAGTCCGAGGGCAGAAGAAAAGATGAGATGTCCCAGATCAAGCAATAAGGCAGAGAGAGAGAGAGAGAAAGAGAGAATTCTCCCTCTACCTTTTGCTCTAGTCAGGATCTCAGACTGGATGAGACCCATCCACACTGGGAAAGGCAATCTGCTTTACTCAGTTCACTGATTCAAATGTTAACCTCATCTGGAAATACCCTCAGAGACACAGTCAGAATTATGTTTAATCTGTGCACCCTGTGGCCAGTCAGTTGACACATAAAACTGACTATCACACCTGCCCAAGCTCACAGAATTGGCAGGTTGGGGAGCCAGGATGTGATTTCAGGAGCCATGTTCCTAACTATGGTGCACACTGCCTTATATTCCAACTAGTGGTGCTTTATTTATTTATTTATTTTTAAATTATTTATTTATTTATTTATTTATGGCTGTGTTGGGTCTTCGTTTCTGTGCAAGGGCTTTCTCTAGTTGCGGCAAGCGGGGGCCACTCTTCATCGCGGTGCGCGGGCCTCTCGCTATCGCGGCCTCTCTTGTTGCGGAGCACAGGCTCCAGACGCGCAGGCTCAGTAATTGTGGCTCATGGGCCTAGTTGCTCTGCGGCATGTGGGATCTTCCCAGACCAGGGCTCGAACCCATGTCCCCTGCATTGGCAGGCACATTCTCAACCACTGCGCCACCAGGGAAGCCCGCTAGTGGTGCTTTAAAAGGCAGAAAGAAGAAAGAGGGACTTCCCGGTGGTCCAGTGGTTAAGACTCTGTGCTTCCACTGCAGGGGGGCGTGTGTTCAATCCCTGGTTGGGGAATCTAAGATCCCGCATGCTGCAGGGTATGACCAAAAAATTTAAAAAAATAAAAAATAAAAAAAGAAAGAAAGAAAGAAGAAAAAAAACATAATAAGTATTTTACCCCCTTGGTTTAGGGCTATTTGCCTCATATTTGTGTGGTACTACAACTGTCCCTTAACTTCCAACTCTTCTTTATATATATATATATATAATTATACATATTACATATATATATATATATATATATATATATACCTCATGCCCACTGCTGCAGATTGATCTCCACTCGCTTTTTAAAAACCTCAGTAGGCCCTCTCATTAACAAATAGTAAACGTCAAACTCCCTTATTTGGCCCTCAGCATTTTGGCCAATACTAATTTTCCAGGTTTATCTCCTAGTACCTGTGAATTTCAAACTGTGGGTTGCAACCATAATGGATTGTACCATTAATTTAATAGAAACTAGTCAACTTTTCAAAGGAAGGAATAGACAACATAACAATACAGCATATGTATAAGTGTAGCACTGGTTTTGTGAAACAGATATCCTTATATGTTTCCATTCATGCTGTAAAATAGATCTCATTATAGGTCAAGTTAAAGCATTGTGAAGCCATGCCTTTGTACCACTGCTGTCAGCTATTCTTCCTGGAGCCCTGGGTCCCATGAAGAGGCTCGGGGCCCATGGGAGGCAAGGGAAGGGGAGCAAGGCGACTAGGCCCCTTTAAGTAGTACACCGCTCCTCTTTCTCCTGGTGCTGAGCTTCTGCCTCATAAAACGGTCTGCTCTTCCTTCTTCTGTCGAATTTCTATAGCACTTAACTGCCCTGGTATCAGTCACATCAAGTCTTATATTATTTATCTTTTCTCCAGCTGAAACAGGTGACCGCCATCGAAGTAGCATTATTCAAAATAAATTCTGATACAAGAAAATTAGAACTAAGTTTTCAAGACGATCACTTTATAAATTAGATAATACTTATGATGTACTATTACTGCTGTTACTGATTTTTCCATCTAAAAATTAGGTCTCATGTTGTACACTTAAAACTAATATAATATATCAATTATATCAATATCTCAATAAAAAATAAATTTTATTTTAAAAAAGATAAAAATTAATTCTTTGATATTGTACCCCTTAAGGAAAACTTGAGTAAATTAAGTAAACCGATCAGGCTCTGAAAATGCAAAACAAAACTGTTCTAGTATTGGGATGGCCAAAAAGTTCGTTCGGGTTTTTCCAGAAGATGTTAGGAAAAACCCAAAGGAACTTTTTGGCTAACCCAATATTTTAGACCAGAGATTTCTGTTTATCTCATAGTCTTAGCTTTAAAAAAAAAGTACATCCATCCATCCATTTATCTATCAGTCTATCCATCCATCCGTCAATCCAATTCCGAGACACACACAAGCGCACACACACACACACACACACACACACTCAGAATGCATGTACTAGAGTCAGTTAAAACATTAAATGATAGTGAAGCTTAATGTAACTTATTTTGGACAAATAAAAGTAAAAAGAAATTCCATTATTTTCCCTGCATCACAGAGGATAATCTTGTAACATCCTGAGAATTATTACCCCACTTAAAGACCACTGCTCTGCGTGAGGGGGCACAGAAGTAGAGGCATAATAGCTCTTCATTTACTTGATGAACCAATTGGGAGTATCTTTTTAATTTTGTTTAAGATATATTTTAGGACCTCAGTTCAAAACTCTTCGACGTTCTGAATTTTAAAGATATACACCCATCCCTATTTATTCTTCCCTCTATTTCTTCTCACTAGCCGGGATTTTAGGAGGTAATATAGCCTTATAAATATTTTAAAAGTTTGAACTATTTTGGATGCCTATACTATATTTTGGAATTGAAGCTGAGTTTCATGAGGTACCTAAGACTGGTCTGTTAGTAAAGTGAGCAAGAGAGTCATGGGCCTGCCTGAGTCTCTCCCAGGGGTCAGGGAAAGGCTGCATCACTGAGTGAAATTTAATGAGGCAGTGGAAACTACATAAAGCTGGGCTTTGAATCCATCAGGAGTCGTGTTTATTCAAGGTACTGGACACCCAATTATAGAATAAAAGGCCAAAGAATATAAGAACCCCTTTAAAAGCTGTAAGTCCCCTGAGGGCTGGTGTTCAAATAGGCTTTGGGAAAATAATCACCTATTAAAGATTTTTGTGGGGAGTATCTCTGAATTAATTTCTTAAAGAATACCATCTGGTCTCTGAACTTAGAGCTTCTGTAAAATGACAACTGACCCCAAAGTCATTCTCTTTTGCTATTTTCTGCCTTGGGTTCCAGCAGCCTTCCCAATAATTATAAGATATTTGTAAGATTCACCATCTGTTACTGTTCACTATATGTTAGGCTTCTGATGTCATAAAAATACTAGTTACTTTAAATAGTACATTTTTAAACTTCCTATCCCCATTTGTGACTGTTTACTAAGGAATCCTTATTAAGCCATTAAGTAAGTATGATAATTTATTATTACATATTTGTTTTTCTATAAATGAGAGCAGCTTGTCTACAATGGTAACAGAATCTTCAGGAACATCTGCTTTGGAGTTAACTTCTAATAGGCGTCACATGTAACAATCTGTTCTTCATGTACGGGACTCAATCACTGCTTGAGTCCCTGAGAAAAGATGGCACCAAATCGACTACTGCTGCTTCAATTTATACTATTTTTAAGTCACTTTATTTTTGGTTATAGATATTCTCTTCTTGAAACATACAAGTTATAAGAATTCCACAAAATTCCGTTTCTATAGTAAGGCTAAACTATTAAATTAGGGTAGACATATATAGTAAATTCAAAGGATGCATTTTTTGTGACTATTTGAGGTAATCTTGCCTCCTTGAGGAATTCCCACAGTGAATCAGCGAACCAGAAATCTAAGTTAAAGTAATCTTTTATAACATACAGGACAAATATCTGCAGAACTTTTGTTGTGTGATTAACTGAAGTAGCAATTCATTTGCAAGCAATTTTACACACGGTTTAACTTCTGGCTTAACTTCTTAAAATACAAGCGTGATCAAGCCAATATTCTGGTTTCTTGCTGTGTAGACTAAGCTTTGCTACTCAAAGTGTGGTCGAGGCTCCTGCAGCAAGGACCTGACATAGAAGCTTCTAGAACCACAGACTCTCAGGCCCCACCCAGAATTAGAATCTGCATTCTAACAAGATCCTTGTGATATTGGATACATATATGGAGACAGAAGAATTTCCTCACTCTTAAGGAATGCATGTTTAAACATTTAGCGGTAAGTGTCATGATGTCTATAATTTACTTTGAAAAACAAATTCAAACAACTGGTGAATATACCTTTTACCAGTTAACAAACTGGTAAAAGGTATACTTTTACCAGTTAACAAACTGGTAAAAGGTATATTCAGGTGTTTGTTGTACTTTTCTTTCAACTTTATTCAGGTGTCTGTTGTACTCTTCTTTCAACTTTTCTGTAGATTTTAAATTTTTCAAAAGAGAATTAGAAAGAAGAATCTCGAAGTACCATATGATTAAAAATAAAACTTAGTTTAAGAAATAAATATGGTTTAGAAACAATATGGGCCATAACACCCTATTTGAGAAATATTTCACAGGGCCAAATATATGACTGCGTTCCACGTTCTGACCAGTTAATGAAGCAAAATGTAGAGAAATGGGGTATAAAACCAGAGAAGGAACGAGATGGCAAGTAAATGGATAAAAGCGGAGGAGAGAAGGTGAGAACAGATCCCAAATGCACGTACAGAGGCACAGGGCTCTCACGCTAAGCGAGAAGGAGACAGTACCGTACTCTGGAAAACTACCACTGAAAATGTTTAGTGATCAGAAGCAGCACAGTTCAGGAGCTCAGGCACCAGCTCTAGGATTCACTGGCTATAGAACTGTGGGCACGTTGCTTCCCTTTAATTTTTCCAGTTTCCTTTTCTTTATCAAAAATGAGGATTAAAATACAAACATCCATAGGTTGCTGAGAGAGGTACATCAAACACTTAGCAAAGTACCCTGAATCATAAGTGTGTAACAGTCACTGGTGTTATGATCACAGATATATTTTAGAAAGTTAGGCAGAAATGGAGTTACAGCTCCATGCAAGCTATATCAAATGAGGGTAATAGCCTGCCTGGTGGGAGAGGCAGCCTGGAGAAATCATAATCAAAAGGTGGGTATTCGAGGAAAGTACAACCTTGGTAATCAAACAGGTCTGGGATACAATTCTAGCTCCATCACTTTTTACTTATGTGTCTTTGGGTAACTTATTTCATCTTTCAAAGTCTCAGTTTTCTTGTGGGGTGCCTAAGAAGTTAAAATAATGAATGCCCTGAATAAATGGTAGCAACTTTTATTAAAATCTGAACAAATATGTGTAAAACATTCTTCATGATGTTATATTGTTTTTGTTTTTGTTTTTTTTTTGTTATATTGTTTTAAAAAAGATTGATTGAACTGAATTAAGTAAGAATTTTTACCTTCATATATAAACAGCAAAGATGTTTTATTTGTGGGGGAAAAGACATAGATAAGGTAGATGACCTCTGTCTCAAAATTTTTTATTTAAAACAAAAACTGACCAGCTCTCCATTAGATTTTAGATAAGAAAGATGCTGAAAAGATAAGAAAATGCATCTGCATGTTACCGCATCCCTTTGACATCCTGATCACCTTTCTCTTCAGTTTGGGTTTTTTTTAGCCTTCTCTTCAGTTTGCTATATTTTAGATGAAGTGAGGTAACACATAGTCATCCAGGTATGGCTGCTCCATGGCATGATTACATTCTATCTTGTGCCTAATACCTTCTTTTTTTCCAAGAAGGAACTTAGGAGGTCAACAAGGGCACCCACATAAAGCACAGTAGAGAAGACCGGCCAGTTTCTGGAGAAGAACACCACTCCAAACACCAGAAGAGACTGAGGACTACCACGGCCAACCTCAGCGCTTTCCTCTGCCATGACTTCTGGAGATCTCTCCCCACTTGGGATGCCATGTTGGCAGAACGGAGGAGATGGTAATCCAAGAGGCTAAGAAGGGCTGTTCAAATTATTGGATTCGGCTAATTTTTTTCCTAGTTTTTGAAAATAGAGTATTTTTTAGAACAGTATTTTAGAGCAGCTACATCACAGCAAAATTTAGCAGAAAGTACAGAGAGTTTTCCCATATACCCTCTGACCCCACACAGCACAGGCTCCCATACTATCAACATTCCCGATCAGAGAGGTACATTTGTTACAATGAGTGAACCTATATGAACACATCATTATCAACCAAAGTCTGTAGTTTACCTTAGGGCTTATTCTTGGTTTTGTACATTCTGTGGGTTTGAACTAATGTCTAATGACATGTGTCCACCATTATAGTACCATACAAAATAGTTTCAATGCCCTAAAAATCCTCTGTGCTCTGCCTATTCATTGCTCCCTATCCCTTAACCCCTGAAAACCACTGATCTTTTTACTGTCTCTATAGTTTTGTGGATCAGGCTAAATTTAACATGGAGTAGATATTTGGTTACATTTTTTCGCTGCTAATAAGTAGAAAGAAGCTTGAGAGAAACACCTGAGTAGTTATACACAATTGGAAGGAGCTATTCTTGGAAAGATCTGAGTTACAGAGTGAGTTCAGTTTTTCAATGTTGCTACATGGTTTTGAACAAGTTGAAGGTGGGGAGGCCACTGTATTAGCCTAGTGGTCAGGTATACTGAGTGTGGTGGTTAATATTATTGTCAACTTGACTGAATCATAGGGCACCCAGGTGTTCGGCTAAACATTATTTCTGGGTGTATCTGTGAGGGTGCCTTTGGATGAGATTAATATTTGTATCAGAGGACTAAGTAAAGCAGATTGCCCTCCCCAATGCAGGTGGGCCTCAGCCAATCCATTGAGTGCCTGAATAGAACAAAAAGGAGGAGGAAGGGAGAATCTGCTCTCTGCCTGACTACCTAAGCTGGGGTTGTTCTACTGTCTTCAGAATGGGAATTATACCATCAGCTTCTCTGATTCTCAGGCCTTTGGACTCGGACTGGAATTTATACCACTGGCTTTCCTGGGTCTTCAACTTGCAGACAGCCTATCTTGGGGCTTCTCAGCCTCCATAATTGCGTGGGTCAATTCTTATAATAAATCTCTATCTCCCTCCATATGTGTGTGTATATGTGTGTATATATATATGTATACTTCCTATTGGTTCTGTTTCTGTTTCTCCAGAGAATCCTGACTAATACACCGAAATGTGTGACTTACCAGTGCAAAGGCTGCAGTTAAAGCCACTGATGTGGATAATATCTTCCCAAGAAGGTATGTCAGGAACAAAGAGACAGCACCTAGGTCAGCACCCTGAGGTGCCCACTCAGCATCAGGAGGAAGTCTGTAAATAACACTAGAAGGAGAGGCCAGAGCGGGAGGAGCAAAACCAAGAGGCCTGGGTGTCACAAAAGCCAGACACAGCCACATGAGAAAACTGGACAGAGAGGCATTTAAAATAGAATTTAGATCTTTCCCCTTGCTGACTTGAGACTTTCAAACAGCGAGTTCTCTACTTTGACTTGCTTAATTTTCAGCAAATAAATAAATACAGCTTCTCTGTATTTCTTTGAAATGTCACTCCCTGGGAGAGTTGAAAATGGAAATGAATATTACATCTTAAAACGTTTTCCTGTGAGGCTTAGTGGGGAACTGACATGGTGCCAAAACATCACTGTGCAGATTTCTTTTTGGAAAGGGCGCAATGCAGCACTCAATGGAAGGACCTGGCTGTGATCTGCGTTAGCATCGCTGAGAGTGGGCAGCCAGAGAGTGGCTCCTCCTTTGGTGGAACAATATGTACTTTATGCTATTACTTGGGAGGTGTCCTCGTCCAAAATGGTTAACCTGAGTTTAATGAAGCCTTTCTACTTACCATCTGGTTTATGGATAAATACAGGTAAAGGAGAAAGGGAAGTGGCTCCACAGGAAACAAACAGATGAAATCAGGAGGTGGGACCTTCTACAGTACAACTATATCCAGTACACAGGACACAGTATAACTGTGGGCACAGGAGGGGACTATGTTTTATTAAGAGAGATTATTCTAGACATAATAATGCAATGTACAGTCCTTAACTGGACCCTAGTGTGTACCCAAAAAGGCAGGTTTTGAGATAATTGGAAAACTTAACTATGAATTGATATTGGAGATACTGGGGAGTTATTAATTTTGTTAGGTATGATAATAATTATGTGATTATAAAGTGAAAGCTTAATTTTAAAAAAATGCATACTGAAGTATTTAGAGGTGACTTGCCATAATGACTATAATTCACATTGTAATACTGTAGAAAAAATGGGGAGATGTCCTGATTCTGTAGAATATTTAGGGGCAAATGCTATGTCTATAGCTTACATTAAAATATTCCAACCTGCTCCCTACAAATTAGTAAAGCAAATAGAGCAGAATCAGACAGCACTAATGTTCACCAATATCTGGTTGCCCCTACTTTCTAATGCCTGGAGAATTACACTCCCCCACGTTCTTGAAGCTAATATATTAGTGGCCAAGTTATTAGATCTGGCAGATGGAAAGTGTGCAGAAGTAATGAGGTACTTCAGAGGCAAACATTTAATCACCTGTATTGACTCTCCAGACTGCTCTTAGCCTGTGTCACAGCAAACTCAGAAGCCTCTTGTTTTAATGCTGGTATCATAACATTATGGAGTCTCTGTCAACCTGGGCCCCCAAGTGATGCCTAAATGAAGTACAAAGCCCCGCTCTTCCCACCAACCTATGTTGAACATATAGCAGAATGTGCTTTAAAGGCCACTGTAAACCCACTGTGGTTGTTTGTTACTAAAGTATAAGGTAGCCTTTTCTGACTGTTACAGTTAACAAGTATTAAAACTAAGTGATGGGTGTATTTTATTTCTCTCTCTACTTTTCTGAAATTTTTTACAATAAAAAGTCTAAATAATAATTTTCTTTGAAAATGAGTGTCTATATCGCTGGCATTAGTTCTTTTGAGATTTTTGCTTATTCACGCCTTGCTTTGTGATGCTGGAGCCAACTCCATAGTCAGAGTAAATATTTTGGTAAATTGGAAAGAGTCAGGACCACATACTGCTTCTCAAATTTATTCTGATTGACAAGAATCAGATTCTTTAGATTTCAGTTTCCTTCCTTATAAACTGAAGGGCTTAGGCAATTCCTTGGTTGTCCAGTGGTTAGGACTCCGTGCTTCCATTTCAGGTGGCACAGGTTCGATCCCTGGTTGGGGGAACTGAGATCCTGCAAGCAGCGAGGTACAGCAAAAAAAAAAAAAAGAATGAAGAGTTTAGACAAGACAGCCCCTAAGGTACTTTCCATTTACAAAATGGTATGACTAAACAATTTATGTACTTAATACCAATTATTTTTAAGTGGATATACACATATATACATGTATTATTCACAGTTGATTTTAAATCTATTTCCTTTTCCTTGAACTTAAATTTCATTCTTGATCGTATTAACTTTATTTCTTGTGTAGATGCACTGCTTAAGGAACAAAGTTTTAAGAAACTTAGGGGGAGGAGAGCAAGTAAATTCTGTTTTACCATCTCAAGACATTGGCCAGAAATAATAGGCCATATGAAGAACCAGTGCCTACAAAGCGCTCAAAGAGGCACAGAGCCAGAGGGGAGAACTCAGTACATGGTACACTTAGAGAGATAAGGCTATTTAAAGCTCTTATTCTTTTTTTTTTTTTAACATCTTTATAGGAGTATAGTTGCTTTACAACGGTGTGTTAGTTTCTGCTTTGTAACAAAGTGAATCAGCTATACATATATACACATCCCCGTATGTCCTCCCTCTTGCGTCTCCCTCCCACCCTCCCTATCCCGCCCCTCTAGGTGGTCACAAGGCACCGAGCTGATCTCCCTGTGCTATGTGACTGCTTCCCACTAGCTATCTGTTTTACATTTGGTAGTGTATATATGCACATGCCACTCTCTCCCTTTGGCCCAGCTTACCTTCCCCTTCCCCGTGTCCTCAAGTCCATTCTCTACATCTGCATCTTTATTCCTGTCCTGCCCCTAGGCTCTTCAGAACCACTTTTTTTTTTTTTAGATTCCATATATATGTGTTAGCATACGGTATTTGTTTTTCTCTTTCTAACTTACTTCACTCTGTATGACAGGCTCTAGGTCCATCCACCTCACTACAAATAACTCAATTTCGTTTCTTTTTATGATGGAGTAATATTCCGTTGTATATATGTGCCACATCTTCTTTATCCATTCATCTGTCGATGGACACTTAGGTTGCTTCCATGTCCTGGCTATTGTAAGTAGAACTGCAATGAACATTGTGGTACATGACTCTTTGAATTATGGTTTTCTCAGGGTATATGCCCAGTAGTGGGATTGCTGGGTCGTATGGTAGTTCTATTTTTAGTTTTTTGAGGAACCTCCATACTGTTCTCCATAGTGGCTGTATCAATTTACATTCCCAGCAACAGTGCAAGAGGGTTCCCTTTTCTCCACACCCTCTCCAGCATTTATTGTTTGTAGATTTTTTTGATGATGGCCATTCTGACTGGTGTGCGGTGATACCTCATTGTAGTTTTGATTTGCATTTCTCTAATGATTAGTGATGCTGAAAGCTCTTATTCTTAAGAAGAAAGCTGGAGCTATTTTAAATGTCAAAATAAGGACTTGAATGCTATTTTAAGGCAATAAATGAAATACTTGAACAGAAATAGCAATCAATAAAATACCTCAGTGGAATAATATGATTTGATAAGACTCTGTGGTGACTAAGGGCCAGAGGTTGGAAGCAAACACTTCCCATCATCACTCCTCTGGTCTCTACGTGGAGGGAGCTCCCTGGGATGACACACCCGGCCTCTCTCACCTCCCCACTCTTTCCTTCGCCCCAGGGAAGAGGAGGAACCCATCTGATGGTCATTTGGGAAAAAGAAACTAAGGGTTTGTGGCTTAGCCCCTTCCTTTTCTGTCTCTCTTTAGGATCTACCTATCTGAGAAGTGTGCTTTCTCTGCTTCTAAGTTCCTTGAGTGTTAGGGGACCAGGTTTCCCCCAAAGATGGGGAGGCAAATAGTTATAACAGCCAACCAGTTGTCCAGTACTGACAGGTAAGTAGGTCTCATTCTGGAGCCCAGCACTAGGCAAGCCTATTGGGTTGCAGATGGAAAGACATATTTGCTAATAGCCCTAACAGTGATCTGTAACAGAGGAAAACCCGAGGTAACACGAACATGGACATTGACTCCCTACCCCCTGCCCCATGTCTCAACAGGTGGGGCTGGGGGTAATGTAGTGCAATGTGCACTTTTGTATTGTTTGTTAATATTCAATGATGCTATAGAAGACAAGAAAATAAATGGAGAGGAGGAAAGAAGTAAGATAGACAAGTAAGTAAAGATGTAAGACATAAGTATAGACAAGTAGCTAGTAAGCAAGTAGAGTGGAAGATATTGGCAAACTTCCTAGGATATGTAGATAACGAGAAGAAGTTCCCAAGCAGAGTCTTTGTGTGCTAAACACAGATAGAGAAGGAATGGAAAGACTCAGAGAAACCTAAAATTCATGACTATAAATATCCATGAGGGCCTGAGGCATGAAAGATTCATGAGGTTTTATAGCTTTATAGCTCTATGTGTCCTCCGTCTAAGAAATGCAACTAAAACCTGTAGCTGCTCAGCAAACTAACTGGCAAACAGTAATGGGGACAGACATCCTTGTCCCACTGGCTACAGCCACCTTCTCTGATTGCACCTCCTTGCTCAACTCTCAATTCCAGTCCTCTAGCATCGCAACAGGGACACTGACACCACAGAGACAGACAGGCAACATAAACATTGTGTCAGCAGGATTCAGAGTATGGCCTTCCCAACTTGTTTGCTCCTTACCCCGAGTCCGTTAACTAACCCTCTATCTTCCCCCTTGCTTCTCCCCGTGTGTTTTAAACTGACTCAATAAACGAAGTGCTTGGAGTAGTTACATTTGGCACCTTCTGTGCCAGGACCTCTGGGACCACTTGGCTGGTAGTATCCAGTTGGCAATGAATATGGGATGACTCTCCATGAAGTTAAACAGCTCACACTGGAGAAATGTTCTCTGAAATTAAAGCAATACTTAAGAGGAAAACCTCCAACCTAAGGGTACTATGAAAAACTGACTCATGGTCTAGTGTAGAAAAGGCATACACAAGAGATCAGAAATAAATCCAGGTCAAAACCCAATGGAGGCCTGATCAAATCTGTAAGGAAAAATATAAAAAACAAAAAAACCCAAATCCCAAATCAAAGGAGATGGTTTCGGTCTTAGTGGGAGCTGTGACTAATGTGGATTAGCAGAGGTGTGTGGCAGAAATCAAGCTGAGGCTGCAACTGCCCACCCCTGGGAACCGACCCTGGAGGACTCTGACCTCCCAACTCTGCCCAGAGCACACAAGGAGGAACATTATGATCGAGCAAAATCGCTTCTGCAAAACCTGAAAATACTGCTCATGATCCATCACTCATCAGAAAAATGAGGAACTTATACCAGATCAGAATTAAATGAATAAAGAATTTAGTCAAATCTTAAGCAACATACTGAATTAGCAGAGTGAAAGAAACAAATTCTACTCCAAGGCAAGCCATCACTATAGTTTTTGTCTTTTCAAGGATGTCTTACGAGTGGAATCACACCATATTTAACCTCTTGAGCCAGGCTACTTTCACTCAGCATAATGCCTTTGAGATCGACCCCAGTCCTTTGTGTATCAGTCATGTGTTTCTTCTCATCGCTGAGCACAATTCCATGGTATGTTTGTACCACAGTCTGTTTATCCACTCACTTACTGAAAGACACTTAGGTTGTTTCCAGTTTTTGGCTATTACAGGTAAAGCTTTGTGCAAGTTTTGGTGTGAAAAGAAGTGTTTATTTTCCTAGGGTAAAAAACCAGGAGTGAGGTTGCCAACCAAGAGTGGGAAGTATGTGTTTAACTATACGAGAAACTGTCAAACCCTTTTCCGCAGCAGCTGCACCATTCTGCGTCCCCAGCAATGTCTGAGGGTTCCAGTTGCTCTGTATCCTCACCAGCGCTTAGTGGTGTCAGTATTTTTTATTTCAATTATTCTAATAGGTATATAGTAGTTCCTTCTTATTCTTTTTCTCTCTTTCTTGGGAAACTTTGGAGATCCATTGGTCATCAAAAAAAACCTCCTTCACTTATTACATACCTGGAAGAAAAAGAATGGAAAGGGACTGAGGGAAAAAAATCCAAACAAGTGGGACTTACCTGGTGGTCCAGTGGTAAAGAACCTGCCTTCCAATGCAGGGGACACAGGTTCAATCCCTGGTCAGGGAACTAAGATCCCACGTGCTGCGGGGCAATAAGTCTGCGTGCCACAGTTACTGAGCCTACGGGCCTCAACTAGAGAGAGGCCTGCGAGCTGGAACAAAGAGAGCCTGCGCTGCAACGAAGATCCCGAGTGCCGCAACTAAGATCTGACACAGCCAAAAAAAAAAAAAAAAAAATTCAAACAACCAAAACAGCAATAAAAATTTCAGACATCATCAGAAGAAGGGGTTTGGTACCAGATGTTATACAATAAAAATAAAAATAAAGGATCTTCCACTCTGACAAGAAGACCACGCAAAGCCAACGGTACATTCAGTTGTTGGAGATATATATCTAACCTCTGGCCACCCCTCTGTTATGGGAAGATCCAGGAAACTTGAACCTCACAACAGCAAGATGGCCTTTGAATGAGCTAAGCAAGGCCTTCACCCCCACCAATCCCTTCCCTTGAGTTGGAAGGCACTATGCTTGATAACCATGTTTTCTTGTCTCGGTTTCACATCAGCAAATAGGCTTTAGGACTAAAAATCTGTCCCGCTCTGAATCTAAATAGACACCAATTTCTCGCATGTGTGCACACTTGCTCTGACAACATATTGGGTGTTAGAACAACCTGAGACGATAACTTGAAACTATCCAAAACACTGACAAATGCTAGTGCAATGGGCTAGATGTACCCCAGTCCAGACCTGGGGGGAGCCAGGCTCTTTACTCACACAAAATTAAGAGGTACATCATAGAGCAGGCCAAACCAGAACCTGGGCCACTGCATTCCTGTGTGAAGCCACGTCCTCCCTGAAAGGGGGCTTGCTGCTGTCTCACAGAGCTCATAGAGGGAGAGGGTAGGGCCCACTGGGCACCTGGGCCCTCTCTGGCCTGGCTTACTGACGGAAGTGCTGGGCTGATACCCCACGGGTTTGCCTAGAAGGCCCCTGCTCTCCACCCACCACTGAGACCACAGTCAACCAAAGGTTGGGGAAATGTATCAAGTTTGCTCAATTACAAGCTATAACTGAAGATGTAATTGGCAACATATTTACACTTATTTCTAAACAATACCAAGCACTGTCACTATTTGGTCTGCAACTGGCAGACTATAAACTGAGAAGTTGATGGCAATAGGGCAGAGAAGTATAACTAAAAATCACAATGGTCCCAAGTAATGGTAGGGTAGTCCAATTAACACTTTAAAGGAAATATCTGGAGCCATATAACAGGAAGTAATGGTCAAAGTAACTCAGAGAGTAAGTACACTAATCAGACAAGAACACATTATCTCCAAGAAAATAACAAATTGAGTTCCGAAAGCCTTAGGAAACTCAGGAACAAATTCTTTGATAACAAGAGCAGAACACAGACACATTCCTTTAAATAAGGAAGCTGGTCTACGGCCACACCATCCTGAACACATCCGATCTTGTCTAAACAAGGAAGCTGTATTAACAGCTATCCAAGGAAGTAAGCCCTTCATCCGTCAAGGGAGAAATGAAATTATCAGAGGAGGTAAACTGAGCCAGAGACAGCAGACGGATTACAGACAGATACTATACAGAGTGAAGGAATATTGTCTCACCACCGTGGTTATAAACTCAGGGTTAGCAATTGCTGTCCCACTAGGTCTGCAATGTCAAGGCCACTCCTGCAGGTATCCAGCCATCTCTCTCCAGTAATGGGACCTGCTGACACACAAAAAATGACAGAGACACACTGGACAGTTAAGCTGTCACGTGCAGGAAGGGACAGAGGACCTGGCTCATGCACTCAGATGACGCGTCTCCCTCCCCTCCTTTCCAGGCAAGAGGTACATGAAGTTCCTTTGACTCATTTGTCTATGGAGATTCCTTTTTCTTAGAAATTGCTGGTTTTAAATTGAAGTATAGTTGATGTACAATATTATATAAGGTACAGGTGTATAATATAGTGATTCACAATTTTTAAGGTTATACTCCATTAATCGTTATAAAATATTGGGTATATCCCCTGTGTTGTACAATATATCTTGTAGCTTATTTTATACATAATAGTTTGTAGTTCTTAATCCCCTCCCCCTATGTTTCCCCTCCCCCTTTCCCTTTCTGAACCCAACCTCTAATTTGTTCTCCATGTCTGTGAGTCTGTTTCCTTTTTTTAATATTCACTAGTTTGTTGTATTTTGGTCCAATAGAGATTTAAGAAGCACCAATTAAAAATAGGTCAGAGTACAAAAATGAAAAACAAAAATAAAAAATAGGGTGTGTTACAAAATAAACTTCCAAGGTTTGAAGAGTGCTGGTGTTTCAAGATAAGCCTTTCTCTAACCAAAGTGGCCAAGAGAGAGCCCATAGCAATGACAAATTCATTCCATAACTAGATAAATCAAAAAGCAGAGAAAAAACTTTTAAAAGTTAGTACTATTAAACATAGGCTAAATTGGCTCTAAAATTTGTTCTGTAAATGCAGAAGTTTATAAATGGTACTGAAAATTGCATGAATAATACTCCTATTTTACATGAATCCTTGGACAAATTTATTAGTTTGACAAATTTGGGTTCAAAAATTGCTGTATATCATATCTCTAATCTTATTATTTTAAACTTTCTAAATTTCCTCTATTGGTCTTATGGGTCAGATAAATTATTGTTTACAAAAAATATTTTAAGGCATGAAAATATAAACATACATATTTAACTAAATTAAAGAATAACTGTTGTTTTATAAAAGAATTGGTTCTTATAAACTTCAAATAATAGTGCCAATCATTTTAACTTGGCTATTTCACTTCCACTATATGTATATGATTTTTAAACGTCATCCTTTTGATTTTTAAAATCAACAATGATTATATTTATACTTTAGATATAATTTTTAAGATATTTTTAAAATCGAAGTATAATTGATTTATAATATTATATCACTTTCAGGTGTACCACATAGTGATTCAAAATTTTATAGATTATACTCCATTTATAGTTATTATAAAATATTGACTATATTCACTGTGCTGTGAATATATTATATATCCTTGTAGCTTATTTATTTTATATGTAGTAGTTTGTACCTCTTGAGATCCTACCCCTTCCTTGCCCCTCCCCACTTCCCTCTCATGACTGGTAACCACTAGTTTGTTCTCTATATCTGTAAGCTAGTTTCTTTTTTGTCATATTCCCTATTTTGTTTAATTTTTTTGGTACCATATATAAGTGATAACATACAGTATTTGTCTTTGTCTGACATATTTTATGAAGCATAAAATAAGTCCATCCATGTTGTTGCAAATGGTAAAATTTCATTCATTTTTATGGCCGAGTAGTATTCCATTGTATATATATACCACACCTTCTTTATCCATTCATCTGTTGATAGACACTAACTAGGGTTGCTTCCATATCTTTGCTATTGTAAATAATGCTGCTATGAACATTGGGGTTCATGTATCTTTTCAAAATAGTGTGTTCATTTTCTTCAAATATGTACCCAGGAGTGGAATTGCTGGATCATATGATAGTTCTATGTTTAGTTTCTTTGAGGAAACTTTATATTGTTTTCCACAGTGGCTGCACAAATTTACATTTCCATCAACAGTGTACAAGGACTCCCTTTTCTCCACATTCTAGCAAGCATTAGCTATTTGTGTTTTGTTTTGTTTTGTTTTTTGATGACAACCATTCTGACAGGTGTGAGGTGATATCTCATTGTGGTTTTGATTTGCATTTCTCTGATGATTCGCAATGTCGAGCACCTTTTCATGTGCCTGTTGGCCATCTGTATGTCTTCTTTGGAGAAATGTTATTCAGGTCTTCTGCCCATTTTTTAATCAGGTTGTTTGTTTGTTTGATATTGAGTTGTATGAGCTGTTAATATATTTATGTATATTAATATATTTTGGATAATAATCCCTTATTGGTCATATCATTTGCAAATATTTTCCCTCATTCAGTAGGTTATCATTTCATGTTATCAATGGTTTCCTTTGCTGTGCAAAACTTTTAAGTTTAATTAGGTCCCATTTGTTTATTTTTGCTTTTGTTTCCTTTGCCTTAGGAGACAGATCAAAAAAAAAATTGCTACAGTTTATGTCAAAGAGCGTTCTGCCTTTGTTTTCCTCTAGGAGTTTTGTGGTTTCAGGTCTTACATACAGGTCAGTAATCCATTTTGAGTTTATTTTTGTATATGGTGTGACTAATTTCATTCTTTTACATTATCTGTCCAATTTTCCCAGCACCGTTTATTGAAAAGACTGTCTTTTCTCCATTGTATATTCTTTCCTCCTTTATCATAGATTTATTGACCATAAGTGCATGGGTTTATTTCTGGTCTCTCTATTCTGTTTCATTGATCTATATATCTCTTTTTGTGCCAGTACCATGCTGTTTTGATTACTATAGCTTTGTAGTATAGCCTGAAGTCAGAGAGCATGATACTCCAACTTTGTTCTTTTTTCTCAAGATTGCTTTGGCAAATTGGGGTCTTTTGTGGTTCCATATAAATTTTAGGATTATTTGTTCTAGTTCTATGAAAAATGACATTGGTATTTTGATAGACATTGTACCAAATCCATAGATTGCCTTGGGGAGTAAGTTCATTTAAATAATATTAATTCTTCAAATTCATGAACATGGTATATCTTTTAATCTGTTTGTGTCATCTTCAATCTCTTTCATCAGTGTTTTATGGTTTTCCCAGTACAGGTATTTTGATGCGATTGTATATGGGATTGTTTCCTTAATTTCTCTTTCTGATAGTTCATTGTTAGTGTATAGAAATACAACAGATTTCTGTATATTAATTTTGTATCCTACAGCTTCACTGAATTCATTGATAAACTCCAGTAGTTTTTGGTGGCATCTTTAGGATTTACTATGTGTAGTATCATGTCATCTGCAAACAGTGAGAGTTTTACTTCTTTCTTTCCAATTTGGATTCCTTTTATTTCTTTTTCTTGTCTGATTGCTGTGGCTAGGACTTCCAATACTATGTTGAATAAAAGTGGTGAAAGTGGGCATCCTTGTCTTGTTCCTGATCTTAGAGGAAATGCTTTCAGCTTTTTCACCATTGAGTATAATGTTAGCTGTGGGTTTGTCATATATGGCCTTTATTATATTGAGGTATGTTCCCTCTATGGCCACTTACTGAAGAGTTTTTATCATAAATGGATGTTGAATTTTATCACAAGCTTTTTCTGCCTCTATTGAGATGATCATACGGTTTTTATTCTTCAATGTGTTTATGTGGTGTATCACATTGATTGATTTGCAGATATTGAATCATTCTTGCATCCCTGGGATAAATCCCAGTTGATCATGGTGCATGATCCTTTTTCTTTTTTTCTTTACGTTATTTTGTGTCCCTCATGACTTTTAAAAGGGCTCTTTTTTTAAAAAATTTATTTATTTTTGGCTGCATTGGGTCTTTGTTGCGGTGCACGGGCTTCTCACTGTGGTGGCTTCTCTTGTTGCGGAGCACGGGCTCTAGGTGCACGGGCTTCAGTAGTTGTGGCTTGCAGGCTCTAGAGCGCAGGCTCAGTAGTTGTGGCGCACGGGCTTAGTTGCTCCGTGGCATGTGGGATCTTCCTGGACCAGGGCTCGAACCAGTGTCCCCTGCATTGGCAGGGGGATTCTTAACCACTGCCCCACCAGGGAAGCCTGCATGATCCTTTTAATGTGTTGTTGGATTCTATTTGCTAATATTTTGTTGAGGATTTTGGCATCTGTGTTCATTAGTGATATTGGCCTGAAATTTCCTTTTTCATGTGATATTTTTGTCTGATTTTGGTATTAGGGTGATGCCGGCTTCATAGAATGAGTTCAGAAGTGTTCCTTCCTCTGCAATTTTTTAGAATAGTATGAGGACAGGTGTTAACTCTTCTCTAAATATTTGGTAAAATTCACCTGTAAAGCCATCTCGTCTTGGACTTTTGTTTGCTGGGAGTATTTTTGTTTGTTTTTGTTTTTGTTTTATTGCTGATACAATTTCATTACTGGTAATTGGTCTGTTCATATTTTCTCTTTCTTCCTGGTTTAGTCTTGGGCAAGTGTACATTTCTAGGAATTTGTCCATTTCTTCTAGGCTGTCCATTTTACTGACATATAGTTGTTTGTAGTAATCACTCATGATCCTTTGTATTTCTGTGGTGTTAGTTGTAACTTCTACTTTTTCATTTCTGATTTTATTGATTTGGGTCCTCTCTATTCTTTTCTTGATGAGTTTGGCTAAAGTTTTATAAATTTTGTTTATCTTTTTAAAGAATTTAGCTCTTAATTTCATTGATCTTTTCTATTTTTGTTTTGTCTTTATTTAATTTATTTCTGCTCGGATCTTTATAATTTTTTCCTCCTTTTAGCTTTGGGCTTTGTTTGTTCTTTTTCTATTTCATGTAGGGTAAGCTTAAGTTGTTTGAGATTTTTCTTTTTTCCCCAGGTAAGCTTATATAGCTATAAACTTCCCTCTTAGAACTGCTTTTGCTGCATCCCACGGATTTTGGATCATCGTGTTTTTGTTTTCATTTTTCTCCAGGTATTTTTTTTTTTTTTAATTTCTTCTTTGATTTCTTCAGTGACCCATTGGTTGTTTAGTAGCATATTTTTTAGTGTCCACATATTTGTGTTTTTATATATAGCAATCTTTATATATATATAAGTGATTAGTTTAAGCTGCTAATCTCTTAATTTCAAACACATTTTAATAACCCTGCTTTAGTACTCTCCTGCCTTCATGATTACTGTTTTTGACATCACATTTTATATCCATTTGTTTTGTGAATACTTAACTGCTTATTGTGGATATAGATGATTTTACTACTTTTGTCTTTTAACCTTCCTACTAGCTTTGTATGTGGTCGATTTATTACCATTACTGTATATATGCCTTTACTGATGAGCTTTTTCCTTTCCTAATTTTCATGTTTCTGGTTGTGGCCTTTTCTTTTTTGTTTAGAGAAGTCCCTTTAACATTTCTTGTAAAGCTGGTTTGGTGGTGCTGAACTCTCTTAGCTTCTGTTCACCTGTAAAATTTTGATCTCTCCATCAAATCTGAATGAGCGCTTTGTCGGGTAAAGTAGTTTTGATTGTAGGCTTTTCCCTTTCAACATTTTAAATATATGATGCTACTCCCTTCTGGCCTGCAGAGTTTCTGCTGAAAAGTCAGCAATAGCATTATGGGAGTTCCTTAGCTTGTAACTTTTTGTTTTCCATTGCTGCTTTTAATATTCTCTTTTTATCTTTAATTTTTTGCCATTTTCATTACAATATGTCTTGGTGTGGTCCTTTTTGTGTTGATCCTGTTTGGAACTCTCTGTGCTTCCTGAACTTGGATGTCTGTTCCCTTTCCCAGGTTAAGGAAGTTTTCAGCTATTATGTCTTCAAATATGTTCTCTGCCTCTTTCTCTCTTCTCCTTCTTGGATCCCTATAATGCGAATGTTAGTACAGTTGATGTTGTCCCAGTGATCTCTGAAATTGTCCTCATTTCTTTTTAGTCTCTGGCCCTCTCACCTGTCTCGTTATGGTTCCTTCTTTATATCTTTAGTTGTAGATTTTTCAGGTAGGTTACAGTCTTTTTCATCAATAGCTGTTCTGTAAATAGTTGTAATTTTGGTGTGCCAGTGAGTAGAGATGAGCTCAGGGTCTTTCTACTCTGCCATCTTAGGAACTCTCCCAATTTTTGAGATCTTTAACTGACTTTAAGATGTCTGACTAATATTAAATTAACTTAATGAATAACATTGTCACCCAAAATCTTTGGTGATTAGACTGCATAAATATAGATGGATTATAAAAGTGATCAATCATTCTATAATGCATATTTGCTTTCTGCAAAGCTCCAATTAAGATGGTAAATTTATGTGAAATATATTACCTTTTATACTACACTCATGAAGCTAATTTATTTTAAAAAACTGAAGTTAAAATTTAAAAATTTTAACTACATATATGTATTTGTGTGTATTTCAACAAGAATGCATATAAAATGTTTTAAACTGAAAAAGCTTATGAATAATAAAGAGAAGAGCAAATAGTTCAGATAAAAATTATTTTGATCTTTGAATATACAGTCTACTCTTTAAAGAAAAAGGAAACAATTTTGTTCTTTGTCTTCTGTGGAGGACACAAACCCACAGCTAACTCTTATCTTCCAAAAAGTCAACCTTCCAAGAAAGTGTTCTCTATTGGTAGCTTTGCACTAAATTTCTTGAATCTTTTTAAACAAAAATCTCTCATTTCTAAAAAGCTAAATTAAAAAAATAAATAAATAAATAAAAAATAAAAAGCTAAATATTAAACCTTGGTTTTCTGGCTTAGTAATTTCCTGTCTTTAAAAAATATGACATGTATTCATATCCTACTGTGATTAAATATTTGACCACTTTGTTTTGATATTTCCTTTCCTTAATCTTAGTCCACAGTTAAAACAAAACTGTCAGATCCAAAAAGAGAAGTCTGATTAATTATGTGGTGATAAAATGTTATCAATATGTTTTAGTAATTGTTTACTTTTCAGGTTGAATAGAACATACTTGGATTCATGTATAATGATTGAGGCAAAGGTGTTCAAAAATTGATGCTTTTATTTAGACACAAAACCCTTGTAATTTGGTAACAACTATAATACATACTTCATGAAAAAATTAAAGGTCCTGGACATTTGTCAATATCCTCATTGATTGCAAGTCTCTTCTCTCTGGATCATTATTGGCTAGATATACCCCAATAGAGGCTTCCACTCTTCTACATTCTGATTTAAATACCATCAACTAATCAGAGCTATTCAGTATTACCACCCACAGGTGGTTTCATAAGCTATAGATCAAAAAATGAGTTTTCTAGAACAGGCAAAAAAAAAAAAAACCTCAGTAGAAAATGGTACCAGGTAACAAACAGACTTCCTAAGGGACGGTTAGGATTTCTAGGACTCTTTCTATCTAGGAAGAGATGTCATGTGTCTTATGCTTTTTTTTTTTTTTCTTTTAAAGCTTCCTAGGTAATTCTTATGTTCAGCTATGGCTGAGCACTACTGACATAAAGTGTGAATTGCCTATCAGTTTTGCAAAGTCACCCAATATTGAGAGTAGAAAGACATTCTTAATATTATAAGTGGTGTTCTGATCTGCTTGGAGCTCTTGAATGTGGGGCCCATCTGTACCTGGGTACTGGAGCCCCGTGTTCTGCTTGCATACATAATGTTGAGATGGTTAATCATTGCATTTTTTAGCAACAAAATTTTAGCAGATCTTTCTGAGTAATTCAATTTTATTATGAGAGATCACATTATTAAATTACTTTCAGAAGAATATACTGACCATAGAATTTAGGTTGTCAGACATACTTATAGGTAAACAAATCTGTGATATTAAAACTAAAATATTAAATTAATTTTTTAACTTAAAAATACCTTAAAATGAGAAGTTTGCCCATGTTTGCCTGCTTGAAGTGGTGGTTTTCAGTTTATTTAAATGAGACTCAGAGAAGTTCTTTAACTTGAAATATTGTCATTTAATTAATGGATCCCATTGAAGAATGAAGTATTTAAAATATATGACTAAAGAAATGATGATATAATTATTTATTCTATAAGGATTAGCACAACAGTAACAGATTAATATTATCTGCTCTACAATTCTAATTGAAAAATCAAATGCTGAATCTTGAGATACTTCTAAAATTAATTAGTAATTTTGGGGGGTTTGATCCTAGCTCTAAGTAACATCATGGAAAGCCATAGACCTTATTTTTATTTGTTCAACAAGAAGAACAAATATTATCAAGAATCTAATTTGTATTAGGTATTGTAGTGGCCCTTGGGATACCACGGCCAATAAAATGTACAAGGCGCTGTTCTCCTGGATCTTACAATGTAGCAGTAATTGGGTGTTGATCCTGGGAGAATACATAAAGGCCACAGACAGTCTTCAAAGTAATTGAGAATTCAGTCCTGGCCTACAGACTTGAAAAAGAAGAGCGCTCAGCCCCAACTATCAAAATTTGACATGTGGCTCTGGATTACATTTTACCTAATTAAACTTCTGCACCAGTAGCATAACCTCAGTGGTGTGCTTGTTAAAAACACATGTTCTTACTCTTAGTCATATTTCCTATGAAACAAGTCAGCTTTCTCTTTGGAGCTGAAAATGCCTTTTGACTCCAAAGGTCAGAAGATTCCAGCGTATTTGCTGGGCTCTGGTAGATTGACTATCACAGAACTGATGTCAGTCACAAGGGGTTCCAGACTCTCCACCCCCTCCCTTAGGATCCACACCCCAAAGCACCTAATACTTGAAGGGGACATCTCTATTGTCTCAAAAAATAATGTGTGTAATATGTATGATATTCTTGGGTCTTTCTCCTTCTCTTTCTCTTTCAATGTGATTAATATTACTTCCAGCAAAACTTTGATGATGTCTTCCTTTTCTTCTAAACAACAACCACTGCCATTTTCTTAGAAAAAAGTCAGAGGCTCCACCACGGTGGGTACTCTGGGGCAGCCTCCTGAGTGGTAGCCTTTCACAAATGTAACACATGACAAACTTGTGGGCAAACACAGAAAGTCCCGCACTGTTGCTGATTATCAGGGATTGAAACTCAAGAGTTCTTTTTTTCATGTCTCCCAAGGCCCAATTTAATTTAACTAGGTTTTCTATTTTGGAGATACATAATTATCAAATGACTTCAGATGAGATGACATGTACGGTTTTTCTACAGGACACATTTAGAGTAAAGTTGCTGATCAAAACAAAGTCTGTCTCATTTTCTGAATTATTGATAAATTCAGTTGCTTAACATAAACTAAGCATCCCAGGCAACACACTGCCCTTGGTGTGGTGGTTAGAAACAGGAACCTGCATTGAGTGTTGGGGTTGCAGATAAATGTAGCACACTGACTTTTGTGGCCTTGGTCCAAAATGGGAATATTCTCATCCCACACTACAGGCTGGCAAACTTTAAATAATTAACTAATGATTTGAAAATGTTTTGTGGTCTGCATGAAAGAAACTTCGTTTTGAAAATGAAAATGCTGTAAATATATGCTTCTGTGTTTTAGTTAAAACTCTGAGCCAATAGTCTCCAATTTTTAAAAGATCACACATACCATTAGGAATAGGGTAAAAATTTTAAACATGTAACTTTTTGTGTGTATGTATATATATATATATATATATATATATATATACATGTGTGTATGCATACATATAAACATACACAAATAAAAGTTATAGGAAGAGGTAAAAATATAAGCAGAGGTCCTAATGTTTTTTTTCCTACCACAATATATATTCTCTTAGACATCATTGTTCAATGCTAAAGTTATTGTATCTTAAAAGTGATAATAACAGCTAAGGTTTATAGAATTTTTATAATATGCTCTTTTATAATGTGCTCTAAGTGCCTTACATATATTATCTCATTTAATCTTCAAACAACTGTAGAGAGCAAATAATATTATTTCTTCCATTTTACATATGAAACTCCATTTCTCAAGGACACACTGCTAAGAGGCATCACTGAGACTGAAATGTATTTAGTTTGAGTCCAGAGACCATACTTTTAATCAATCACCATGCTGTTACCTGCAAACGTGACCTTAGTTTCTGCAACGTCTTTTAAATTTCACTTCATTTTTTTCTTCCCTTACATCTAAAAAATGTCAAATAATAAATTAATATGATTTTTTAAAATCCTAAGGGTAGAGTATATACAAAAGGAACAGGAAAAGTTTCCCTTCCCTCCTAACTCTATTTTCTAAGTGACTTGCTAAAAGATCTGATATGTGTTCTGATATGAAACATAGGAAGCATTTTTTTTCTCAGAAGTACAATTGAGTCTTTTTTGCCTCTTGTTTGGAATTGTTTCTGGTAATGGCAGAATAGCTCATATTGTACCAAATTTCTTGCAGATAATAATTGTAACCTCTGGACAAAAACAAACAAACAGCTACTACAACAACAACAACGACAAAACCCACAGAAAAAAACTAAATGAAGGCACTGGAGAGGTAAGAACAGAAAGAAACTGGAGGGGAATTGACACTTAGAAGAAAGGTACAGCACTGGGTTATTCTTCCGCTTTTATGGGTTTCTGCCTAGGGCAAGCCTCAGTTTGTATGGTGGATAAAACTCAGAAACCTGCACATGTACTGGCTGAGGAAGCAGAGGAGAAAGTTTGGGGCAACCACAAAAGCTAAGAGTTAAGGGGCGAAATCTCAGAAAGGAGAGAGTTACAGAGCAGATGCCCCAAATTATCTGTGTAAACACTGCCCAAATCTCTGGCTGGCCTCTGAATGGTGCATGAGCTTGGCAGACTCCAAGCAACACAGATCAGGCTAAAAGAGCTAACAGGAGGTCTCAGCTACCGCCCACGGCAGGAGAGGCAGAGTTTGTGTTCAGACAAGTTAATCGCCTGCTAAAACAAAATAATCAGTGCTATTCAGAGCAACAATAGAATCCAGAGTCTCTATAATATATCACCACAATGTCCAGAATATAATCCAGAATTATTAGATATATGAAGAAACAGAGAAACGTGACCCATACTAAAAGCAGTGCTTCTCAAACATTTTGGTCTGAGGATCTCTTGTACTTTTTAAAATTATTGAGGACCTCAACAGGGTTTTACTATGCATATTATACCTATTGATATTACCTTATTAAAAATCAAAGTTGACGTTTTATAAAATTTATTATTTTAAAATTGGATTTATTATTTAATAAATCCAATACATGTCAGCATAAGTAACATATTTTCATGAAAAATAACCATGTTTTCCAAAATAAAAGCAATTAATGAAGAGAGTGGCATTGTTTATATTTTTTCATATCTCTTTAATGTCTGATGATAGAAAAATAACAAGATTCTCATGTTTGCTTCTGCATCCAATCTATTGCAATATTATAGTTTGGTTTACATTATGAAGATAATCTGGCCTCACATAGTTGGAGAGATAGAAATATTTTAATAGACTTCACAGATAATTGTGGATATTCTTTACTACTATACTAAAATTTGACAGATGATAGTTTCTCAAAGGTTTGTTGCAATGTGGAATCTGAAACTATATCATAGTCTGTTAAATTTCATGTTCTATTATATTAAAATCCATTGTTCTATATTGTATTTTTATTGGATCTTTAATCCACGCATGATTTTACAACATTAGCTTTGGTCATTTATAAAATCCTGGTTCATTAAGTTATGCAGACCTTTCAAATGTTGACTCATTTCATTGTTCAATATTAAAAATCACAGTCATTAATATCATTACTGATCTCATTAGGCAAGTCTTTAAATATCAGGAAACTCTTACGCTCATGATGGTAGATACAAATTTTTAAAAATTCCAATTTTCACTTGAAATTTCAAATTTTACTGTGGGCAATAAATATTGTCAATTTTCTTGAAGTGACAAACTCTCATTCATATTTTAGAAAATACTGAATTCTGAATAACCAGTGTGTCTACTCATTGTCCTTTCAACTAAAAATGGTGTTTCATGAAAGAATCAGCTAGTTCTGTTCACAACTCAACCAACCACACAACTACTTTTTCGATCTGCTTCATTATGCAGCAAAAGTGATTTATGCATGATTCACATCTTGTTAAAGAGAATATTAAAAAGACATGTATTTAAAGGTTGAGATTTGAAGAAAGTCATAGTTCATCTGGCTTCATCAAGGGAATTCTTAAATAACTATCCACTAGTACAGCTTGGGGCCACTACCTTGATTCATTCTAAAATGTTAGGAGTTTTACTGACAACTGCTTTTGTACCATCATTGCAAATGTTGACGTATTGAAGAAGGCAAATAACATGTTAGTATCATTAGGAAAATAGTTGTGACCTTTCAAACCCCTAGAAAGCATCTTAGGAACCTTAGGAGTCTGCTAACCATACTTTGAGAACTGCCGCAGAAGAGAAAATATAAACAATGAAGATTGACCTCAAGACCACCCAGATGTTTTGATTAGCAGACCATGAGTTTAAAGCAGCTATCAAAAGAATGCTCAAATTTTTAAATGGAAATATGTTCAAAATGAATGATCAAATAAGAAATCTCAGCAATAGAAACTGCTCAAAAGAACCAAATGGAAAATTATGGAACTGAAAAATACAATTCTGAAATTAAAAAAATTCACTGGATGGGCTTAATAGCGGATTGGAAAGGAAAGAAGAAAAAGTCAGTAATTGGAAGGTAAATCCATAGAAACTATCAAATCTAAAACACAGAGAAAAAAAGATTAAAGAAAAAGAACAGAGGCACAAGACTTTAGAACTAGGAGACAACACCAAAATGTTTAACAAACTTGTAGCTAGAATCCAAGAAAAAGAGAAAGAGTGAGGCAGAGAGAAGTATATAAGTAAAAAATGACCCAACATTCAAAGATTATGGAAAGACATAAATTTATAGATTCAAGTTGCTCAGAGAACCCCAAGTATAAATACAAAGAAAGCCAACCTAGGTGCATGATAGTCAAACTGCTAAAAGCAAAAGATAAAGAGAAAATCTTAAAAGCAGTCAGAGAAATAACACACTATGTACAGGGAACAATAACAAAAGAAAATGGGTTTCTCATCAGAAACATGAAGACCAGAAGATAGAAGAACTACATTTTTAAAATGCTGAAGGAAAGAAAAAAAATCTCAACCCAGAATTTTATATGCAGTGAAAATGTCCTTGAAAAATGAAGCTGAAATAAAGACATTTTCAGATAAAGGAAAGCTGAAAGTATTCATGACTAGCAAATGTACAGTTTAAGAATTGCCAAATAAGTTCTTTAGGTCAAAGGGAAATGATACCAGGTAGAAATTCTGATTTGCAGGATGGAATGAAGAGTACCAGAAATAATAAATATGGGGGAAAATATAAAAAACTATTTTCCTCTTGATTTCTTTAAAATACATATTGCTATATAAAGCAAAAATTGTAATAAGTATTGTGTGTTTGTTATGGATGTAATATATATGACAACTATAGCATAAAAGATGAGTAAAGATAAAAAGAGACCTATATAGTTGCAATTTTTTTTAACATTTTATTTGGAACAGTACAAAATTAATTCTAAATAGACTATATGAAGAATGTATATTGTAATCCATAGGTAACTGTTCAGGGGGAAAAAGAAGTACAGTTAAAAAGCCAATAGGGAAATTTAAATGGAATTCTAAGAAATTCAGTTAGCCAAAAGAAGGCAGGAAAACAAGACTAGAGGAATAAAATCAGATGCAACAAACAGAAAACAAGTAGCCATATGGGAGGCCTAAATCAAACCATATCAATAGTTACAATAAATATAAATGGAGCGGCTTCCCTGGTGGCGCAGTGGTTAAGAATCCACCTGCCAATGCAGGTGACATGGTTTCGAGCCCTGGTACGGGAAGATCCCACATGCCGAGGAGCAACTAAGTCCGTGTGCCACAACTACTGAGCCTGCGTGTTGCAACTACTGAAGCCCGTGCGTCTAGAGCCCGCACTCTGCAATAAGAGAAGCCACCGCAATGAGAAGCCCATGCATCGCAACGAAGAGTAGCCCCCACTCGCCACAACTAGAGAAAGGCCACATGCAGCAACAAAGACCCAACACAGCCAAAAATAAATAAATAAAATAAATTAATTAAAAAAAATTTATAAATGGAGCAAACATTCTACTTGATGTCAGAGATTGTTACAGTAGATTTTAAGAAAGCAAAACTCAACTATTTGCTGTCTACAAGAGACACACCTTGAGTATCTGTCTTTTGTTTATAACATTTGAAGGTACAATTCACCTTCTTACATGGGCAGGAGAATAATAAACCCTATAGATTCCTTGCTCTGCAGCAAAACCCTGACAACCAGCAGAACTGGCTATAGTTAAAAATTAAGACAAAAGTGTGCCTTGCTTGTGGCATCTGTCCACCCCTGTTTGAGTGCTCCTCGAACCCCCACCCAACCAAAAGCCCACTTCCTGTGTTTTGCCTTCTAACTTAAAGCAGTCTATGCTCTGTGCTTCTGCTGGGTGTAGCTTTGTTCCATTCCAGTATCTCCAAGTCCAGGTGTTTGTGAATTACTTAATTTGATAAAATAATTCAAGCTAATGTGTTATTCACTAACAATATATTACTGTTCCATGGCATGGCTATAACAAGGGCAGCCAGTGTCTTAATCATAATAACTAATATTTATTTAGTAATTAAAGAAGGACCACGCTCAGTGCTAAGCACCTCACGGGTGCCATCCCATTTAGTTCTCCCCAGGAACTTTATGAGGCAGACGTTGTAACTGTTAACATTTCCCAATCAGGAAAAATAAGGTGTGTCCCCCCTGCCACATACGCACCCAGTTACATGTTTACAGTTAAAGTGTTAAAAACAGGATTTAAACTCAGTGTGTCCAATTCTAATATCCAGTCCCTTAAATCTAAGGAATAGTGCTGGCATAATGACAGGCATGAGAAAAGAGACATGGGGGCAAAGTAGCCTTTTCGTCCTTCAAAACTGCCTTAAGTAGCCCCCGCCCCTATCTACACATTGACCATGTAACCAGCATCTTTGTGGGGGAGATGAAAAGGCACTTTGAATGCCGATGATGCAGGTCTTTTATGTAAGTTATCTCATTTATTCTTTGCCACCTGGAAAGGCGGGCTCTTCTTACCCCGGTATGGCAGATGAGAAAATATAAATGTTTTAAAAGTTATAAAATAAGGTGTACTGATCCTTGGTTTCAGTCATGAGAGTAACAGATTAAAAAAACAAAACACATATATCAGTTGTGAGTTCATTACTACAAACCTCTCTTTGCTTTGATCACTTCTTACAGCAAGCTTGTATTCAGATATCATTAGTAGAATGAAAATAACAAGAACAAATGTGATTCAAAAACACTTTCTGAGGGTAGAAAAATCTTCTTCTAACATACTGGAGACTTGGCCTCTGAAAAGCTTGATGGCTATCCTCACAAATGTTGGGACACCCAGAGGCGCTACACAGGGCTCTGAATATACATTACTTGCCTTACAGCCTCTCTGTCCACGAAGAAACTATTATGACCCTGATACGACAGTGCAAAAAGAGCAGCATGACAAAGTCTTGCGAAGCAGTATCTGTTTGGTTGCTTTTTAAATTTTTTTTTTTGTTTCTGGATAGCCACTAATCAAAAAGATAGATGAACTGCACTGTCATCCGTTGTTTTCCTCTGAAGCTGTTGAAAGCCCTAATGGCCAGGGCTTAGCTAATACCTGTTCTTTGAAAGTATTAAGCTATCAGCGCCTCCACTATCACTGCCACCTGCCTAAATATGACAAGGACATTAATGAAGATAACTAGGTGTCCTGGGGAAAGAAGAGAACTTGAATAGAGAGGTAGGACATTATGACAAAATTCCTTGTGCTGATTTGCACAGGACTCTGCAGCTTACTAGTTTTTTGACCTTTGACAAATTGGTTTACAAGCCAGAGTCCTCCTCTTGCGCTTGCTCTGAGGATGAGAGGGGAGAGCTGCTGGCACTGTTTGAGAAGAAAAACTTGCCCCCTATCCTCTTACTTCAGTGCCTGGGGCCCTGCAAATTAAACTGGCAAAAGACATATCAGTAGGAGAAAAAAGGTTTATTTCTATGTGTGTGCATACAGGAACTAACAAAAGAAGTAGCTAGCTCCCTAAATGGTTCAAGTTAGAGGCTTTAGACCTAACTTAGAAGGGGAAAGGGAGGGGACCTCTATGAGAAGAACAAAAAAGTTTCATTAAGAAAGACAAACGGATTTTAAGGAGAACAAACCAAAGATAAGAACATTTTTGATAATGTTGGTTTAAGCAGGTGTGAGTGGTCTTGTCTTCTTCATGGCTGTGAAACTTTCCAAGGAAGGGATTTACAGTATGTTTATCTTGGTCTCTCTCCTGGGAGTAGACCCACCTCCAAGAGGGGATTTATGACAGCCTCATTTCTCAGCAGCTCCTGCTTAGTCAGATAAAGGAAGTTCTTAGAAAGCTTCTTTCTGCATCTGTTGAATCTCAAATATCTTCAGCTTAAAATCAGGAGGCTGGTGTGGAGCTGGGTTAAGGGGACGTAGGTCAGCAGAGCTGGTTACAGGGAACTGAGGAAGAAGAGTCTCTGGTATAGACTCTATTGTGCCTCCCCAATTTCATATGTTGAAGCCCTGACCTCTAATGAAACTGTACTTGGATATATGGCCTTTAAAGGGGTAATTAAGATTAATAACATAATAAAAGTGGGGCCCTAATTCAATAAGACTGCTGTCCTTAGAAGAAGAGGCAGAGACGCCAAGGAAGCATACACACAAAGGAGAGGCTGTATGAGGACATAGCTAGAAAATGACCATCTGTAAGCCAAGGAGTGAGGCCTCAGGAGAGACCAAACCTGCTGACACCTTGATCTTGGACTTCGAGCCCAGTTTGTGGTATTTGCTATGGCAGCCCAAGCTGACTAATAGATCTTCTTTAGACTCCTTTACTGATGTAGAAGACAGAATAAACTCCTACCTAGTTGAAAAGTGTATAAGGAACAAGGCACAAGAACCCCAAGACCTGAAGAGGATGGGCTAAATCACAGCTTTCCAGTCACACTCTGACAGAGCGGGAACCCTTTCTACCTGGCTGAGAGGTAAGAGAGAGACACTATAACTTTGAGGGCTAAAAGAGGTAAAGAGCAATGGTGTTGGCCTTCAAATCTTAGAATTTTATGGACAATTCTCATCCTAGACGTGCTCATAGCCAAGCAGAGATTTAGGGCTCAGTGGGGAAGGCACCATTATTCAAATGTTCCCTGGGTTTGTCTGGGGGAACTTGATGGAGGAAGGGAATTTCAAAGGATCTGAGGGGCAGGGTAAGGCAAACGGGTGCTTAGAATAGAAAGCTGGCTGAGAGGCATGGAGTTCTTACAGAAGCGTCAATGACCAGTTGACCAAGGCAGGTTTCCAGCTCAGTCCAGGGCAGCACAGGCTCATTGGCTTTGAATTAGGGTCCAGGTGGACTGTGGCATCGATCTTCTATTTTGTTTTAATAATTTTTTAAAAATTCTGTAACTGTTTTAGACTTACAGAAAAATCGAGAACATAGGACAGAAAGTTCCCATATACCCTACTCCCAGTTTCTCCTATTATTCACATCCTACATTAGTATGGTACATTTGTTACAAGCAATGAACCTGCATTGACATGTTATTGTTAATTAAAGTCTATACTTTATTTGGATTCCCTTAATTTTTACCTAATGTTCATTTTCTGTTGCAGGATCCAGCCAGAATCCCACACTACATTTAGCTGTCATGTCTCCTTAGGCTCCTCTTGGCTGTGACAGTTTCTCAGACTTATTTTTGATGATCTTGACAGTTTTAAGAAGTATTGGTTAGGTATTTTCTAGATTGTCCCTCAGTTGGGATTTGTCTGATATTTTTTGTCATGATTAGAATGTGGTTATGGGTTTTGGGAGGAAGACCATGGAGGGAAAATGCCATTTTCATCACATCATATCAAGAATGCATACTATCAACATGGCTTATCACTGTTTATGTTAACCTTGATCACTTGGCTGTGGTGGTGTTTGTCAGGTTTCTCCACTGTAAAATTAGTCTTTCTATTCCCCTTTCCATACTGTACCTTTTGGAAGGAAGTTACTACATGCAGCCAACACTTAAGTAGTGGAGAGTAATGCTCTCCCTCCTCAAGGACAGAGTATGTACATAAATTATTTGAAATTCTTTTGCTTGGGTGATATGTCTCTTCTCTCCTTATTTATTTATTTATATCAGTGAGTATTCATGGATATTTATTTTATGCTTTGAGCTATAATCCTATATCCCTTTCTTCCTTCCTTCCTTTTTCCTTCCTTCTTTCCTTCCTTCCTCTCTCTCTCTCTCTCTTTCTTTCTTTCTTTCTATCCAGATTTGGCTATTGGCAACATCCTTCAGGCTTATCTTGTATATTTCCTATGCTATCCCAGTCCTAGAATCAGCCATTTCAACAGGGACCACTTTTACTGAAGAGTGATATTAGAAACCAAGATCTGGGCACTAAGTGTGCTCATTGCTACTGGGATGTCATTGCTGCTAAGTCACTCAGCTGAGAGAGCAAGGAAATATATGTGTGTATACTAACCCATGTACATAAACTTTTCTAAATATTTCTATATGTAATCATCTGTATCTTTACTAAGCTAAATATGAGTTTATACTGATGTCTCCAACTCTATTCTCTTATCACATACATCTTTCTAGCACCTCCCCTGGCTTATCTGTATTCTCCCACTCCAAGAGTGAGAAACTGGCAGCCACCATCTGCCATCCATTTACTTAGTTTTTCATTGGCTTAAAAAAAATTTGAAATGTTAGTATCATTACTGGCATTATTCCTTTTGATGCTGCAGTTGTCCCAGATTTGGCTGGTGGGATTCCTTTCAAGCTGTGTCCTTTCACTGATGGAGATCCACCAATCTTTGAGCAACTCATCGTTTGCTGGCACAAGAAGATATTCTGGACTGTCCTTGTATTTTCTCTATCTCAGATATAGAATCAGCCATGTCTTCAAGGAGTCCTAATCTACCCCGTCTTTTACTGAGATATAATTCACATACAATTCACCCATTCAAAATGTACAATTCAATGGTTTTTAGTATATTCTCAGAGTTGTGCTACCATCACCACTATTTTAGAACATATTCATCACCCCCAAAAGAAGCCACATATTCTTTAGCTATCACTCCCCAATGTCCCCATCTCTCCCATCCCTAGACAATGATGGCATGTATCTTCAGAGTCTGGTGTGTATGTCTGTTTGTGTGTATGAGTGCATATGCCATTGACAATTATGGGGTTGGCAGGGGGAAGAGGCAATATCTGGGAAATCATGATCACACAGAATCTAATGCAGAGGGTGAAATTTCCAAATGAGAGGATAAGAAGGGATTGGTCAAATTCCCCACAGATGGGAATGGGGGTAGGGATGGGTAGGGTAAAGCCTTGATGATTATTTGGGAAAAGTAGATAATACAAGGTAATAGTTAAGAACTCAGTTTCTGGAGTCAAGTGTTTGAGTCTCAGCTGTGTAACATATAGCTATGTAACTCTCAGTAATTTAAACCCTCAGTTACCATGTCTATGCAACACCTACTCTCTGCCTCATAGGTCTCAGGAACTCACAGGCACACATGGTTGTAGTTGGCACCTATAAATGTGACCTACATAATCTTGGTGGGGGATAGAGTGTGGTGTCTGGTCAAGGAGACCTCTTCAGGGCAGAATGAAAGAGGGTATCCTCTGCCATACTTTTTCTCTGGGGACAATGTTCTTGGGAGAGGTTCACTAAAAACCTCCAAGAGTCTGGGGATTAAAAAGAGACCCAAAGAAATTCAGGGGGCTGTTGTTTTAATTTTTATTTTGGGACTAAGCATGAGTAAAACTTTGCATCCTTCTTGAAATGTACCCTGTCCATTCTTTGTACCTTAAATTAAAGTTACAAGTATTTAAAATGCCTATTTAATACTTAAAAAGCTTTATAGAAAATTACACAGACAACTATCTTACCATGAACACAATTATATGTATATATTTCTATCATTTTCTGATCATTGTCAATGTGCACAGTTTCTCATAGTTTTATATCATAGAACATGTGGATTACAATTGTTCCCATGTGTCACTGTATATGTAGATCCTTATAGATTTAACATGACTGTAATTGTATACACAATTTCATACACTTGTCTTTTATATTATCGTTCAATTCTGAACATATAATTAGCAATTGCTCCTAGATAGCTTATGTGGAAAGACAGTCTTCAGTTTGTAGTTCCAGCTCTTTCTTGTGAAACCTATCATACTTTAGGGCTGTGAATCTTTACCTTAGGATTCATGAAAGTTTTGGTTTAAAAGTGAAAAATGAAAAGACTCTGTAGCAGGGACTTCCCTGGTGGCGCAGGGTTTCATCCCCGCCTTCCAGGGTTCGATCCCTGGTGCGGGAAGATCCCACATGCCGCGGAGCAACTAAGCCTGTGTGCCACAACTATTGAGCCTACGCTCTAGAGCCTGCAAGCCACAATTGCTGAGCCTATGCACCACAACTACTGAAGCCCGTGTGCCTAGAGCCCGTGCTCCACAACAAGAGAAGCCACCGCAATGAGAAGCCCGCGCACCACAACGAAGAGTAGCCCTCGCTTGCCACAACTAGAGAAAGTCCACACACAGCAATGATGACCCAGTGTAGCCAAAAAAAAAAGGAAAAGAAAAAAGACTCTGTAGCAGATTGTGCTCCTGAATATCTGTAATCCCCCTTTTATATAGTAATAGAATTGTAGTTGGGTCTATGGCTGCCTCGCACAAGGTTATGTTTTTGGGCCCCCTTTGCTGTGGAGACTGTGTGGTTGCAGGAGGTGAGTAGAAGGAACAGGTGCCTTGATGGAATTGGGTGCTCCCTTCATCTTTTCTGTCTTGCTGGTGGCAGGGAGCAGCCACTCTAGACCCAGAGCCAGAAGTGAAGCTCCATGTCGAAGACAGAAGAGCCATCTTACCATGTCTGGATGGTTAACATTCTCTCTTATTTAAGCCATCATATTCATGGGTGGTCCAGCCTTTACTTTGATATACCACTTTCTCACTGATTGTTTCAGGTAAGACAGTTTAAAAATATACCCTCGTTTTGAAAAAGCCCAGAAGTTTTGCTTTCTTCCTCACCTAGTGTTTGCTAAGCTATTTTTGTCTCTCCACTTGTGGTTGGTCACATGTTGGTAAGTGTTTCATTTTACTGGTGACACCTATGCCCTCCTATGTGTTCTGTGCACAGAGCTGTGTTCTAGGAGGAATGGCTCCTGCCACTGGGGGTTGGCTGTATTCCAGGAGCTCAGTGTTGGTCATCCTGTATTGCACACGTTTAATATTACATAGAAGTAAGCATTAGAAAAATGTCAGGATGTGGTAGAATAAAAAGACTGTTAGCTGAGAGCTAGCTGGAGGAAAGATCCCAAATCCTGTAAACCAATGGTAGTAATTGTAGTACTAATAGAATTCCGCAAACACAAGCCCTACCTTCCTCTCCCAACTGATACTCATTGTTCCCAGATCACATCTTTTACTGAAAAGTAGAGGGAACCAAAGGAAATTAAATTTTATTGGACACCTTAAGATTTATTGAGAGGTTGTGCAAAACAGTGATTAAGAACATGAGGACTGAGGTCAGATATATCAGGGTTCAAATTCCAGCTTCACGACTTATTAGCTGTAGGGTTTGGTAAGTAACTTAATCTCAGTGTCCTCATCTGCAAAACTGAGATAATAATACCAACTTTGAAGTTTTCTGGACATTAAATAACATATCTAAAGCCTGGAATGGATTAAAAAGGAAGTTGATAAATGGTCATTAACATTATCTATTCTGTTCCCATTTCTTGATGTCAAGTGCTTTACATACTTATGCCATCAACCCTATAAAATGGGCATAACGTATTAAAAAACAAAATTTAACTGAGTAAATTTTAAGATCTAATCGGCTTTATGAAATCTAGCAAACCAAGAGCTACTTGGAGAGGTTACACAACAAAGAAGGCTTTTATAGTAAGGAGGGTGGGACAAGGAAAAGAAGTTATCAGCAAAGAAAAAATAAAATTTCATTGCAGTAAAGTAAAAGTTCAGGTGACACTGGCTTCTCACTGGCTGAGCTATGGTGTTTTCTATTGGTTGGGCTTGTTGCTGGGCAAGAAGGAAGTTTTCCTTCCTCCCCTGTGGTAGTAAAGTAGTTGTACTTCCTGTTTGGGAGTGCAGGTTACTTCCTGGGGTAAGTAACTGACCAGCTTCCTGTTGGGGTAATTGTCCTCTTCCTGCTTGGGGTAATTGACAATGAATGGTAGGATGTGAGAGTTCCCTCCATAGGCCTTCCAGACTCCTATTTTACTTGTGGTTTCCTTATATTAATTTTCACACATACTTATGTTGTCAACCCTATAAAATGGGCATAATCCTTCCCATTCTATAGATGAAGAAATTGAAGTTAAAGAACTTGTGAGGTGAAATAGATATCATACTAGCTATTTTGCAGATGAAGAAATGGAAGCATGGAGTATTTAAATAACTCATGGATGTCTCAAAGCAAAACAATTGTGGAGAGACGATCCAAAGCCATGTCCGACCTGATATTTGGCAATTCTCTATTAGTTGTCACCCCTGACAAGTTGTCACAGTCATGGTGATATTTGTTACTTGCACTAACTTTCAAGAATCAATTTTCTTCACAGATGGTCATATCCGCATCACTCCTTTCAATAAAGACCAGAGTCACAACTCTTAGGGAAGAAGCAAGTGTCCCTAAGTGGTGTTTTCTCAACTGGTTCTGGGCTCATCAAAACCATAGGCCATCCTTCTTACTCCGATTTCTAATATAACATAAACAATCTATGATTAGCCTTCTGCAGTTGTCCTAATCAATCACAAGTATTTTCTGAGGTTATATTATTTCAAATAGTACTGTGTCAAGTGTCTGTTCTGTAACTCCTTTATTTGAAGTTACAATCTATTGATGAGCCAACATAAAGATATCAAAACAATTAGCAACTAATACAAGGGAACAGTAATTAAATAGATATTTAATTAAATAGCTATTGATTAAATAATAAAATATTAAATTAATATTTAATAATTAAATATTTAAACAGTAAATAAATATTGCAATTATTGCAGTAGTTGAACTGTAAATAGAATTCTGAGTTTTTTAGCAGAAAAAGTGAACATGATTATAAGAAAAGGGGAAAGATACAAGAGGAAGCAAAGTTTTTCCTTGTCTTCAACTTCAAGAGATTTCACAAGTGGCACTTTACAGAAGATAGAATAAAAGATGCCCTCAACAACGTTCTCACAGGAGACACAGAAATGGAACCCAACTGGCTTTTTCTTTTCATTTTGGATAAAGCTGAGCGTCTAACATTGGAGGAAGTTTTCCTTAATACTCAAAAATGTAATCAGGGCACAACAGCAGAAATTTGTGTGGCAGTGGGAATATTCTCATAGCAGCATGTTTTTCAAACAATATTCCCAAACACGCCTTTTCTCCGTTGAGATTTGATAAAAGCTAGGTAGGAGAAAATTGTATACAGTGTGCTTTGATGGCCACCTACACTCTAAGTTGATATTCTGCGTTTCTGGTTGAGGGAAGGGCCTCTGTGCTCTAAATCCCACCTCAGCACAAGGTTTGGCTGAGCCTCTTTGTTAAGATGGTGGCTCCTGATTAGGACTAGACTCCAGGACGGGCCGTGCCACCTGCTTGAGTTGGTGGGCTGAGGACCCTTGTTTTTATTGGCTGTTCTCACTCCCTTCCTTAAGTCTGTATGGTAAGCCTCATGTATGTTTATAGGCGTGTTTAACCGATAACCCTTGGCCCTTATATATATGAGTAGACCGGAGCCCCACGCAGAGCTGCTACCCTGTCAGCCAAACCTGAGACCAAACATTTTAGTTCACCTTTGCAGCTAACTCATGACCCCAGGGCATGGCCCAGGGAGTGTAGGGAGGCGACTCTCTCCGGGGAGTTCTTATAGAATATGTTCCCCCTACAATATTCCACAGCCTTGGAGAATTACTTTCTCCCTGCCTTTGCTGTACAAGCCATTACACCTCCTGTCAGGCAAGCGAGGCCTGAGAAAGTGGAACATGGAACGCTCAGTCATCGGTGTTGGGCGGGGCGAGGATTCGGGGGCGGAGCCTGGCGCGAGAGGGAGGCTCTGGGGGCGTGGCCGTGTGGGGGCGTGCTGGGGGGCGGGGCCTGGGCATGCCCTGCGGCGTGCGGGGGGCTGGCCTGCGCGCGGCGGGGGCGGGGCAGCAGCCGCAGGCCCACGCCGTAAACAGTCAACATGGCGGCGGCGGCGGCAGCGGCACCCGGGGCCTTGGGCACCTTGCAGGCCGGCCGCGCTCGCTTGGTGGCCGCTTGCTGTGCGCGGCTCGGCCCTGGGTGGAGGCTGTCTGGCTCCTGGACGGTCCCGCGGGTCGACCCGGCGATCTGGGCTCGGGGCTGGACACACGCGGCCGGGGGGGCGGCCTGGCGGAGGGGCTACAGCTCTGAGGTGAAGACGGAGGACGAGCTGCGGGTGCGGTATCTGGAGGAGGAGAACCGAGGTGAGGGGCGCGACGAGGGCGGCCGCCGGTCCTAGGAAGGGGTTGCAAGGTCGAGTGTCCGGGCTGACGTCAGTGTCCGCAGAGAGGCTTGGGGGCCCTTCCCCTCCCCCACCCAAGCATTGCAGCTATATAGTGCTCTCCATGCCTAAAGGTGCCCTACGGAGCAGCTTACCTGTAAAAGTGGCCCTACTCGGCGCCGAAGACAGAAATGCGGCTTACGTCCTCATCTCTAGACGAGCCAAGGTCAATAAACCGGGTGTGTGATATTTGCTTCCAGATTTTGTTCTTGCTCTGTGATTGCTTTCTGTCAACTCAGCTATCAGGCGGAGAGTTTTGGAAGCTGCCTTGAGAATGCACCTTATTATTCTGAGTCTTCTTCAGTTTAAAGCGGTGCATCTGGAACAATTATTCCCCTTGCCCATTTTATCTTAGAAAGTTAGTTTTGTGGACTATTTCAGTTCAGCTAGACAATTTTGAGCATTTTTTTGGTCTTCCAATTCCCTTGCTAAGCCCTGGGGGACACAATTGTGGATGATGTTGATCTTGCCCTTGAGCTACCTCCTTGGGAGGAGATAGATGCATTAGCAGTACAATACAGTGGGAGGAAGGGTTGTGTTAGAGGATGTGTGCCAGTCGGTGGGATTGCTGTTAAAGCTCAGTTCCTTTCACTTGCCTTGTTGGGAGAAGTTAAATGGATCATGAAAGGTGGAAATAGCAGTTTGCCAGAAGAATAGTCATTGAATTTTGACATGCAGTTATTGAGCACCTATAATCGGTTAAGCAGAAGTGCAAAACGAGTTAAGTCATGATTGCTATCTTAAAGCAGCACCCAGTATAGCGAGGAAGATAGTGGTGATTAAAAGGTTATGCTAACTTTAAAGGCTTGGTGAGAGCAAAGGGCTGTAATACCCCCAAGGGGCATATGATCAGCTATATCTGGGGAGATTGGAAGACTGCAGAAGGGGATTCTGAGGGTTAAGTTAGGGTTTTGCCAGATGAAAAGGGGTCCAAGGCATTCTTTGCAATGGAATGTGACGTTAGTGAGGGTTCCTAGGCAAACTTCTCTGTGCTTCAATTTTCTTCTGTGTAAAAATAGGAAAAATAATACCAACTTTGTATGGCTACTGTGGAGATTAGACGAGAATGTAATATAAATTGCCCACTGAGTATCGATCTAGCTCATAGGGGGTCTTCTGCAGTATGATGAGTTATTTCTTTTATTTGTTTATTATTTCAGACAGACAAGAGCATCGTGAAAGGCATGGCATGGGAACATGTGTGATGTTTTGGGGAAATGGCATAAAGCAAGTGTGGTTGTAGTATGGCATGACAGGCAGAATATTGAGAAATTCAGCTGGAAAGTAGATTGGCACTGGAGTGATTAGAGCCATGAATGCTACCATCTTTTGGGTAAGCTTAGTCTTGCCAGGATTTCAATTACATTAGGTGAACCAGCAGTACATTAGATACAAATGCATTGCAGGTACAGCTAGTAATATGCACCATATTCTGTATTTTTTTGACCTAAATGAATGCACATTGAAAGTAAATTTTTACAAAATGTCTGGAAAGTCCTTCAGTTAGGTTTCAAATGGGTCAAGGAAAAGAAATCAGAATATAAGTCAATTTGATAAATTCAGAATGTTTTCAGTCACTTGAAATGTAAAAATCAGCTATTAGGGAATATGGGTTCTTAAGAAAATTGATCCACTTCCTTTCAGGATTGGCAAGGTGACAACTCAGTTTTGTCTAACATTATATGTGCTTTGCTTTGCTTTGCTTTACTGTCAAACCAGCAATAAGCAGTGCAAAGAAAAACATGAGTTCAAGGCTGGTGCAGGTGAAGGAATCTCCCTGGTGCCTTTGCTTATTAGAGGCGAGTCCAAAAATTGGTGCTCTTAGCAGCCTGCAGGGAATATGACAACTCCACTGGGTCAGAGGAGCCCCAGACTGCTCTCTGCCCTGTAGGCCTCTTTAGGCTGGTGGAGGTGGGTAAATGCAGAATACATCGGTACTCACTGGTTGCCTGGGTTCCATATTTGTAATTTGTTGTGGAAGCACAGTTAGACAACCAGCTTTCTTTAGTCGTTATTTCTTGCATTGTTGTCCAGCCTACTCAGGGTTTTAGAGCAGCAGTCCCGGTCATGGTTTACAGAGGTCTCTCCTGGTTTCCTGCAGTGGCTGCCTTTATAGGTCAACTGGTCTCCAGTCATTCTCCTTCCCAGTTTGTTCTTTGCACTGGTGCTGGGGTTATTTTTTCAAGGCCAAGCAAGAATCACATCTCTGCTCAGTTAAAAACCTCTAGTGGTCTCTAATGCCTACAAGCCCTCACAGCTGCAGGCCTTTACAGGCCATCCGTTTCCCTTCTGCTGCGCCTAAGCTTTACCTCTTCTTGCTCTTATGTGTCTGTGCTTTTGCACACACCTTCTGGAATGACCTCTCCCTTCTCCCGACCAACCTTCTCCCAGTCTTGCAGGCTTCTACTCATAATTGTGACCCATTTTAAAGATCATTTTTGTGAACCTTATACCAACTTCTGGTAGAAGTAGAGCAAACAAGCAAATGCATAATTCAAGTTATTCTTAATGCCTGCTCCTACCTCATCATTCACATCTGGCTTATTATCAGGTCTTCCCAATTGCCTTTGTAGTCTTTCCATTTTTATCCATGTTCTTCTTTACCAACACTGCTCTTGTCCAAGCCTGTATCATGTCTCAGGTGGCCTGTTGCAGAGGTCAGCTAGCTCATCTTCCTACTACATGCTTTTTTTTTTTTTTTAAAACAGGTTGATTCCTTTCACATTTTCCTCATGTTTTAAAGAATACATTCTTTAATTCCATATATTTTATGGCATGTGAATTCTGTCTCAATAAAGCTATATATTTAGATAGATGTATATATTTTAAAATTTTATTGAGATTAATTCACATATAAAATAAAAAATGTACAGTTGTTTTTAGCATATTTACAGAGTTGTGCAACCATCACCACAATCCAATTTTAGAACATTTTTATCAATCTAGAAAGAAACCCTGTTCTCTTTGGCAGTGTCTCCCCGTTCTCAATACTCCCTCTCCCCCCAGACTAAGACCCATTTATCATCTACTTTCTGTCTCAATAGATTTTTCTACTTTGGACATTTCACATAAAGAAATCATATGTGGTTATTTATGGCTTCTTTCACTTAGCATTTGGCTTTCAAGATTCTATTATGTTGTGGCATGTATCAGTACTTCATTTGTTTTTATGACTGAGTAGTATTCCATTGTTTGGATTTTTTTGTCTGTTCATTATTGATGTACATTTGGATCATTTCCACTTTCTGGATCTTGTGAACAATGCTGCTTAGAACATTCATGTATAAATTTTTATGGACATCCTTCTTTATTTCCACTTAGGAGTGCAATTGCTGGATCATATGGTAGTTGTACTTTTATGATTAACATTTTGAGGAACTGCCAAAGTTTTCCAAAGTGGCTGCAGCATTTTGCATTCCCACCAGCAAAGTATAAGGGCTCTAATTTCTTCACATCATGAACACTACTTGTTTGGTTTTTGATTATACCCATCGGGTGTGTTGGGAAGTGATATCTCATTGTGGCTTTGATTTGGACTTCCCTAATAGTTAAAGATGTTGAGTATCTTTTCATGTGCTTATTGGCCATGTGTATTTCTTCTTTAGAGAAATGTCTTCTCAAATCCTTTTTAATTGGGTTGTTTGTCTTTTTGTTGTTGAATTGTAAGAGTTCTTTATATATTCTGGATGCAAGTCTCTAATCAGATACATGACTTGAATATATTTCTCCTGTGGATTCTTTTTATTCTTGTTAATTTTGAAGACCCTAGGTTTTTAATTGTGATGTAGTACAATTTATTTGTTTCTTTTGTTGCTGAGCTTTTGGATCATATCTAAGAAAACTGTTGCCTAACCCAGGATCACAAAGATTTATAACTGTTTCCTTCCAACAGTTTTATGGTTTTAGCTCTTCACGTTTGTGTCTGTGATCGATTGTGAGTTAGTTTTTGTGTATGGTGTGAGGTAAGAGGTCACCTTCATTCTTTTGCTTTGGATATCCAGTGTACCAGTGCTATTGATGAGACTTATTGTTCACCACAGAATTGTGTTGGCACCCTTGTTGAAAATTAATTGACTGTAAACATAGAGATTGTTTCTGTACTTTCAGTTCTATTCCATTTATCTACATGTCTATCTTTATGTCAGTACCATTTCTGAAGAATTTATACCAGAATTTCTAAAGAATTCTCAGTTTTTTCAAGGAAGTCAAGTCAACTGGTATTTTGATAGGAATTGCATTGAATAGGTAGATCAATTTGGGGAATATTGCCTTTTTAACAACGTAAAATTTAACATTCCATGAACATGGAATATCTTTTCATTCAGCAGTATTTTGTAGTTTTCATTGTATAAGTCTTACAAGATTTTTGTTAAATTTATTTCTAGCTATTTCATTCTTTTTGGATACTATTGTAAATGGAATTGTTTTCTTAGTTTTGTTTTCAGATTGTTCATTGCTAGCGTACAGTAATACAGTTGTTTTTGTATGTTGATCTTGTATCATGCAACTTTCCTGAACTTGATGATTTTTTTTCATAGTTTTTTAGTGGGTTTCTTAATATTTTCTATATACAGGATCCATGTCATTTGCACACAGAAGAAATTTTACTTATTCTTTTCCAATCTGGATGCCTTTTATTTCTTTCTCTTCTGTAATCTCCCCCGTTGGACCCTCTGTACAGTGTAGAATAAAAGTATCAAGAACAGACATCCTAGTCTTTTTCCTGATCTGAGGGGAAGGCATTCAGTCTTTCACCATTAAGTATGTTGTTAGCTATGGGTTTTTTGGTAGGTGTCCTTTATCAGGTTGAAGAAGCCTCTGTTTATTCATAGTTTAAGTGTTTTTATCTGGTTGAATTTTGTCAAATTCTTTTTCTGCATCTATTGAGATGATTGTATGACTTTTCGTGTTGAGTCTATTGATATGATGTATTATGTTAATTGATTTTCAAATATTGAACCAGTCTTTCACACCTGGAATAAATCCCACTTGATTTTGGGATGTAATTATTTTTATACATTGCTGGATTTAATTTGCTAACATTTTGTTGAGGATTTTTGCATTTATGTTTATGAGAAATAGTGGTCTTTAGTTTTCCGGTCTTGTGATGTCTTTGTCTGGTTTTGGTATACAGGTAATGCTGACTTCATAAAATGAGCTAGGACGTGCCCCTTCTGCTTCTATTTTCTGGAAGAGATTGTAGAGAAATTGCATCATTTTTTTCTTTGAATGTTTTGGTAGAATTCACTGGTGAAACCATCTGCATCTGATGCTTTCTGATTTAGAAGCTTATTAATTACTGATTCAGTTTCTTTAATATCAATAGATTTAGCCTATTCAGCTTATCTATTTCTTGTCCTGGTAGCTTGTGCCTTTCAAGGAGTTGGTTTATTTCATGTCAGCAAATTTGTTGGCATATAGTCGTTCATAATATTTCTTTATTATGCTTGTGGTATCAGTGTGATTCAGTAGTGATGAATTTCTGATATTAGTAATTGATATTCTCTTTCATTTCTGATATTAGTAATTTGTTTTCTCTCTTTTTTTTCATGGCTAGCCTGGCTAGAGGCTTATCAATTTACTGATCTCTTTAATAAAGAACTAACTTTTGATTTGATTGATTTTTCTCTACTGATTTTTCTACTTTCAATTTCATTGATTTCTGCTGATTTTTACTTTTCTTCCCACTTAATTTAATTTGTTGTTTGTTTTCTAGTTTCTTAAGGTGGAAGCTTAGATCACCAATTGTAGACGTTTCTTAATATGTGCATTCAATGCTGTAAGTTTTCCCCAAGCACTGCTTTTGCTGCGTCACATGTATTTTGATAAGTTGTATTTTCAATTTCATATAGTTACAAGTATTTTAAATTTCTCTTGAGATTTCTTCATTTACTTATATTTTACTTAAATACCTTATTTAATCTCTAACTATTTTGAGGTTTTTCAGCTGTCTTTCTGTTATTGATTTCTAGGTTTGTTTCCATTGTCAGCTAGGAGCATACTTCAGTATAATTTCTTTTTTTTTTTTTTAATTATTTATTTTATTTATTTTTGGCTGCGTTGGGTCTTCCTTGCTGTGTGCGTGCTTTCTCTAGTTGCGGAGAGCGGAGGCTACTTTTCGTTGTGGTGCGTGGGCTTCTCATTGCGTTGGCTTCTCTTGTTGGGGAACACGGGCTCTAGGCACGCGGGCGTCCGTACTTCTGGCTCGCGGGCTCTAGAGCACAGGCTCAGTAGTTGTGGCGCACGGGCTTCGTTGCTCCTCGGCATGTGGGATCTTCCCGGACCAGGGCTCGAACCCATGTCCCCTGCATTGGCAGGCGGATTCTTAACCACTGCACCACCAGGGAAGCCCTGATTTCTATTTTAAATTTGTTAAGGTGTGTTTTTGGCCCAGAATGTGGTCTGTCATGGTGAATATCAGTATGACCTTGGGAAGAATGAGTAGTCTGCTGTTGTTGGATGCAGTATTCTATATTCAAGTAGATCTAGTATTCAGTTAGATTTAGTTGATTTTTTGTTGGTGTTCAGTTAAGCTATACTCTTAATTGATTTTCTGCCTACTGGATCTATAAGTGATAGAGGTGAGTTGAAATTTGCAACTATGCTAGTGGATTTGTTTATTTCTCCTTGTAATTCTATCAGTTTTTAAATCATGCAATTTGATGCTCTATTGTTAGGTGGATACGCATGGGTTATTATGTTGGAGAAATGACCCCTCCAGCATTATGTAATGCCCCTTTTTCTCCCTGAGACTATTCCTTGTTCTGAGATCTGCTGTCTCTGAAATTAATGTAGCTACTCCAGGTTTTATTAGTGTTAGCATGGTTTATCTTTCTTCATCCGTTCATTTTTAATCGGTCTGTGTCTTTATATTTAAAGTGGATTTTTTGTACACAACTTATAGTTGGGTTTTGTTTTTAATCCACCCTGACAGTATCTGTCTTTTAATTAGTGTACTTTAGACCATTCATACTTAAAGTGATTATTTAAATAGTTGGATTATTATGTATTTGTAACTGTTGTCGGTTACCCTGTTGTTTGCAATATATATTTACAACTAATCCACGCCCGCTTTTTAATAACACTATACTGCTTCATGGTGGTAATGGTATAAATGCGTATTCCTATTTCTTTCCTCCCATTCCTTATAACATTGCTGTCATTTATTACCCTTTTCTGTAAGCTACAGTCACCCCATACATGGTTGGCATTATTGTTTTGAATTAGTTGTTATCATTTAGATCAATTAGTTATGAGTCTAAAAGAATCTTGAAATTTACTTAGTAGTCTGTTGTTAGCAGTAGTTGGGCTTAATAATTCTGAATATGTTTTCTTTTTATTGTAGGATAGAGTAAATGAAAAAAATGTTGTTCTTGGGAAACAGACTTTTCATTATGGTAGGAGAGAGAAAGTACAAATATGGGATGGGGGAAGGTGAGGAAGAAACCTGTTACCTTGGATTTGAATTAGAGTTATCAGGACAAACTTACAAAAACCATAAGTATATCGTATGTGTACGTGTTTATATTTATTTCCTATTCTGACCATTGAAACAGTCTAAAAGGAATGATACCACAGTAGCAGTGAACATATCTAATGTCCAAATTTTGGTTTCTAAAGACTGTTCCCCCACTGAAAGAAGCCAGAGCTCTTTGGAGAAATGTCTGATTTTAGGTCTGGAGCAGGGAAAGTGAAAGGTGAGCCTGGAATATCTTTGTGAGTCAAAAAACAAGGAAGTGTTCAAATACTAAAAGGAACATGTCAGAAGGACATAGAAACATGTTAAATACTAAAAGGAACATGTCAGGATATAACCTTACAAGGACTTTGAACATTAAAAAGTACAGTGATAATGGATTATAGCACCTTGAATAAAGAATCCATGAAGCCATGGTGATTACTCAAGATGGTGGGGTAGGGAAGAAGATGTTTTTATAGAAAAATAGTTGGAATGATAGAAAATCACCATTTTTGAAACCACCAATGTAAAAATAAAGGAATTATCATGGCCGTGTGAGATACAGGCCCTTTATCTTTTTCCAAATGGGTATCCAGTTGTCCCAAGACCACTTATTCATCTTTACCCCACTGATTTGAAGGGCCATTTTTATCATGAGCTAAATTTCCATCTGGTCTTTCTGTTCTGTTTTATGGTCTCTGTAGATGTTACACTTCTACATTATTTTATGATTAAAGCTGTGTTGTGTTTTAGTGTGTGGTAGGGCTAGGTATTCCCTCCTTCACCTTTGCTCTTTCTTTTTTTTTTTTTTTTTTTCCTTGGTTCTTCCTGCATGGTCATTTTTCCACATGAGTTTTGGAATCTCCATGTATAGTTTCAGAAAAAGGCTTGTTGGTATTTTTATTGACATTGTGTTGGATTTAAAATTAGGGAAATATTTATGATACTGCTTTTTTCCACCTAAAAACACGGTATGTGTTTCCATTTTTGCAATTCTATTTTGTTTTTTTTTTAAGGGGAGTTTTAGAAGTGCCCACCAGTAGGGTTTGCACATTTATGTTAAGTGTACCCCAGGTCATCCTGTCTCCTGTCTGGTTGTTCATAAAAATGAGATGACTTCTTTCAATATATCTTCTGTGTGTTTGCCTTTCTTCCTCCCTCCCCCCCCTCCTCCTCCCTCCCTCTCTCTCTTTTCTTCCTTGTATATGAAGGCTATTGTATCTGGATATTTAATTTCATGTCTTTTAAATAATGCTCTTTTGTTGCAGTAGTTTTTTATTTGATTGTTTTGGGTTTTCTAGGTTTACAATCATCATCTGTTAATGATTTTCCAAGTTGTTTCTAAAATTTGGGTATTATAAAAATTGCATATCTCTTTTTGTTCATGTGATGGAGTTCTGGGTTAGTTCATTATGTTTTTATTGTAGGTTCTTACTACTTTTGTAGTATTTTAAGGAACCTGAATTATATATGGTTTATCAAAAGTATTCTGTCAGTGGTTTTCAGTTCTTTGTGTATTACAAGTGATTTGTTAGTAAAACTAGTTAAATTATTGAGGTCTACAGAATTCTAAAGTAACAATATATGCTCATGGTAAAATAAAAAAAACAAACAAACAAAAAACACTGTGGAAGGGTGTCATCTCTTCACTTTCAAACCGGTTCATCAAAAGTAAAGACTTTAAACTTATATTTTGAGTCTTTGCTGTGAATGATAATTTTATTCACTTTCTGGTTTGTGTTACCTTTATAATTATTTTTATAGACAGTATCTGGACTTTTTTGGTGTAAGGTCAGAAAATGTTTGCTGTTCTATATCTTTCATCTTCTAACTATACAATTTCTGTCATGTGTAACTTTATAACATCAAAGTTTATGATAGTTACATTTTGTTCTCTTACAGTTGTCCACTGCTGTATCTATAGATTGAGTATAAATAGGGTTTATAATATTATTGATAATAGTTATGTTGGTACTGCTTTCAGTATATCTCTAGAAGCAGTCTGCTTTCCATCTCCACTCCACAGCATGAAGCCTGTGTGCTGTCATCTCTCATCTGGATCTCTGCAGTAGCCTCTTGTTTGGTATCCTCCACTATACTTTTTTTTTTCTTTTTTGTAACTGTAGGTGAAATTCACATAATACAAAGTTTACCGTTTTAATTTTTCAAAGTGTACATTCAGTAGTTTTTAGGTTATTCACCATGTTGTACAGCCATCATCACTGTCTTAATTCCAGAACACTTTTATTACTTTCAGAACAAGCCCATACTCTTTAGTCAGTTCCTCCACATTCCCCCTCCCCCCAGTTTCCAGAAACCACTAATTTCCTTTCTGTCTTTACAGGTTTGCCTACACTAGGTATTTCACAGAAGTAGAAACATACAATATGTGGCTTTTTGTGTCTGGGTTCTTTCAGCCTAATGTTTTCAGAGTTCGTCTGTGTTATAGCATGCATCAGCACTTCATTCCTTTTTATGGCTGAATAATATTCCATTGACTGGATATAGCACATTTTGTATTTTTACTTTTTAGATATTATGAGTAATGCTGCTAAATACTTGTGTACGATTATTTGTTTGAGCATAGGTTTTCATTCTTTTGGATAGGTATCTAGGAGTAGAATCATTGGGTCATATGGTAATTTTATGTTTAGTGTTTGGAGGAACCACCAAACTGTATGAGAATATGAGAGTATGTATGAGAGCTCCTGTGTCGCCACACCTTGTCAATGCTTGTTTGTTTCCTTTTTTAAATTACAGCCATCTTATTGGGTATGAAGTGACACCTCATTGTGGTTTTGATTTGCATTCCTCTAATAACAAATTATGTTGAGCCTCATTTCATTTATGTATCTTCTTTGGAGAAATATCTATTCAACTCCTTTGCCTGTTTTTCAGTTGGGTTGTCTTTTTGTTGTGAATAGTAAGAATTCTGTATATAATCTGAATATAAACCCCATATCAGATGTATGATTTGCAGATATTTTCTGTGGCTTGTTTTTTCACTTCCATGGTAATTTTGAGGAAGTCTGGTTTATCTGTTTTTTCTTTTGTTGCTTGTCCTTTTGTTGTCGTATTTAGGACACTGTTGCCTAATCCAGGATCATGAAGATTTATACCTTTGCTTCCTTCTAAGAGTGTTATAGTTTTAGCTCTTAGATCCATTTTGAGATAATTTTTGTATGTGGTGCGAGGAAAGGGTCCAACTCCATTCCTTTGTGGCTGAGTGTCTAGTTGTCCCACCACTATTTGTTGAAAAGTCTTGCACCGTTGAATGGTCTTGGTATCCTTGTCAAAAACCAATTGATCATAAACTTTTATTTACTTAGGTCTTCCTTAATTTCTTTCAGTGGTGTTTTATAGTTTTCAGTGTACAGTCTTGAACTTTCTTGATTAAGTTTATTCCTAAGTATTGTCTTTTTTTGGTGTTATTACAAATTGAATTGTTTTCCTAATCTCATTTTTGAAATGTTTATTGATAGTTATAGAAATATAACTGATTTTTATATATTGATATTGTATCATGCAACTTTATTGAGTTCATTTATTAGCTCTAATAGTTTTTGGTGGATTCATTGGGATTTTCTGTGTATAAGATCATGTTATTTGTGAATGGAAATTGTTTTACTTCTTTTTTTTTTCCTATCTGGATGCCTTTTATTTCTTTTTCTTGCCTAATTACCCTGGCTAGAACTTCCAGTACAACATTGAATAGAAGTGGTGAAAACAGACATCCTTATCTAGTTATTTATCCTAAGGAGAAGACTTTCAGTCTTTTAACATTAAGTATGATGTTAGTTGTGGGTTTTCTATAAATGCCCATTATTAGGTTGAAGAAGTTTCCTTCTGTTACTAGTTTGTTGCGGTTTTTAAATTATTATTTTTTAAAAAAATCATTTAAAGCATGTTGGATTTTGTCCAGTGTTTCTTCTGCATCAGTTGAGATGATCATGTAGCTTTCAAATGTTTTCTTTTATTCCGTTCGTTTGATGTATTACTTTGATTGATTTTTTGTGCTGAACCAGCCTTGCATTCCTGGGATAAGTCCCTCTTGGTCATGGCTGCTAGATTTGGCTTGCTAGTATTTTGTTGAGGACTTTTACATCTGTATGCATAAGGGAAATTGGTCTAGTATATTCTAGTATATTCTTGCTTGTTTCTAATCTGTTTTCTGCACTGTGGCCTGAGTGATCTTTTTAAAATGCAAGTTTGAACGTAGAAGTACATTTCCCCAACTTGAAAAAAAACTATTAGAAATGCATAGCAAACATTATGCTAAATGGTGAAATACTTAGAAACATTTTCATTAAAGACATTGATAAAATAAGGGAACTTATTATTTTTGCTAATATTATGTTGGATTTGAAGTCCTAGCTAAAGTAAAACAGCAAGAGAAGGAAATGAGAAATTAACATTGGAGCAGAAAATGTAACTGCCAATATTTCTAGATAATGATTGTTGTCTTAGAAAATTGAAGAGAACCACTTGTTAAGTCTATTAATATTTCATAAATTTGCCAGAAAAAGTTCATATAAAATAGCACGAAACTTTCCACGTACTCTCAATTTGTGATTAGAAAATATAACTGATATAGAAATAAAAGCATTCACAAGGGGCAACAGATAGCCTTTGAAGATGTGCAAGTTGAAAAAGTCTCAAGTCTTTATTGAGGAAAAAACCAAGACCTGAAAACTTGGAGCATTGCACCATGTTATAAAGGGAAAGAGTTAATACTTTAAATATGTCAGTTTCCTAAATATTAAACAACAAATATCCTAACAGTGTATTTTAAATTTCATTGAAAAGAGTTGTGTTTAAGAATATTTAAGACATTTTGAAAAATAATAGCTGGTAGATGTGGTGCTTACTGTACATTAGATAACAAAACATACAATATTGTTATAATAATTAAAGTAGCAGAACATTAGAATAAGAGTGGACCAAGAAATTGACAGTAAAACAGAGTAGAGAGTCCAGAGAGTGATTTTTATAGTTATTTAGTATACAGTTGTTTGATTTTTGAAATCAGAAAGAAAATAGGGTACTATTTTATGAATGGTGCTAGCCAAAAATGTTTATGCATTTTAGAGAAAATAAGACACCTGCGGAGTTGAGAACAGCAGAAATGAAAGTAATCAATGTTAGGAGAAAGTATTAGAGAATTGTTTCAAAACATTAGGGTAGAGAGATCCTTGATTTTGCTTTAATTGGTTTAGTTTTCCTTTTTCTTAATTACCTATACAGTTAGTATTGTGACCAATATTTAACATGGTTTGTTTTGAGAACTAGCAGTGCCTTCCTCCACCCCATTTCCCATACTCCAGAAGCAGTTATTTAAAACCCTTTGGCTGATTCTTTGGGGTATATGTTATTTCATTTGAAATAACATACATGTATTTCTACTTCTGTAATTTTCAAATTTAGGTATTACCTGTCTATTGACTTTTTGCAATGGAGGGTAAGGGTTTGGCCCCCTTTCACACTCCACCACAAATGTGTACCTTCTCTTTTGCCGTCATCCTCACTCCATGTTTCTCTGGTAATTTGGCTCTATTTCTAGGTCTAAGTGAATGTTGCCATGTTTTTTTTTTAAATTTTTAAAAAAAAATAGCTTTATTGAGATATAATTCATATACCTTAAAATTCTCCTATTGAAATGTAAAGTTTAATGGCTTTTAGTATATTTACAGAGTTGTGCATCTATCACCACAATCAATTATTGAACATTTTCATTGCTCCGAAAAGAAACTTAACACTTTTTAGCTGTCGCTGCTCAATCCCTCCATCTCTACCAGTCCTAGACAACCACTAATCGACCTTTTTAGTCCCGTCTGATTTGTCTCCTCTCAACATTTCATGTAAATGGAATTATAAGGTATGTGCTCCCTTGTGACTGGCTTCTTTCACTCGGCATGTTTTCAGGGTTCATCCATGTTGTACGTGTATTGATACTTCGTTGTTTTTTTTAGGCCAAATATTACACTGCGTGGATATACTACATTTTGTTTATCTATTCATCAGCTGATGGATATTTGGGTTCTATCCACCTTTTGAGTATTTTGGATAATGCTGCTCTGATCATTTTGGTGTATTTGTGTGGACGTGTGTTTTCATTGTAAACCCTTTTTAAGGAAGATACTAAGCCCGAAAGTTGCAAAGGCAATAATATACTATATAAAAAGTTAAAACTATGGTGCAAAAATATACCATAAACAAGTTGAATTTTAAAAGTGAATGATAGGGAAAAGATCTGTTTTATAAATAATGAATTAATGTCTGTAATCTAAAAATTTATTAATTGAAATGCAAAAGACAAGTTTGATAAGATAGGCAAACAATAAGAACAGTTAATTCAGAAAACAAATGACAAATGATTATTAAACTTAGTTAACTCAACTTTGGTTCGTAAGATTAGGTGAAACTTGATACATAATGATGTTATTTTCCCATATATTGTCAGAGATTTATAATATTCAGTGTTGAGTGGTAGACCAGTGATTCTCAATAACATGTTTAATGAGGTCCCCTTACTGACCTGAGATGAAATGTATAGATAATGTAAGCAGCTCACACACATAATTTAAAAAATCTTTAATAAAACAAAAGGAAGGTAATTTATGGCAAAATAACTTATTTAAATATATAATTTTCCTGCTGTGATCATTAAAATATAAATAAGTTAGGATTTAAGAGAAGTAAGAAGACTAGAAGCCATTTCACAAAGTAAGTAGCGGAAAATAAAAAACAGGTGGTATAAGGGGATATTAGAATAAAACCTAGTATTGGGTTAGTAATAACAGACCAAACTTATTTGTATATGATAAGAGACTGAGACAATAGCCTGAACTGAAGAAAGGATAATATGCCAAGGTAAATTTTCAACTGAGTGGAAGTGGTATTCTCACAAATGAGCCGTGCCTTATTTATTTATTTATTTTGAGTCAAAATAATTCTCTGCTGGGATGTGGGAGAGGGTGGTGACAGAGTAAATTGTAAGATTCAGTTCTCATTGAAACCAAGTCAAACGGAAGTTCTCTCTTACCAGTAATATACTTGAAAATGCAGTGAATGTAATTAGACTTAACATAATTTTTTTTTTCTTTGTTTGATGGGTACCATGTAAAACAGAATTTATTATAATTCCTCTAATTTTAGGGCAAAAACCTTGTACTCGAAAAGAGCATATGTATCTGTGTGTAAAGTTATGAGTTTTGTGTGTTCCAGTGTAATAGATACTATGCTAGTGTATCTCATACATCTTGTCTAACAAAGTCTGGTGGTTCCATACCAAGTGGTACACAGAATTGCCACAGAAAGTTCTAAATGGCCTGAAGGAGCTGAGTTCCAGTGTCCTAACTTCTGTATTTCTTTATAGATAAGTTAATGTGTATAATGTAAGACTAATTTGTTGGTACAGTTGTGTCTTAGTACAATGTAGAGGTAGTTTAAAAATATATTAGAAGTGATCTTAATTTCAGATTGATTTTGTATATTTTTTGAGAATTAGTGATAATATAAATATTAAAATATGTGGGCAAGGAAGTGTCGTTTTGCAGGTAATACATATAATTGGAGCTCTATTAAGATGTGCTACTGTGAATAAATAGGTACTGGTGATTTGGCTGGACAGTATCTGTATTTTTGAGAGTTATCTGTTAAAATTTAAGAATACACATTCTGTTGGACCTAGAAATTCCACTTCTTGATAGCTGTCAGAGAAATATTTATTGTACAGAAAAGAAATCTTCAAGAATGTTGATTGCAGCATTGCAGTATCTTAGGAAAATGCTCATGAAAAGGAAACGAAATAATGGAAATTCATTTCACAGAATATTATGAATTAAAAGGAATGTCTTGATGTAGAAAGATCTTTAAGGCCAAATTAAGTAAATAAAGGAAATATGTATGAAACTATTTACGTAGAACAGCGTCAACAGAAAATACTCTGTGGTCCCATTTATGTAAAATAGCAACAATAAGCAAAACTATAGTCCCAACTCTATTTCTGTATGTAAATATATTTTGTGGAAGGTTACATATCAGCAGATTACTATGGCTACCTCTGGGAAGGAGAATGGAATGGGTCCAGGGAAGGAGGACTTTCACTTGGGGTGTATCACTTCAATTTTGTATGAGCAAAGTGTATTCATATATATATATATTTTTAAGTCCCAGCTGAGTCACTTTGTTCATCTTTCAGTTTTGTGAGCTCTGTAGAGCAGGGTTGATGCTGTAATATGAACTTGTTGAAGATTCACCAAGAATTTTATGATATTTTGTCAAAAGACAGGAAAAGTCTGAAATAGGAATTTAATAACCTTAATAACCTAGCAAACTTGTTTTGGCTAGGCTATGTGATGAGGATGCATGATAATTGAGTTATTGAGAAGCTGTTAATTGTGAAATAAAGTGGGGCAGTTACAAAATGAAAACAATAGGCCCTGCAGAATAAAGTAAGGTTTTATTCCATTTTGGGGTATCAGTAACTTACTGATACATTTGGTGGGACAATTGTTAGGCACAGGATGATTCGTTTTAAATTACAGAGCTGATTTCCAACTGTTTGAGGTAGAAGTGCTCAAAACATCAGGCCTCAAACATGGGACCAACACCACTGGAATTAACTATGGTAGAAGCATTTTGATGGCACTTTACAATTTAGTAATAATGTCAACAGTATCCTATCTAGCATCTATTCATTATGGTAACACTTTAATTATTGCATCAAAGTGTTTGCAGAAGGGACAATAATAATTAAATGCTTATGTTGAAAGCTTTACATATGTCTTACCATATGATCCTCACAACCGTCCCACAGAGTTTGGAACTATTAGTATCTTCACTTAACAGGGTAAGAAACTGAGGGTCAGAGAGGTTAAGTGACTGTCCAGTGTCACATAGCTAGTGGCAGACTGGGATTTCAGTCCCAGCAGTCCGACCTCAGAGCCTGCATTCTTAGCCTGTACCCTTAGAGTTGATAACCAGCTTGGGTGTCTCAAAGGCACTTGAGATTCACTTTAATTCAAAACTGAACTCATGAACCTTATCCCCCGGCACCCTCACCTTGGTGTTTTTTATGGTTCTCTGTCTCATTGAATGTCATCTTCTTTTCATCCAATTGCTGAAGCCAAAACTTTATTAGACACTCCTAATACCTCCTTTCAATGCATTCAGTCCTCAATCCAGTCAATCATTAACTCATTTTACATTTACCTCTTGAATAGCTTTTGAGTCCTTTCACTTCCTTCTACTTCTAACTCAGCTAACCTCAGCCAAACCTGTTATCTGTTGACTGGACTGCAGCTTGTGCCTGGAAGTGTCTAGCCCTGTACACTTTGGCATGGTCTCCAAATATAGAAACGAATCCTCCCCACTGGTTGTATATGTGTGTTTATACAATACTTAAAACTCTCTCAGTGGTTACTCCTTATTTTTTAACAGGGCCTGTAATGACAATATCTGGCTGGTGCTGACCTCTCCTGTCATTGGGTACTCTTCTCCTCCTTCTGGCATGACTATTTTATGATTTCTCCTATGTTGTTCCTGCCTGTAATCCAGCACCCCCGTCTCCCCCAATACTCATCTTCCCAATCTCAACTCAGATAGCACTGTCTTGGATAAGCTTTCCCTGACTATCCCTGTTTGCCCCCAGACCATATCAATTCTGGTTACAAATTACTGTAGCACCGTTCAGAGCATGTAAAGCATTTTGAATTGTATATTTCTATGATTTTTTTATTGATGTTTGTCTTTCCTTTTTAGACTGTAGTTCCTTGAGGGCTGAGCACCATAATGTGTACTCAGTACATTTGAATGAATTAATATCTAGTCTTAACCACTTGGTTTTCTTCTGAGGAAACTAAAGCATGAACAGTGTAGCACAGTCTCATTTTTCCTTCAAGTGTGGAGTTAGATTGCTATTTACTAGCTGAAGGTAGTTACTTAACCTCCTCAAGTCCCAATTATTTTATCTGTTCCACAAGGATAAAAACAGTACCTACCTCTTAGGTTGCTTTGGGGATTACGTAAGTCAATAAATGTAAAGCGCTGGGAACAGTGTTCAGCACATAATAAAGGACTCAATTAGTGGTAGCTGTTGTCATTAGTATTGGGACCTACCCAAGGTCATTCAGCTGTTTAATGCAGAGCCTGCCCTAGAAACCAGTTCTCCTTCATGATTTTCTCCTTACTGAGATCATTGGGAATTCTTGTAAATTTATTCTGCTGTGAGCCTAAGTTCGTTGAAAAATGGGTTTGTGAAGTTTCTTGCATAGAGAAGGCATGAGCACATTTTGTTGTCTTTGGTTTAACCCAATTACAAATAAGGATTACCCCTTTCCCTCTCCCCCTCAACCCCCTCTCCCTCCCCACCTCAACCCGCCCCCCACACAACCTTGCCCCATCTGGTGGAAGGCATTTTTATTATACAAGGAAAATTTGAGCTTCCTTGGGGGACAAGAAGGTCGGGTACAAGGTTTAGAGGACTTTGAATATCAAATTAAGGTCTTTGAACTCGGGTATTTTGGAAATAAGAAATAATTAAAGGATTTTAAACAGGGGGTGAATTCTATGCATGGAATTGGTTTTAGAAAATTGATCCGACTACAGCAATTGGAATGGGAGGCTGGATTTAGATGATGCTCTCTGATAAGATTAGGGAAGTTAGGAGGGAGAGCTGGGCTTTGTAGGAGAAAGAATGAACTTCCTGTAGATTCAGGTTGAATTGCTTGTTAGAATTCTAAGTGGAGGTGACTTCAGGTTAAGTACATGGGACAGAGCCAGGAGAGAAACCTAGGATGAAAATACTGAAAGCTATGTAGTAGGACAAAAAGAGTATTAACAGCTGGTGTACTAGCAAAAAAGCTGATCCCACAATGCTTGCCTGTGAGAAGGAATTGTTAGCTATTGTGTACTTCTGTATATATTGAAGATGAAAAACTATATTTTAAATAGTATTCTGTAATTTAGAATTTTCACCAGTAAGCGTGGCCTTCAACTAGTTAGTCTGATTTAATGATGTAAAATTTAGTAAAATGTGGCAGATTACCTTGGTGGTGTTTAAGGAGAGAGGAGTTGAAGGGAACATGCTGTTATAAAGTTCTTCTCTAAAAGGCTGTAGAAAAGTGAATATTAGGCATCAGATTGATTTTATAAATATATATACCACTTCTTCAAAATTATGCTTGAAAAGGAAGGTAAACATGAAAATTAGGATAAAGCTCTTGAAGTGAACCTCAAGGTGGTGTTAGATTCCTAAGTCCCAAGTCAACTAGCTGTGTATACGGGAGTCTGTACCCTGAATACGTCACTAACTCAAATGACTTTTTTTTTTTTCCCCTTAACTAGGAATTGTGGTGCTTGGAATAAACAGAGCTTATGCCAAAAATTCATTGAGTACAAATCTTATAAAAATGGTGAGTGTAAAGATTAAACTATTTGCTTCTAATATTAAGATACAGTGTTGATATCAATCTGAAAATGATTTTTTCCCCCTTTTCCTTCTTACCCTCCCTGTTTCTGTTTAGCTGTCAAAAGCTGTGGATGCTTTAAAATCTGATAAGAAAGTACGGACCATAATAGTCAGAAGTGAAGTCCCAGGCATATTCTGTGCTGGTATGTAAATAGATTAAAATTTTAAAACGAGTCTAATTTTTCCTTAGTAGTAGCCTATTTTCCATTATAAAGTGTTCCGTGGTTTGAATTCCATTAGTAACAATTCCTTTTTGTTTTTTTTACTGTTTTACAAGAAAAAAAAATGCTTTGTCAGTATTAGAAAGAAACCTTTGCAGCGTGTGGAAAAGTTGTTTTGGAAGTTGAACAATAATTTGAGCCATTAAAATATATGTTTGTAGTACATGAATAATATTTATGAAAGATGAGCTGTGCAGGAAGAATCACGTCTCCTGCTCCCAAGTGTGCTTTGTATGAAAAAAATGCTTTAATTAACTAGCAGTAGCTACCCCAGTATGGAATGTTACATATAGACACATGCTTTCTTGTTTGTAGTAGTGCCCACTCAAGTATGTGTCCACGAATTGTACTTTTAAATTGGTATCTACAGCAGCGAAATGTTTTTTCTGCTTGTACTGTGTTACCAAAAGCCAAAGATTAAGTTGTCTTGCATTTTCCATATTTGCAAATATTTCTAAGTCATGAGATTGAATGAATCTGTTTCAGTTAGTCAAAAATGTAGATGGTTAAATGATAAAAGATAAAAAATACTGACAACATACAGGATCGTTATAATTTACTAATAAGCAAATGAAGGCAGGCATTGAGGCGTAAAGTTTTTTTTTCAGTAAAAATATAAATGGGATAATCCATTTGAGATAATCAGACATTTGAGGGAACAACATACAGTATTTTATTCATTCAACAAGTACTTTTTGAGCATTTAGAGTATACCCAGAGCAATGCTGGGACTTGGAGGAGTATTTCTAGACAGAATGTTTTTAGTGTCTTCGTTGAGGCTGATGTTCTTCAGTTTCATTGTTAAAGGTCCTCAGGTTTTCCAAGCTTCCAACTCCATAGCTTCACCCTTAAAATATTGCAAAGTTTTATGGTATTTAGGAACATTCAGTGTAAGTGAGTTATATTTTAGCTTTTGATATAGTGTGCCATACGTAAAAGGATTAGTTTTAACTTGTTTGGCAGTCAAAGAGAGTAGGATTATTATGCTCAACTGCCTGGGTGATGACAATTTGCAGTACAATCTTCTGCTTTTACATCTGTCCAACTCGAGTAACACTATCCTCCTGGTAGGATTGTTGGAGGCTTGATGTGACAATGTACATAAACACAGTGTAGTAGTCAATAAATTATAGCTGTGAATAGTTTTTATAAGGGCTTTACATATATTTAAACATTTTTTCTTAAACAATATGAAAAACTTACACTGAGAGAATTAGAATTCTTGTATCTGTGACCTTAGGATCAGGTGACTGAGTGACTGAGTCTAACTTCGTGACCAATGGCTCTGAGGTCACTGCACTCAGGTCCTCTGAGGGCTGCTGAGGGGCTTATTAGGAAGACGTTGAGTAGTTTGGGAGCTTTTAAGGAAGGCCCAATTATGTGAATGTTTGAGGAGTGATAGTGATAGTGGCAGAATGACGCTTCAGAAAGAAGAGTTGATTATAACTAGCATTACTGTCTTTCTGTTGGTAATGGGTTTTGTAATTATAACACTATAATGACTGGTAGAATTCTTTTTGTTTTACCTATTCCTTTGCTGCCCATTGGTTTTGTGTCTCCACATTACCGATGTTCTTTGGAAAAGGCTTTAATGCTTTAGCACAGTTTACAAATATCTTTTATAGGTTGCCTTTTTGGGGACATACTAGGTAATATACCAAATGCTTTACCAGATTAACAAGTTAGCCTTGAATAGTTTTTTCCAAGGGCTTATCAAATCTATTTTCTTTGTTCTGTGTGCTTTTGCATGATCAGGATAATTTTTTCCTATGTTTTAACATAAGATTTTTTACCGTATTTTGTCCAAAAATAAAAGTTTGAATTATAGAAAAATTGGGGCAAATCATTTTAGTAACTTAGAGTATATAAATAAAACCATTCTTTCAAATTTCTCTGAAAGGTTTTCTTACGTACATTTGAAACAGGCAGTGTAGTATGTCTGTCTTTATTAATATGTACACGTTAAGTGTATTGTATGTTTAGATGCACAGAATCTCTTTACATACTTAAAATGAATATTTAAACTTATTATAGCCTATAAAAATAGTAGTATAAAAATTCTAATTTTTTTTTCTTTTGACATTTGTTTTCTTTTATCAACATAGATGTCAGTTTCTTTTTTTTTTTTATGCAGCAGGTTCTTATTAGTCATCAATTTTATACACATCAGTGTATACATGTCAATCCCAATCACCCAACTCATCACACCGCCCCCCTCCCCACCCCCCCACCCCTGCCGCTTTCCCCCCTTGGTGTCCATACGTTTGTTCTCTACATCTGTGTCTCAATTTCTGCCCTGCAAACTGGTTCATCTGTACCATTTTTCTAGGTTCCACATATATGCATTAATATACGATATTTGTTTCTCTCTTTCTGACTTACTTCACTCTGTATGAGAGTCTCTAGATCCATCCATGTCTCTACAAGTGACCCAATTTCATTCCTTTTTATGGCTGAGTAATATTCCATTGTACATATGTACCACATCTTCTTTATCCATTCGTCTGTCAGTGGGCATTTAGGTTGCTTCCATGATCTGGCTATTGTAAATAGTGCTGCAATGAACATTGGGGTGCATGTGTCTTTTTGAATTATGGTTTTCTCTGGGTATATGCCCAATAGTGGGATTGCTGGGTCATGAATACCAGTGATTTTTAATCTTTTGGGGTATGAGGTATCCTTTTTAAGTTCTTAAAATTTCATGCACTTACACATTGTAGTGGTCCTATGTTGATTGAGAAGATGTGTAATGTCAAAATGCCACTCTGGTTACAGTAATGTATTTAAATGAATTTTCTTTTACTAACCACAATGATAATCTAGATACAGAAAAATTTGTATCATAGTTATCATGGCTGTAGATGAACTTTTCTATACATATATGCTTTCAGATACCATGCCATACCCTAGGCATGACTCCAGTTTGGGAATCGATGTTACGTTTTCTTTCTTGTGGGTTCGAACATTGCTTCTGGGTTTTTGGCTTACCTATACTTCTCTTAGAATGCTGAGAAATATCATTTTGATAGTCAAAGCTCATTGTGAAGCACTGACTACATAGATTATATTAGAGATTGGCCTGAATGTGTGCTGTCTGCCCTGAATACTCTAGAAATTATTTTTTTATTCATTTAAAAATTTTATCTTGTTCTTTACATACACACAAACACACACACAAAGAAAAACTGAAATAATTTTGCTATTTCAAAATATTTTGGAGTCAAAATTTTAATATATTACCTATAATGAAATTATGAAAAAGACCTTTTGACTAGGCTACTGCATTGTATGTAAACATTTAATCCTAATCATCTGTTTATTTTTGTTCTTTCAGTGTTCTAACACTAAGTAGCAAAGTAGATATGTATTGTTTTTATCATGAAAATTTTATGAGAAATTACTGAGACGGAGGATTTTTTTCTCTTGAAATTCCTGAAATAGAGTATAAACAATTCTTGGTAATTGATTCCTGTGTGTAGAACTCTAAATTGAATGTTTCACTGAATTATACTAGTGTGGGTTTTTTAAAAAGTAAAGGTACTTTTGCTTCTGCTTTTGAGTTCTAGTAAATTATGTTCTGACTAAAAACTTCTCACTAAAATTGTCAGTGTGCTTTATTGAATGTTGTATTGTTCAAATGGATGTAGATGTCATGACATGGTTAGATATATGGAGGCCTCTGACAAACAAAGTTATCTAGTCAGTATTGTTTCAGAATCTTAGGTTAAGTTACATTTGTGTATTTGAATGTTAGTCCCTTAGAGAGTTTGATAAGTAAACTGAAAGGATAGATAATCCACAAATTTGTATTAGTTTAGCATAGGGTTCTTTTCTTGGAAATAAAAAAAAAATCTGTGTTATAGAGGTATGAATTACTTGCAGTAAAATGTACCAGTTTTAGTACATATGTAATTGATTAGTTTTGACATGTTTAAACCATGATGACAGTTGTGATATAGAACATGTTTATCCCTTAAAAAGCTTTCTTTTTTTGTTTTTAATTGAAGTATAATTGACCTATAATACTATGTTAGGTCCAGGTGCACAACATAGTGATTCATTCCATCTATATACAAAATGATCACCATGATAAGTCTAGTTACCAGTTATTAAATATTATTGACTATATTCCCCATGGTGTACATTTCATCCCTGTGACTCATTTATTTTGTAACTGGAAGTTTATACCTCTTAATCTCCCTCACCTATTTCATTCATCTCCCTACCCTCGTCCACTTTGGCAACCACTTGTTTGTTTTCTATCTATGACTCTGTTTTTGTTTGGTTATGTTTGTTTATTTGTTTTATAGATTCTACATATAAGTGAAATCATGCAGTATTTGTCTTTCTTTATCTAACTTATTTCACTTAGCATAATGCCCTCTAGGTCTATCCATGTTCTTGCAAATGGCAAGATTTCATTCTTTTTCATGGCTGAGTAATACTCTGCTGAACATATAGGTATATGTATCACATTTTCTTTATCCATTCATTTATCAGTGGACACTTAGGTTGCTTCCATATCTTGGCTGTTGTAAATAATACTGCAATGAACATATGGGTGCATATATCTTTTTGAATTAGTGTTTTTGTTTTCTTTGGAAGGATACCAAGTAGTGAAATTGCTGGATGGTATGATAGTTCTGTTTTTAGTTTTTTGAGGAACGTCCATACTGTTTTTCATAGTGGTTGCATGAATTTATATTCTCACCAACAGTGCACAAGGGTTCCCTTTTCTCCACATTCTCACCAACACTTGTTATTTGTTTTTTTGTTTTTTTAAAAAATAATAGCCATTCTGACAGGTGTGAGGTAGTATCTCACTGTGGTTTTGATTTATGTTTCCTTAATCATTAATGATTTCATGGATCTGTTGGCCATCTGTATATCTTTTTGGAAAAATGTCTATTCAGGTTCTCTGCCCATTTTTTAATCAGGTGTTTGTGTTTTTGATGCTGAGTTGTATGAGTTCTTTGTATATTTTGGATATTAACCCATTATCAGATATATCCTTTGCAAATATATTTTCCCATTCAGTAGTTGGTCTTTTCGTTTTGTTGATAGTTTCCTTCACTGTGCAAAAGCTTTTTAGTTTGATGTAGTATCATTTGTTTATATTTGCTTTTGTTTCCTTTACCTGAGGAGACATATCCAAAAAAATATTGCTAAGACCAATGTCAAAGAGCATACCACCTATGTTTTCTTCTAGTTTTATGGTTTCAGGTCTTATATTTAAGTCTTTAATTCATTTTGTGTTTATTTTTATATGTGGTGTGAGAATGTAGTCCAGTTTGATTCTTTTGCATTAGCTGTCCAGTTTTCCTAACACCATTTATTCCTACATCTTGTATTCTTTCCTCCTTTGTTGTAGATTAATTGCTAATAAAAGTGTGGGTTCATTTCTGTGCTCTCTGTTTTGTTCCATTAACCTGTGTATGTGTTTTTGTGCAGGTACCATATTGTTTTGATTACTGTAGCTTTGTAATATAGTTTGAAATCAGAGCCTGTGATACCTCTAGCTCTGTTCTTCTTTCTGAAGGTTGTTTTGGCTGTTTGGGGTCTTTTGTGTTTCCATACAAATTTTAGAATTATTTGTTCTAGTTCAAATGCCATGGGGATTTTGATAGGGATTGCACTGTATCTGTAGATTGCCTTCGGTAGTATGGTCATTGTAACAATAGTCTTCAAATCCATTAGCACAGTATATCTTTCCATTTGTTGGTGTTGTCTTCAATTTCTTACAGTTTTCCGAGTATAGGTCTTTTACCTCCTTGATTAGATTTATTCCTAGATATTTTTGATGCAATTGTACATGGGATTGTTTTCTTAACTTCTGTTTCTGATAGTTTGTTGTTAGTTTATAGAAAGGTGACAGATTTCAGTATATTCATTTTGTACCCTGAAACTTTATTGAATTCACTGATGAGTTCTAATAGTTTTTTGGTGGTGTCTTTAGGACTTCCTATATATAGTATCATGTCATCTGCAAACAGTGACAGTAAATTTCTTTACATCTATTCTCCTCAGTTCACTGAACAGCTTTATGATCTATCTTGAACTCTTTATCAGATAGTTTGTTTATCTCCACTTTTCTTAATTCTTCTGGCATTTTAATTTGTTTCTTTGAAACATATTCCTTTGTCGCCTCATGTTTCTCAGTTCTCTGTTTTTATTTCTGTGTATTAGGTGGGTTGGTTACATTTCCTGATCTTGGATAAGTAGCTTTATGTAGGCAATGTCCTGTGGGGTCCAGCAGCACACTCCTTTCTGGTCACCAGAGCTGTATGTTCTAGGGATGCTCCCTATGTGGCAGGGCTAACTACTGTGCTGGTAGGTGGTGAGGGCCTCTGGCCTGGTTGGCTGCCAGGCTCTGCCTCATGGGTGGGGTTGGGTTCTGGGGCACCTGGTTTCAGGGCCAGGTTGTCCTAGGGCTCGTACCAGCCTGCTGGTAGGTGGTGCTGTAAAAAATCTTTCTTATGCCCGTTTGTAGTCGGTCTTTTCCCCTATTCTGACCCCCTTAAAACACTGATCTCGTTGCTCTTACCATAGTTTTTCCTCTTCTAGAATGTCCCACATATGGAATCATTCTATAGGTGGCCTTTTGTATCTGGCTTCCTTCACTTAGCATAATGCTTTGAGATTCACCCATGATATATGTTTCAGTAGTTTCACTTTATTGCTGAGTATGATTTTCATTATATTGCTCAGTATTCATTTTATATGCTGAGGAGTCCATTGCATAGATATACCACAATTTGTTTATCTGTTTAGCTGTTAATGATCATCTGGGTTTTTCCAGTATTTTGGCTTTTATAAATATTGCTTCCATGAACAGTCACATATAAGTCATTTTGTGAACATATTTTCATTTCTCTTGGATAAATACTTAAGAGTGGAATTATTGGGTTTTATAATAACTGTACATTTTGTTTTGTAAGAAACTCCTACTGTTTTCTAGCCATTTTGCATTCCTGCCAGCAATGTATGAGCCTTCCAGGTGTTCCACATCCTTGTCAACACTTGATATTGTCAGTTTTTAATCTTAAACAACCTAGTGGGTATGTAGTTATATTCAATATATCATTGTGGTTTTAGACATCATTTCTCTAATGAGTAATGATTTTGAGCATCTTTTCTGGTGCTTTTTTGTCACCTGTATATCTTTTTTGGAGAGTGTTTATTCAGATCTTTTGCCCATGTTTTAATAGAAATAAAAGTTGTATTAGTTATAGAGTTTCTAATATATTCTTAATACAAGACCTTTTGCTGATACATGTTTTTTAGGTATTTTTTTCTACTCTTTGGCTTGTCTTTTTTGTAACAGTTTGTTTTGAAGAACAAAAGTTTTTCAGTTGAAGTCCAATTTACTCAATTTGTTTTCTTTTATGGTTTGTTTCTGTTTTGTGACCTAAGAAATCTTGTCCTACTCCCAAGTCACAAAGACTTTCTCACACTATATTTTCTTTCAGAACGTTTTCAGTTTTTACGTTTTATATTTAAACCTATGGTGCATTCTTAGTTAATTTTTGTTGCAAGGTGTGGATTTAGGTAATGTGGTATAATAAAATATGTATTTGATTTTTGCCTTGAGTGTCTGGCACAGAGCTCCTAAAATCCTGGGAATTTCTCTGGCATAATAGGAGTATCTTTTGCAAGTGAATGAGATGGTTCAAAGCAGGAGACTTAGATAACCTTAAGATGGGGCTGGTTGACAGAAAAATCAATCATGGGATTAGAGGGTTAGAACTTTCAGCCCCAGTCCTCCAACTTCGAGAAAGTAGAGGGGCCAAAGATGAGTTCAGTCACCACTGGCCAAGATTTAATCAATTGTGCCTATAGAGTGAAAACTCCATAGAAACCTATAAACAATGGGGTTTGGGGGAATTACCAAGTTGGTGAATGCATGGAAGTGTTGGGAGGGTGAAACCTTTGTGTCCCTCCTCCCCCGTACCTTGTGCCATGTATCTCTTCCATTTGGCTGTTCCTGAGTTGTATTTTAATAATAAACTGGTAAATGTAAGTAAAGTGATTTCTTAAGTTTTGTGAGTTATTCTAATGAATTATTGAATCTGATGAGGGGTTTGTGGGGAACTCTTGAATTTATAGCTGGTTGGTCAGAAGTACAGGTGATCTCTGGGACTTATTAACTGGCATCTAAAGTGAAAGAAGTCTCATGGGACTGAGCCTTTAACCTGTAGGGCCTATGCTAATTTAGGGCGTTAGCATCGGAATTGAAGTGAATTGTTGGACATCCAGTTGTTGTCAGAGAATTGGTGAATTGGCGTAGGGGACTCCCCCCCCCCCCCCCGCCCCCCGCATTTAGTGTCAGGAATAGGATTTGCTAGACTGACTCATAGACCTCAGGGAAGTGCTTTATTTACTATTACTGGTTTATTATAAAGGCTACAACTCAGGAACATCCAAAATGGTAGAATGCATAGGGCAAGATTGGGCTGGAGGGGGTTAAGGAACTTCCATGCCCTCTTGGACATGACACCCTCCCAAACATGTGTTCAACAGTCTGGAAGCTTCTTGAACCCAATTGTTAATGGGTTTTATGTAGGTTTCATTACATAGCCACAGTTGATTAAATCATTGGCCATTAGTGATTGAACTCAATCTCTGGTTCCTCTACCCTCCCCAGAGACTGAGGGGTAGGGATAAAAGTTCCAACCTCTAATCATGGCTTGGTCCTTTTCGTGACCAGCCTCCATCCTAAAACTATTAAGGGGCCCTCTAGCAGTTATCTCATTAACATAAGCTCAGGTATGTTTGAGAGGGGCTCAGTATGAATAAAAATAAAAAATACTTCTATCACTCAGGAAATTCCAAGCGTTTTAAGAGCTCTGTGCCAGGATCTCATGACAAAGACCAAATATATTTTTATTATATATTATAAAGTATATCCAATTCTTTCAGCACCATTTATTGAAGACTAACTTTTCATCCATTGAATTATCTTAGGACCTTTCTAAAAAAATCAGTTGACCATATATGTTTGAGTTATACCCAGGCTCTCTGTGCTCTTCACTGTCTCAATTACTGTGTACAGTCTTGAACATGCTTGGCTAAATTTATTCCTAAATATTGCATATTTTTGATGATACTGTAAAGTGACCTTTCTTAATTTAGACTCCTGATTTTTATTGCTAGGCTATGGAAATACAGTTGATTTTTATATGCTGACTGTATCCTGCAACCATATTAAACTCACTCTTTAGTTCTAGGAATTTTTTTTGTAGATTCCTTGGGGTTTTCTATGTAGATATTCAAGTCATATGCAAATAAAAAGACAGTTTTACTTTTTCCTTTCCATTATGTTGGCCTTTTGTTTTATTCTTATCTTATTACATCAGTTAGAACCTTTATTACAGTGTTGAATAAAAGTGGAGAGAATGTTAGGGGGAAGGCATTTTAGTCTTTCACCACTAAGTATAATTTAGCTGTAGTTTTTTCACTTATGTACTTTACTAGGGTGAAAAAGTTTCTATTCCCAATTTTGTGAGGGTTTTTTTTGGTTTGTTTTTTAAATCATGAATTGGTGTTGAATTTTATCAAATCTTTTTTTGTTTTTGCTTTTATTAAGATGATCATATCGTTTTTCAGTCTTTTAATATGGTGAATTGATTGATCTTCAAATATGAAACAACCTTGTATTCCTGGAATGCACCCTTCTTGATCATGATGTATTATTGTTTTTATATATTGCCAGAGTTGGTTTGCCAAAATTTTGTTGAGGAATTTTGCAACTTTGCTCATAAGGGAAATTTGTTTGTAGCTTTCTTTTCTTGCAATGTTTGTGTCTGTTTTTGGTGTCAAGGTATTGCTGGTCTCATAAAATGAATTGGAAAATGTTGCAATTTTGTTTCTTCTATTTTGCTGGAAGAACTTGTGTAGAATTGGTATTATTTCTTTGTTTGGTAAAAAGCACCAACAAAACCATTTGGTCTAGGAGTTTTCTTTGTGGGAAGATTTTTAACTATGAATTTAATTTCTTTAGTAAATACAGGACTATTCAAGTGATCCATTTCTTTTTAAGTTTTGATAAATTATGTCTTTTAAGGAAATCATCTGTTTTATCCAAGTTTCCAAATTTATTGGCATGAAGTTGTTCATAATATTCACTTATTATCCTTTTAATGTCTGTTGAATCTAAATATAGTGATGGTTCCTTTTTCTTTTTTTTTTTAATTTATTTATTTATTTTTGGCTGTGTTGGGTCTTCGTTTCTGTGCGAGGGCTTTCTCTAGTTGCGGCGAGCAGGGGCCACTCTTCATCGTGGTGCGCGGGCCTCTCACTATCACGGCCTCTCTTGTTGCGGAGCACAGGCTCCAGACGCGCAGGCTCAGTAGTTGTGACTCAGGGGCCCAGTTGCTCCATGGCATGTGGGGTCTTCCCAGACCAGGGCTCGAACCCATGTCCCCTGCATTGGCAGGCAGATTCTCAACCACTGTGCCACCAGGGAAGCCCCCTTTTTCATTTTTGATATTGATAATTTGTGTCTTTTTTCTTAAAAGTTCTGTCAAAACATTTATTGTTTTTCTTGATCCTTTCAAAGAACTGGCTTTGGTTTCATTGATTTTTTTTTTTTTTCTTTTCTGTTTTCTATTTCATTAATTTCTTTATTATTTTCTTTCCTCTATTTTCTTTGGGTTAAATTTACTTCTCATTTTATAGCTTTGTAAGGTGGAAGCTTAGATCATTGATTTTAGTTCTTCTTTCCTAATACAAACTTTTAGTATTATAATTTTAATTTCTTCATTTCAGCATGCCAGAGATGCCATTAAAAATGACTCAGAGTACTCATGGCCTTTTTGTGGAACTAATAATTATTGGTTGTTGCTAATTCATTTCTGACCTTATTTCCATTTAAAAAAATACTACTGAAATAATATTTTATGTTCTGTAGATATTATTTTCTTTTTAAGAAACAGGAAGTATATGTTAGTAATAACCTGCTGACTCATCTCTCTGCTTCCCTTCTTGCCCCACTGTATATAGTACATTCCCCACAGTGCAGCCCAAGTAATCTAAAAAATAATCACTTCATTCCCCTACTTCAAATAATTCTCAGAAATAAAGTGTGATGGGCTGAATAGTGACTCCCAAAGATGTCCATGTCCTAATCCCTGAAACCTGTGTATATGTGATCTTACAATGCAAAAGGGACATCACAGGTATGAATAAATAAAAGATATTGAAGAGGTTATCCTGGATTATCTAGTGGGGCCAATATAAAGACAGGTTCTGAATAAGGGAGAGGCAGGAGGATTAGAATTTGAGAAGAGAAATGAGAATGGGAAGAAGTTTGCAGGGAAGAGGCCCTGAGCCAAGGAATGTGGACAGCTTCTGGAAGCAGGGAAAGGCAAGGAAACTCATTCTCTAGAGCCTCAGGAATACAGCCCTGCCAACCCATTTTAGACTTCTGACCTAGAACTGTAGGATAATTCCACTAAGTTTGTAGTTATTTGTAGGGAAACTGATACCAAATGTATAAGGTCTTGCTGCTCTGGCTGCCTCACCTTCTCCTGCTTCATCTCTCACCTTTCTTGCCCTTGTCCATCCCACTTGGTCCTGCAGCCCTTGTTCTCTGTTAGACAACGCTCATTCTCCTCGCAGACTACTCAGTGTTCCCTTTGCTTGGTCTCTGCTCAAATGTCATCTCCATAGACAGTTGTTACTTTGTCATTTTAACCAAAACGGCCGTCCTTACTTCTCACTCTCTGTTACATTTTCCTATTTTAGCCTCATCTTTGTACTTCTTAGTTCCTGAATTTATTTTTTACTTGTTTGTTATCAATCTGCTTCTTCTGCAGATAAGCTCATTCCCTGGAATTGGGGCAGGTGCCCATTATCAGAAGAGTGCCTAGTCCATTGACAAATAGTTCATGGGATGAAGAATTGGAAAATTTTGGTTGTTGAGAAAGTAACATTGGCAAAGATTAAATAAAACAAGCTTATTTTTGGACTCAGTACATATACAGGTGGCTTATAGGATAAAGAGGCAGCTGGCCTTGGCTGTTCTCCCTTTGTCCCCTCTCCAGGCCTGCCCAGTTAGGTCATGCAGCCTTTGGTGGGGAGGGGGCATTGGAAGGCACTGAAGGCCACAAGAGGTCCTCAGTGTAGAAGGCCCCTCTTCTACAGGGGAGGGGCCAGGGGAGTATAAAATTAGCCCGTGACCCTGGGTCAGGTTCGGTAGAGCATCAGCAGCTAGAAAGGCAGAGCTGGAAATATTAGAAAGAAAACTGAATTTTTATCAGTCTGCTTCTGGCAATTGATATTTAGCAGCACAGTTTGCTTTCTGAGAGGGTCCCTTGGGAGCCAGAGTTAGCCTAGACTAGGGTTAGGGAAACTTTTTCAGTAAAGGGCCAGATATTTTAGGCTTTGTGGATCTCTTACAGTCTTTGCCATACTTTATTTAAAAAGATTTAAAAAATTTTTTTTACAGTGCTTTAGAAAAAAGTAGACTGTTTTTAGCTTGAGAGCCAAGTAACAACTGGGTGCAGAGTGGTCTGCAGGCTGTACTATTCTTACCCCTGGTCCAGACTCGATTCCTTTTTCTCCTCTGCTTGGCTGAGTCCATTTCCTGAGACCTGGCCCCTCACCTGTAGCTGGAGAAGCCAGGCTGAGTTCTGTTGAGCTCCACAGGAAGATGTTAAGATGCCTGACCTGTGGAAGCTGTGTTGTGTCTCTTAACATACTTTAAAAGTGCCTTTTTCTCTTGTGCGATCGATGAATGATCCTGCAGACAACTCTGCAACTCACAGTTGTACAAATATTTTTTTCACTGATATCATCATTTGGATGAATGCTAGATTTGAAGGCTACGACCAGTTAGGATTATTTTGAGGTTTAGGGTTCCTGGAAACCTCCTGATTAGAATTTCCATTTGAATAACTTAGGACTTTGGGGGGCAAAATAAGATTTGAGAGATGGAGGTAGTCAGTATTTTCACATTCTCTAAAATAAAAATAAAGCCAACGTGATTAACACATTAAGTAACAATATAATTTATTCATTTTAAATATCTGTAATACTATTATAGACTTGTTATCTCTTCCTAACTGTAAACCTCTGGTCATTCTCTTCTCTTGAATTCTATGAAATACCTCTGTAAATTGGTTTTGTTTTTCTACAGATAGGACAGCCCTTACTGGGTGTCTTTCTTAAAGTGTTGTTTTGTTCTAGCAGGCAGTTATTCTCCTGGAGGATCTGCTTGACCCTTTTAAGGCTTGTTTTTAAAGTTTCTGATGTCTTTACTAAACGCCTGGGGTGTTCTGTACATTTTCTTGCTTCTTGCTGGTCATACGTGAACATCAGGAGTTGTTCAGACCACAGCTCCCTGTTGATGTTCTTTCTTTGATAATTACCTATGAAATGATAATTGCCTCAGCTTAAAGCTTAAGGGAACCCCATACAGATTATTAGAGCTCTCTCTGTGAGAGGCTCTCTCCTCTCTGGTTCCCTGTCCTGCAAATTCCAGCCACCCAGCCTCCCCTGCCCTCTCATGTCCGTGTATCAGCAAGACCAGTGTTGTTCTGTTTAGATCTCCCTGCCTTGCACCCCAGCCTGTAAAGTGCCTTCAGAAAGAAAGCTGGAACAGTCAGTGGGCTCCCAGATCAGTCTGTCACTACCTGTTGATCAACATCTGAAAGATATTTCATATATATTGAACGAAGAAGGGCTAGTAGTCCAGCACCACTCACTCCACCATAGTCAGAAATGGAAGTCTCCAGTTCCTCTAATGGGGAATGCTATTTAAGAACCAACATCTGGGGCTAAACATGCTCATTGTTCCTTGGGTGTCTGCTTCTTGGCCCTTTTACTGGGCAGAGCTAAGAAATATGTAGATAAATAAATTAGATTTTATATATATATACACACATACTTATGTCAAGGTCTGTATTTATATATTGAAAGCCATGAGTTCATACTGATAACTCCATTTCCAGTTCACCACAGGATTCATTCTCATTCTCTCCCATTCTGTATATGTATTATATGCAGTATATTTAGTCATTTGCTCAGTCCTCTTGTAATGCAGAAAATAGTTTCAAAACTGCTGATCCATACCACTGTGATAAACACACTTTCTAACTAGAGTTTGATAGAGTATTTATGTCTTTAGACTGAGGGTATAGAGTAAAACTACTGTGTTGAAAAGTTATTTACGTTATTTCCCCTTCAGTTAATTATGTTTGATTCATATGAAGTAAAATTAGATTTCCTCACTCTTGTTTGAGTATGTGAAGTATCAAAACAATTTCAAAAGTCAAAACTATTCATGGAAGTGTCACTACTCACTTCCTCCCTCTAATCCCTTCCGATTCCCACCCTTGAGGGTGTTAATGAATCTCATTAGTTTCTAGTTTATCCATCATATGTTTCTTGTTGCAAAATTAAGGATGTACTTGTTTACCTGTTTCCATTCTTGTACAAGTAGGATTCTATACGTACTCTTTTGCACTTTACTTTTTTTCAGTTAACAATATATCCTAGAAATCATTACATATTAGTTCGTAGAAGTGTCATGATAGCTAGAAGTGGGTTAATGAGACTTTCTCAAGATGGAGATACTCTCCCAGTTTGCTTGCTGATGAAACTGATCCTGATCCTGTTGAGAGGGAGAAGTGACATGACTTTAGAAGAGAAGCCTTCAAGGACTTCCCTGGTGGTCCAGTGGTTAAGATGCCGTGCTTCCACTGTAGGGGGCGTGGGTTCCATCCCTGGTGGGGGAGCTAAGATCCCACATGCCATGCAGCGCAGCTTAGGGAAAAAAAAAAAAGAAGTCTTCAAGCAAGCCAGGGGTCCTGGGATGCTGGGCAGAATGGAGGTTTTGGATTTTGGTTGGTGAAAGGACACTTCGCTGTGAGGAAGAATGAAGCCCTGTTTATTAGAGCCTTGAATTCTGATAAAATCCTTTTCTTTAAATGGGGAGTTGCTATAAATGACTTTGAGGAAAATTTGCTATATAGATTTTAAAAAACTAAATATTTTTTTAGAGCAGTTTTGGGTTCACAGCAAAATTGAGGGGAAAGTACAGAGATTTCCAATATACCCCCTGCCTCCACTTATGAATAGCCTCTCTCATTAGCAACATCCTCCCCCTGAGTGGTACATTTGTTACAACTGATTAACCTACATGGTTACAAGTGAGTAACTTTACGCAAGGGTTCACTCTTGGTGTTGTGCATTCTATGGGCTTAGACAGATGTAAAATGAAATGTATCCACCATTATAGTATCATACATAGTATTTTCACTGCCCTAAAAGTCCTCTGTGCTCTGCCTATTCATCCCCTTCACCCTCACAACTGCTGATCTTTCTACTGTCTGCATGTTTTTACCTTTCCCAGAGTGTCCTATAGCTGTTATCATACAGTATGCAGCTTTTTCAGATTGTCTTCTTTCACTTAGTACTATTCATTGACATTTTCTTCATGTCGTTTCATGCCTTGATAGCTCATTTCTTTTTATTGCTGAATAATATTCCACTGTGTAGACATATCACAATTTGTTTATCCATTTACCTACTGAAGGACACCTGGGTTGCTTCCAAGTGTTGGTGATTGTGAATAAAGCTACTGTACACAACTGTGTGCAGATTTTTAAGTGGACATAGTTTTCAACTCCTTTGGGTAACTGCCAAGGAGCACGATTGCTGGACCGTATGATGAGAGTCTGTTTAGTTTTATAAGAATTTGCCAAACTGTCTTCCAAAGTGGCTGTACCATTTTGCCTTCCTACTGGCAATGAAAGAATTTCTGTTGCTCTACATCCTCGCCAGCATTTGGTGTTGTCAGTGTTCCAGATTTTGGCTATTCTAATGAGTGTGTAGTGGTATCTCTGTTGTTTTAATTTGCATTTCTATGATGACATATATGTGGAGCATCTTGTCATAGGCTTATTTACCATGTACATATCTTCTTTGGTGAGGTGTCAAGGTTTTTGGCTCAGTTTTTAAATGAATTGTTTTTTCTTATTGTTGAGTTTTAAGAGTTCTTTGTATATTTTAGATAATATTCCTTTATCAGATGTGTCTTTTGCAAATAGTTTGTCGCAGTCTGTTGCTTGTCTTCTCATTCTCTTGACTTTGTTTTTTGCATAGCATAAATTTTTCGTTTTGATGAAGTCCAGCTTATCCATTATTTCTTTCAAGGATTGTGCCTTTGATGTCATATCTGTACATTGAATTTATAGATCAAATTGGGGAGAACTGACATCTTAACCATACTGAGTCGTCCTATCCATGAACGTTGACTATCTCTCCACTTATTTAGTTCTTCTTTGATTTTTTTTCATAAGTTTTGTAGTTTTCCTTGTGTGGATCTTGTACATATTTTGTTAGATTTATATCTAAGTGTTTCATTTTTTGAGATGCTGATGTAAGCATTTTTAATTTCAAATTTCACCTGTTTATTGTTGATTATAGAAAAGCAGTTGATTTTTATATATTAACCCTGAATTCTGCAACCTTGGTATAATTGCTTATTAGTTCCAGGAATTTTTTTGTTGATTATTTTGGATTTTCTACGTAGTAGACAATCGTATCATCTGAACAATGACAGTTTTATGTCTTCCTTCCCAGTCTGTATTACCTTTTATTTCCTTTTCCTGCCTTATTGCATTAATAAGGACTTCCAGTATGACATTGAAAAGGAGTGCCTTTTACCTGATCGTAGTGCAGAAGCTTCTAGTGTCTCATCTTTAATTATGATGTTAGCTGTAGGTGTTTAATAAATATTCTTTATCAAGTTGAGGAAGTTCCCTTGTATTCCTAGTTTATTGAGATTGGGTATCATGAATGGGTATTAAATTTTGTCAAATGCTTTTCTTGCATTTATTAATATGATCATGTAATTTTTTTTTAAGCCTGCTGATGTAATGGATTCTTTTAATTGATTTTTGAGTGCTGAGCAGCCTAGTATACCTGGGATAAATCCCACTTAGTTGTGTTGTTTAATTCTTTTTATACACTGTTGGTTTCAATTTGCTAATACTTTGCTGAGGATGTTTGCATCTGTGTTCATGAGAGATACGGGTTTGTAGTTTTCTTGTAATGTCCTTCTGGTTTTGGTATTAAGGTGTTGCTGGTCTCATAGAATGAGTTAGGAAGTATTCCTTATGCTTCTGTACTGTGAAAGAGATTGCAGAAAATTGGAATACAGTTAACCCTTGAACAACACGTGTTTGAACTGTACAGATCCACTTATACACAGATATTTTTCAGTAGTAAATAGTAAAGCCCTATGTGGTCCGTGGTTGGTTGAATCCATGGATGCATAAGAACTGTGGGTCCAGAGGGCTGACTATAAATTATACACAGATTAACCTCTGTGTTGTTCAAGGGACAACTGTAATTTCTTCCTAAAATTTTTGGTAGAAATTTACCACTGAACCCTTCTGGACCTGGTGCTTTCTGTTTTGGAAGGTTATTTATTGATTCAATTTTTTAAATAGACATAGTCACATTCAGATTATCTGTTTCTTCTTGTGTGAGTTTGGGCAGTTTGCATCTTTAAAGGAATTGGTTCATTTCATATAGCTTATCAAATGTGTGGGCATAGAATTGTTCATAGTATTCTTTTTTGTTATTCTTTTAACATCTGTGGGATCTGTAGCAGTGTCACCTCTTTCATTTCTGATACTAAAAATCATTTGTGTCCTCTTTCCTTTTTCCTTCATAAGTATGGCTAGAAGCTTATTTATTATATTGATCTTAAGGAACCAGCTTTTTTTGTTGTTGTTGATTTTCTCTGTTGTTTTTTGTTTTCAATTTCATAATTTCTGTTTTATTATTATTTCTTTCTTCTGCTTACTTTGGATTTGATTTGCTCTTTTTCTAGTGTATTGATTTTAGATATTCTTTCATAACATATGCATTCTGTGGTGTATAAATTTTCCTCTAAGCACTGCTTTTTCTGTATACCACAGATTTCGATAAATTGTGTTTTCATTTTCATTTACTTCAAAATATTTTAACATTTCTCTTGAGATTTCTTTTATTTATTTATTCATTTATTTTTATTGAATGAAATATTTTTTAAAATTGTATAGTGCTTGAGATTTCTTCTTTGACTCGTATTATTTAGAAGTGTGTTGTTTAATCTCTGAGTGTTTTGGAATTTTCCGGTTATTTTTCTGTTCTTGATTTCTTGTTGAATTCTCTTGTGGACTGAGAGTAGACATTGTATGATTTCTTTTCTTTAAAATTTGTTAAGGTGTGCTTTATGGCCCCAAATGGGGCCTATCTTGGTGAATGTTCCATGTGAGCTTCAGAAGAATGTGTATCCTGCTGTTGTTGGATGAAGTAGGCTATGAATGTCAGTTATATCCAGTTGATTGATGGTGTTGTTGAGTTCAGTTACGTCTGTGCTGGTTCTCTGCTTACTGGATCTGTCCATTTCTGATAGAGATATATTGAAATTTTAATTATGATAATGGATTCTTCTGTTTTTCCTTGCAGTTCTATCCGTTTTTGCCTCACGTAGTTTGATGCTTGGTTGTTATATGTGTTAAGGATTGGGATGTGTTCTTGGAGATTTGACCCCTTTATCATTATGTAATGTCCTTCTTTATTGCTGATAGCTTTCTTGGCTTTGAAGTATGTGTGTCTGAAATTAATATAGCTATTCTTGCTTTCGATTAGTGTTAGCATGGTATGTTTTTCTCTATCAATTTATATGTGTGTTTATATTTAAAGTGGATTTCTTGTAGTCATATGTAGTTCAGTGTTTTTTTTTTATCAGCTCTGACAATCTCTGTCTTTTTATTGCTGCATTTAGACATTGATATTCAGAGTGATCATTGATATAGTTGAGTTAATATCTACCATATTAGTTACTGTTTTCTATTTGTTGCCCTTGTTCCTTGTTCCTTTTTATTTCTTCTTCTCTTTTTTGCCTTTTGTGGTTTTCAAAAGGCATTGAGCATTTTATGTAATTCCATTTTCTCTCATTTCTTAGCATGTCAGTTATATTTCCTTTTTTTACTTTTTTTTTATTGTTGCTCTAGAGTTTGCAATATACATTTATGGTTAATCTGAGTCCACTTTCAAATAATACTGCTTTATGGGTAGTATGATACATTATAATAACAAAATAATCCTAATTCTTCCCTTCCATCCTGTGTAGTAGCTATTAATTGTTTCTCTTATATATGTTTATACATATATAAGCACACATACACATATATATGTAAGATATATCCATAGGTAAACATAATCAAATACTATTATTATTTTGAACACATTGTTCCCTGTTAGGTCAATTAAGAATAAGAAAAGTAAAAGTTTTTATTTTACCTTCACTTATTCTTCTTTGATGTACTTTCTTTATGTAGATACAAGTTTCTGACTATAATTTTCCTTCCCTCTAAAGAACTTTTTTTTTTTTTTTTATATTTCTTGCAAGGCAGGTCTGTTGGCAACATATTTCCTCAGTTTTTGTTTATCTGATAAAGTTTTTTTTTTATAAATTTATTTATTTAATTTTATTTTTGGCTGCATTGGGTCTTCGTTGCTGCATGTGGGCTTTCTCTAGTTGCAGCAAGTGGGGGCTACTCTTTGTTGTGGTGTGTGGGCTTCTCATTGCAGTGGCTTCTTTTGTTGCACTGGCTCTAGGCGCGCGGGCTCAGTAGTTGCGGCTCACGGGCTCTAGAGAGGCGCAGGCTTAGTAGTTGTGGCGCATGGGCTTAGTTGCTCCGTGGCATGTGGGATCTTCCTGGACCAGGGCTCGAACCTGTGTCCCCTGCATTGGCAGGCAGATTCTTAACCACTGTGCCACCAGGGAAGCCCCTCTGATAAAGTTTTTATTTCTCCTTCGCTTTTGAAGGATAATTTCACAGGTACAGAATTCTAGGTTTGGTATTCTTTTTCTCTCAACACTTTAAATATTTCACTCCACTCCTTGCTTGCATGGTTTCTGAGGAGATGTCAGATGTAATTCTTATCTTTGTTCTTTTATAGGTAAGATGTATTTTTCCTCTGGCTTCTTTCAGAATTTATGTTTGACTTTTTGGTAGTTTGAAAATATGCCTAGGTGTTTTTTTTTTTTAATTTGTTGGTTGCTTGGTTTTTGCATTGGTGTTCTTGGTGTTCTCTGCCTGGTTTTCGCTGAGCTTTCTGGATCTGTGGTTTGATGTCTGACATAAATCTGGGGAAATTCTCAGTCATAATTGTTCCAGATTATACCTTTTGTAGTTGTCCCTCAGTCCTTTGATGTTGGTGTTTTTGTTTTTTGTTTTTCAGTCTTTGTTCCGTTTTTCAGCTTTGGAATCTATTGTGACATCCTCAAGCTCAGAGATTGCTTCCTCAGCTCTGTCCTGTCTACTGAGAAGATCATCAAAGCCAGTGTTCATTTCTTTTACAAAGTTTTTGATCTCTAGCATCTCTTTTTTGTTTCTTTCTTAGGGTTTCCATCTCTGCTTGCATTGCCCATCTGTTCTTGCATGCTGTCTGCTTTATTCATTGGAGCCCTTGCATGCTGTCTGCTTTATTCATTATAACCCTTAACAATTTGTTTCAAATTCCTGGTTTATAATTCCAACATGTCTGCTACGTATGGTTCTGGTGCTTGGTCTGTCTCTTTAAATCGTGTTTTTGTGATTTGGTACGCCTTTTAATATTTTCTTGATAGCCTGACATGATGTACTGGGTAAAGGCTGTGAATAGGCCTTTAGTAATGTGGTAAGGTGCTGTGGGGAGGGGAAGTGTTCTATTGTGCTATGATTAGTTCTCAGGCTTTTAGTGAGCCTATGCCTCTGAACTGTGAACTTCACAAGTGTTTCTCAGGGTTTTTTTGCCCCCTTAGGTGGGACTGGATGACTAGAGTGGGCTAGAGTTTGACATTTCCCTTCCTCCAGGTCAGTTAGGCTTTGGTTTATCAGTTTTCCCTGAAGGCAGGCCTTGTTAAGAATAGAGTGCTCTGGTATTTCAAAATGATTCCTTTGCCCCTTCCTCTGTCAGAAGGAGGAGGGGATTTTTCACCAGTATTTATTTTGAGAGGCTGGTTAGGCTCTTGGAGGTAAATCTCAGAAAACTGTGGGGTACCCCTAGAGTTTTTAACCCTCAGAGTTGTTCCTACTGAGCCTCCAGCAGTTCATCAATTACAGTTCAGGTTTTCTGACCCTGGCACTGGTTTCCACTGCTCCTGAGTCTCTGCTCTGGTATGTTGTGATTCTCTGTATCTGCCTGTTTGTTTCTTCAGTCTTGGGAGCAGTGGTTTGCCCTGTGTCCTCCTCACCTCTCTTTCAGATCCTAGAAGAGTTGTTGATTCAGTCTATTCAGCTTTTTACTTGTTGTTAGGACAGAGTGACAACTTCCAAGCTCTTTGTTATGTGGAACCAGAAACTGTAAGTCCCTGTAACTTTTTATAGATTGAAATTTTATGTTTAATCGGATAAAAGGTGGTTTCAGATCCAGGATGAAGAAATCTAAACTAAAAGTACTTGAGAATTTAGTGTTGCTATTAAAGTTTTAGAAGCTATGAAGGTAGTCATAACAAGAAGATTATGTTCCTGAACCTTATTTGGTTCTCTCCCATGCTAAACCTTGGCTAGAAATTCCCTGTAATAATTAGGGCTAACCAATACCCTCACCAATCAAGATCCCATTCCTTGAGAACAGATGTAGAGTGAATCTGACCCATTTGTTATCATTTGTAATATATCATCTAGTAGATAATAAGCATCAGATGGGAATCTCTCAGCTTCAGGTTACAGAAAAATTGTTTCAAGTTGACTTAAACTACAAGGTAGTTAGGATTGCTCTAATTCAGTGATTCTGGGCTGTTATGAAATTCCTTTGGCTTCACTGTCTTCTATATGCCACCTTCATCCAGTTTGGTAGCCTGAAGCTTCAGTAGTTCAGGGCCTCCTATCCATGTATGACCATGTTGAAATGAAGAGAAGAGAACACTTTTGCCCAAATCCAAGCTGGAACCCTCAGATTGATCTTGATTTGACTTCTCAGGGGAATAAACTGTGCTGATTTGCTATGGGAATGGATTTAACTTCTTTCAAAGTACATGCAATGTGGGGGGGTGGTGGTAGAGGCAGACAGCAGAACAAAAATAAGGCCACCTTTAGGAAGTAGGAGGAGGGCGGTAGATGCTAAGTAAACAGCCAATATTCATGAGTTTTAAAATTCCTACTATAAACTGTCTTCATTAGGGTCCAGCTATAAAGAAAACACATGGATTTCTTTCATTTATTCATCTTTTATCAGATTTCTTGGAGGGGAGCCTGTCACGGGCTAGGTACTATTCTAGGATCTGGGAATACAGCAGTAAGTAAGACAGAAATCACCTGCTCTTGTGGAGCCTCCATAGGCATGGGGGTAGGGGAGGCAGTGAAAAAAAAATTAACGTAAATGTGTACTGTGTCAGATGAATGCTCTGAATCCAGATAAAACTGGACAAGAAAAATGAGTTCTTGTGGCTGGCATGGAGGATTGCTGTTCCATATATGGTGAAGAGGGAAGACCTCTCTGAGAAGGAGATAAATAAGTAGAGTCCTGGAAGAAGTGAACTAGTCCTGAAGAAGTTCACTGGAAGAAGTGAACTTCCCTTGTGGATACCTGGGGAAGAGTGTTTTAGGCAGAGAGGTAAGCAAGAACGGAGCCTGGAGGCAACATCATACGTTGCAAGATAATGGGAGAGCAAGAAGGTTAGTGTCTCTGGAGCCGAGTGGACAAGATGAGTTCTAGGAGGTGATGTCACAGAAGTAGTAGGAGTCCAAGTGACATAGAATTTTCACTTATACTTCGAGTGAAAAGAGAATCTGGGGTGTTTTAAGCTAAGGAGTGACCTGAAAAGACTAAGTTTTAAAAGGCTTGCTCTGGCTGTGTGTTGAGAATAGACTGTTCCAGAACTTCTGTCTTTGATCCCCTGCAGTTATGATCATACTTGGACCAGTGTAGTAGTGGAGGTGGTGAAAAATTGTTGGATTCTACATGTATTTTGAAGGTGGAGACATGGATTTACTGATGAAAAGGAAGGGGTATGAGGGAGAAGAATCAAGGTTGACTCTATTTTGATTGGAACATTGGAAGGATGGGGTTACCATTAACTGAGGAGTGGAAGAATGCAAGAGGAGCATATTCTGGGGAGGAAATTTAATAGTTGGGGGAGGGGAGCATTTATTGTGTTTATAAGATGCATATTAGACATTCAACTGGATATGTCTAATAGGCAGCTGAATTTAGGAGTCTGTAGTTAGTTCAGGGTAGAGGTCTGGGCTTGAGGTAAAATTTTTGACATCATTGGTATACAGGTGGTATTTAAACTTCTGAATAAATGAAATAAGAACAAGTAAAACAGTCAATCCAGAAGATGGTTAAAAAATAGGGAGGGAGATGGAGGGAGAAAAAAAAGAACTAATGGGCTAAATATCCTAAAATGCAATTGTAGAAATAAATTCAAATTTATTACTTATCATAGTGAATGTAAGTGTACTAAATTCTTGAATTAGAAGACAAGCAATGGCTGGCTTAAGAAAAGTTATCACTAAGCTGCTTATAAGAAACACCTAAAGCATAAGGACATTGAAAGTTGAAGAGTAGAAAAAGGTATACCAGTCTAATGCTGACTAAAAAAAAGCTGGTATAACTATATTGATATCAAAGGAAATAGACTTTAAAACAAATTTTTATTAGAGATAGTAATTATTAGAGATAAAGAAGGTCACTACATAATCATAAAAGATTCAATTTCCCTTGTAGATATGAGATTCCCAGCTTTTTTGCTGTTAGAAACAGCCTCAAAATATATAGTGCAAAAATTGTTATCACCCTGAGGAAAAATGGACAAATCCACCACCATAATGGGAATTTTTAGCACTTTTCTTAGCTGATGATAGATTAAACAAGGAAAAAGTAAGTCTATAGGAGATTTGAATACGTCAGTTAGTAAACTTAACCCTTATATCGTCAGAGTCCCCTGGACCCAGATTTGACTAGTTTCTTTTTTGAACAATTTTGCTTGTATGGATTGATGTTTTATGACTTTGATTCTTTCTTAGAGGTCTTCTGAAGAACAGAAAATTTACTTTAAAAAAGAAAATTAAAACTCCTTTTCTCTTGCAGTTACTGTATGGGTTCATTGGAACTTTTTATGAATCTAAGATGCTGTGGGTTCTTATCTCATATCACTGTATCTTTATATTGGTAATTTCATCATCCTAGGAATGATTTTTATCATTACTCTTTAATTATTCCCAACTATGCTAAGAAAAACTAAAATAAGAAAATGGAAGAAAGACGGAATTGTCTAGAAAGATGTTGTAGAGGTCAAATCATTGCTATTGCATTATCTTTTTTTTTTTATTGCATTGCCTCAAGAGTTGCATATATTTTAAGAAATATAACTGAAGTCTGGAGGTACCATCTTTGTAGTCATTCTTTTAGTTATCACTGAACACAGTTGAGAATTTAGAATTTTTCATTTTCTACACATAATGGTACAAGAGTAGAAAAGTTGACAGAGGAAGACATTTCACAGTTTTTAGATGGGTAAAATAATGGTCAAAAGAGACAGCAGACTGTAGGCCCTAATCATGATGGTGAACTTGATCGTATGAGTGAAATCTTAGACTGTGAGTCATCAGATGACAATATCCTAGATGAATTTTCTTGAACTCAAGAACTGATGAGTGAGCAAGTATATTTCTGTGGTTTCTATAAAGGAAGTATGGAATTTGCATCCAATTAGTCATTAGGTAGGAAGGACTTCACCACGCAGTATTTTGTGTATTTTGTGACAAGAAGTTGGGCTATTCAGTTTTTCCAAAAGGATATGTGACATATTCTTGCATTTCATATGATGATGTACATGAGCATTTACTTGATACAGCTTGTAATTGAAGAGTGTTGAAGGCAGGTGTGTATACAGAGGTGACAGGAAGGGACTATATGGTATAGAAAAGAAAACAAACCATTGATCATTCTGATGGATGTTTATAAATCTAAAAATGAATATTTACAATCAGGGAACAATGAATATGGCTGTCCTCAACAAGTTTATGAGCCATCCAAATTTTCAAAAGCACAGCATTTCTACAATGCAAGTTCAAGAAGAAGCAGAAGTAATGATCATTTAGTGGAGCTATATTTGAAATCTGGAATCAGATTTTATAAAACTATATGTCCCAGGTTCATGTGTGTCAGTTGATGACCAATTTCATTCAAATGATATAACCCTTTTCATATGTGTTCATGTGTGTATGTGTGTGTGATATATGTAAGTATGTGAGTGTATATATGCATACACTATGCATTTGTAGGTATGTATATGTATAATACACATATGTGCACATACCAGGAAAATATAAAAATATATAGATTTTATGTATTTAAGTTTTGACTGAAATTTCCAACTAATTTGATTTTTTATCGTCCTTTTATTTTTCTGTAAATTATTTATAAAATGACCTAAATATTAAATAAAATATTAATACAAAGAGTCTATCAGCCCAGCTGATAAAGGGTGTTGATTATTTTTCCCGGCCTACTGAGGGTTAAGGTAATGTACCTGTGTGGATCATTGCCCTCAGCCGTTGATGACTGTGCATCTCTTTTAAGCACACATGGAATATTCATGAAAATTAACCATCTGCTTGACTGTAAAACCTGCACAGATTTCAAAGGCTGAATTCTGTGACTACAGGCAGTTAAGATACAAGTCATTTACAAAAGGTAATTAGAAAAAGTCCCCTACAGTGGGGAATTTAAAATAACTTCTAAATAACTTACAGCTCAACAAAGGAATCTTAATGGAAATTAGAACATATTCAGAATTAAATTCTAACAAAATACTTTAAAAGTTGTGTAATATAGTTTAGATTGTACTTTAAGAAAGAATAAATGCTCAAGATGAATAAACTAAGAATCCAATTTTTTAAAATGACAAAAGTGACTACAGAATAAACCCAGATAGGGTAGAAGGAAAGAACTGAAGATGAACATAAACTTATGACTTGGAAAAATAAACAGTAAGTAATAGGATAATAAAGTCCAAAGTTGGTTCTTCAAAAGTCAAATAGTCAAATTTCTGACAAGATTTATCAAGGGTGAGGGAATAACTAAACAATATTCAGATTGAAAAAGGATCTCATAGGTATAAACTTCACAGAGATTAATCTGGTAAGATAATATTAAGAATAACTGATGTCAGTGAATTTGAAATTTTAAGTGGAATAGGTAAATTATTAGAAAATAAAACTTAACCAAAACTGACTTAAGAAATCGAAAACCTGACTAGTCCCGTAACAATGAAAACACGTGGTCTCCATGACTGCAGAGGAACATTCTCTCCAGACATTTCATGGAACAGATAATTCCAGTCTCACATATATTCTTTGATAAGTTAAAAAAAGAAAGACCCTTTCTCAGCTGCTTTTCTGAGGCTAGAATAACCCTGATACAACCACCATACAAGAGCAGTACAGGAGAGGAGAACAGACACATCTTCTGGTTTTAGATAGACACCTCCCCAGGACACAGGGAGCATCTGTTCCGTTTGGTGCTTTTTGGAGGTTAAGATGCAGATTGAGCCACCTGGAAATCCTGGCTTATCTTGACCTGATGTTTTGGTTGGATGGAGGAGATGAAAGCCTATGTGGAGCGGGAGCAAAAAAGACCAGGGTGCTTTGGATTGATAGTACATGTACATAAACTGGAACAATTCTGAAATGATGACTTTGTTCACTGCACAGTAATGTTCTACAAAACTGAGACATTTCATCTTTTACTACTAAGAAAAATGCAGCTTAAAGCTACCATTTCTCACCCGTTAGATGAGCAGAACTTACTAAGTGTGGCAATACCAGGCACTGGTAATGATGTGGAGCAATGCACTGCTGGTGATAACATATGGAGGTGGAATTACTTTGGAAAAACAATTTGGTATTAACTTTTAAAGATCATTTTCACTTCACATGACCCAGCACCTGCACTCCGAGGGAAAAGACTTAAAGCAGTTATCCCCCAGACTGAGGTTGGGTTCTCCTCTAGGCATTCAGGAGATACAGATTATTTAAAAGGGACCTAGTTGATAACTTGTATGTACTTTTTTGTAGAACTTTTCAGGCTGATCTGCAAGTTAAGTTACTCTTTACCATCTTCTCTTTCATAGTTGCTCTTCTTGCACTTTACAGTAGTCAATCCTGATTTTGCCTTTTTTTGCTTCCTTGACCCAGGGAGGAAGAAAGCTCTGAATTGCTATAAAAGGGGTATTTTAAAATACTAATGTTGAGAATTTCAACTAGGATCCTATTCTTACTCTGGCAGTTTCCAATTCATTGCTTTCAGCATAATTTAAGGACAGTAAAGTTTTTATGGAATTGTTAAATGCTTCTTGATTACTATGTGATTTTTCAAGAGCTGGGTCTAAAGGAGTTGAAAGAATTGGGTGACATTGCTGAAGTATTCTAGCAATAAATGATTTTCATGCATAGATATATGAAATGATAGAAGGAGGGAAGGTAGTCTTATCTGTCTCATTGAGATACATTTCCCAGAAAAGTTTACTTTTAATATCTAGTTGTTATCAGATTTGTAATATATTTATGCTTCAATCAATTTTATGCTAATAATACTTGTAATGAAAAGTCAGTCCAGAGGAAAACTTCTAAACTTAGTGCTTCATGGTTACAGGGAATTTAATAAAAATTAATTTAGTTTAAACAATATATATGTTTTGTTGCAAAGAAATATGACAGTGGTCAAAAGAAAAATTTTAAGCATAAAAGCTGATTGCATCAGAAAAAAATAGCAGCAAAGTGTTGTAGAAATACAACACTTCATAAAGTTGTTCATAAAGAAAATAAATGACGTAGTATTTCTTATCGTTAAGCAAGGATTTGTTTCTTGTTTCAGACATGAATGATGTTGAGAGTCAAGTCACTGTGGTATGTAGATTGCCCTGGATGCATTGACAGTGGTATATATCAGTTGTATTTTAAGCTGCCAGTGTTTATAGTGTACTGCAATCCTTGCAACTATTTAAATTATGAAAAATTTTAGATGTCAATATAAAACTGTTCGAGGGAGTGCATCGTTTTTCAAAATTCTTTTCAGCTGTAATGGGAACAAAAAATGTTGAAGACCACTGACTTGGAGCATTAGCTCTTGAGCATTAGCTCAAGGGGGATGGTAACACTCATTGGGGAAGATATTAGAATTTAGGGGGACATTTTTGCTTGTCACAATGACTGAGGGGCTTTACTCTCATTTGGTTATTGGGGGCCAGGGAAGCTAAGTATCCTGCAATGTACAACAAAGAATATTATCATTGTTTTCCATAACTTTTCTATTCACTGGACTAGTCCGCGACAAAGATAAATAGGTAGAAATTTACTACATAGTAATCCTAAAGCATATTCAAAAGAAGGAATTTATAAAAAAAAGTCCAAATATTTTAGGAGAGGACCATTTTAGTGGGCAATATTTAAATGAACTATATTCTCTCAGAATTGTTAAATAATATATTAACTATGCATTGTCTACTTGGGGTATTAACGTTTCTGATCACTACATATTTAGTTGAAAAGAGTTTGCGGTAGATACTGCAAAAGCAATACAAATAATTAAAAATATGTAACTTAGACCCAAATATTAAATTATCAGGAATATATGGACTACAGAGATCTTACTGAATTTTATTATACTTTCTCAGTAAGACCAGTGTGATCATACTATTTAATGTTGTAATGTGGTTCACAACTTTACTTCCCTCTGCAGTCTAGATTCACACTTTCCTGTTATTTTTACTCCCAAACATTTATCACTTTTTATCTTGGTTATTTATTATATTTATTTTTTAGTATCTTTTTGTCCCCCTTGTTTAGAGACATAGTGTAAGAGGAGAGGGTGGGAGACAGAAAGAGCAGCCCTTTTGAGGAGTTTGGCTTTAAAAAAAAAGAGGAGAGAAATTGGTGATAGCTGGAGCAGGTAATGTGTATGGAGTCAGGATTTTTTTTTTGTCATTTTTTTTCATTTGTGTTTTGGGCAGGAAAGTTGGATTTATTGGTGGGCGTGAGTAAGGAAGGGAAAGCACCACGGCTTTCATGAGTGCAGGGTCTGCCATTTGTCCAGGGGGCCCACGATTAGGGATGTATTTGACCCATAGTCATCCAGGATGATCCACTTTTCTGCCACCATGTCTTCAGATTCATCCACTTCTTGGAGATGTGGATCTTCTGGGGCCCAGAAACTTGAACTTGGCCCTGTGTGGGGCCTTAATCACTTGCTCCTTGTTCTGCAGTTTGGTGCAGATGGATGTGATGACTTGGCCAGTGTGGACCCTGGCCACTGCGTGCTGGGGCTTTCCAAAGGCACCCTGCATACCTGTCTGGAGCCTAGATTGGGGACAGCATGATGCCAGACATGAATGTCCACTGGTAAGGGCTGTCTCGAAGGTCCTTAAGGGCAACCCATACAAGCAACAGGCTGCATGCACTACCAGGGAAGCTGCTTTTTTTTTTTTTTTTTTTTTTTAGTGCCTTAGTTATCTGTTTTTTTTTTTAACATCTTTATTGGAGTATAATTGCTTTACAGTGGTGTGTGAGGCTGCTTTTTGCAGCCATTGCACACCAGGCCTCCACAGAGAAAAGATGCCTGATTGGCTGCAGAAGGAATTTTTTTTTTAACGTAAATTTTTAAATTGAATTATAATGTACATAGGGAAAATTGCACAAACTGTAAGTAATAAATTTCTGCAAAATGAACTCACCTGTGCAGTCACCACCCAAATTAAGAAATGAACACTGCCATTACCAGCACACCGTAATTCATCCCTTATGCTTCTTCCTATCGTTAACCATCTCTCACCCAAAAGATAGTGGCGGTTTTTCTGATTTTTATTACCAAATACTAATTTTGCCTGTTTTCAAACTTTATGTAACTGGAATTATCCAGCATGTATCTTTTAAGGTTGACTTCTTCTCAACACGTTTGTGGGATTCAGTATGTACTGTTCATCTAGGAATAGTATATTCGTATTTGTGGGAATATTTCACAGTTTATTCATTTTGCTGTTGATGAATGTTTGGGTTATTGCTGGTTTCAGCTATTCTGAATAATGCTTCTGTGAATATGCTTATACGTGTCCTTTAGTGTACATATCATGTGTTTCTGTTGGGTGTGTATACTTGGGGTGGAATTGTTTTCCAAAGTGATTTTTTTTTTACCAATTTTACTCCCAGCAGAGAACTCAAATCAGAGTTCTCATTGCTCTATACCTTCACCAACACTTTAGCACTGTACTGCTTATAAAACTATCTGTGTTTGTAATCGGTGTTTCCTTGATGATTAGTCATGTTGTATTCCTTTTCATCTCCTTTTAGCCAATGTTATATTCTCTTCTGTGAATTATCTGTATGAATCTTTTGCCTATATTTTATATTTGGGTTATTTATATTTTTCTTCCTGATTTATAGTTCTTTACATGCACAGAACAGATGTATTTAAGATACCATTTCCCACTCTTTTACTTGTATATTCACTCGCTTAGTGATGTCCTTTAATGAACAGAAGTTTTTAATTTTAAAGAACTCTAGTGTTTTCCTTTTAAAGGTGTTGGAAAAACCTTTTAAAAATCTTTGTCTATACCAAAATCTTGAAGATATCTGGATATTTTCATTTAGAAGTTATTTGTTTTACCTTTCAAATTTAGGCTGTAATGCACCATTAACTGATTTGTTTGTGTATATGATACGAAGGGTCAAGAATTGTTTTTCCCCATATGAACCTTCAGTGGTCCCAGCCCCATTTATTGGAATGTTCCAGCAGTGCCATCTTTGTCATAAATCAAGCAGGTCTTTTCTGGACTTGCTATTCTGTTCCATTGCTCTGTTTCTCTATCTTTGAGCCAGTGTCACGTTTTCTTAATTACTGTAGTTTTATAATACATCTTATTTTAATATAAATTCTCCAGCTTTTTCTTCTTCAAGATTATCTTGACTATTATTGGGCCTTTGCATATCCACTTTGTCAATTTCTAAAAAAGCATTGGGATTTTGATTGGAACCACATCGAATCTATTAATTTGGAGAGAATTTACATCTTTTAGTATGGAATCGTCTAACATGAAATGATATATTCCTCCATTTATTTAGGACTTCTTTAATTTAGATTTTGTAGGTTTTTGTGTCAAGATTTTATACAACTTTTATTAGATTTATTCCTTGGCTCTTTGATTTTTGAATGTTAATATAAATGGTATCTTTTTAAAACTTCACAAATTTCTTTTGCTAGTACATAGAAAGTTGATTTTTTTATATTGAACCTATATCCAGCAACCTTACTAAATTCACTTATTTTTATGATTTGTAAATTCTTTTGGATATTCTTCATGTATAATTAAGTCATCTGCTAATGATGGAAGTTTTATTTTTTTCTTTCTGTTCCTTGTAATTAAAAAAATTTTCTTATTACACAAACTAGTACATCTGTTCCCATCTGTAGAAGTGATAAAGAATACTTGTCTCATTCTTGATCTCTGAGAGGAAGTAATTGACCATTAAAGGTGGTGTTAGCTATAGGTATTTTGTAATTACTCTTTATAAAATCAAAAAGATTCTTTTCTTCGCTATGAATTTTTAATTAATAATGAGTGTTAATTAGAGAGGACACCAAAAGTACAAGTAATAAAAGAGAAAAATTGATAAATTGGACTTCATTAAAATTAAACTTCAAAAAACCATCAAGAATCATCAAAAGATCAGCCACAGATAGGGAGAAAATATTGTGAATCGTATTTCTGAAAAAGGACTTGTATCCAAGATATAACTCTTACAACCCAGTAAGAATAAAATAAATTATCCATCAAAAAAATGAGCAAAAGATTTGAATAGACATTTCACTCAAGAAACAGTATGAATGGCTAATAAGCACCTTGAAAAGATGCTAACCTCATTAGTCATTAGGGAAATGCAAATTTAAAACCATAATAAATACCACTTCATGTCCACTAAAATGGCTATGATAAAAGGGCAGACTAGTGTTGGTGACCTTGTAGGACAACAGAGACCCTTAGGCATTGCTGATAGGAATGTAAAGTGGTGCAGCCACTATGGAAAACAGTGGCAGGTTTTTTTTCTTCTTTCCTTTTTTAAGTTAAATAGAAATTTACAATATAGCCCAGCAATTCCACTCTATCCAAGACAAGTGAAAAAATTTCTTTACACAAAGACTTGTATGCAGACGTTCATGGTAGTATTTTTCATAATAGCCAAAAAAGTAGAAACAACCCAAATGTCCATCAGCCAATGAATGGATAAACAAAATGTCTGTCCCTACAATGAAATACTATTTGGTAATAAAAAGATAAAAAGTACTGATGCATCTTTATATCATGGATGAACCTGAAAAACACTACGCTATGTGAAAGAAAGAAACAGAAGACCATATATTATATGAGTTTATTTATATGAAATGTTCAGAAAAGGCAAAATTATAGGAAAATATCAGTAGATTAGTTTGGGGCTAGAGGTGAGAACAGGGAGTGACTGCATATGGGTGTTAGGGATCTTTTTTGTGATAATGGAAATGTTCTAAAACTGGGTTGTGGTGATGGTTGTACAACTCTGTAAATTTACTTTAAAAATATTGAATTGTGTATTTTAAATGACTGAATTTTATTTTATGTAAATTATACCTCAGTGAAGATGTTAAAGAATGAGTGTTGAATTTTATCAACTACTTTTCTGCAACCTACTGAAAATTTATATGATTTTCACCTTTCTCAATTACGTAAATTAAAAATTTCATAAATTAAAAAATTTAATGTTAAAAATTTAAGTCCAGTCGTAAATCTTGGACTGAGTATAAATTGGTCTTGATATATTTTATTTATGTTACTACTAAGTATGATACACTGATACTTTGTTTAGGATTTTTTGAGACTTTATTTATGAGAAAAATTGACCTGTCATGTTTTTTTCTTACAATGTTCTTTTCAAATTTTTGTTTTGCTGTTCTCCATGTAAGCATTTTTAAGATTGATGGTAAATGTTTTTCATTATATGTTTGGAAGAATTTACTATTGGAGCCATATGGGCATGCAGTTTTCTTTGTAGGAAAGTTTTTAATTACATATTCAATTTCTTTAATGTGTATTTGTGTTTTCAGATTTTCTATTTCTTTGTCAGTTTTAATAAGTTGTGTTTTCCTAGGAATTTGTTCATTTCCTGTCGTTTTTCAAATCCATTGGGCCAAAATTTTTAATAATATTGTTTTATTGTCTGTAAAATCCTTAGTATTACCCTCCTTTTCATTCTCGATTGGGACTTGTGCCTTCTCTGATTATCTATGATGAGTCTTGCTAAAAGGTCTATCATTTATTTTAGTTTTTTTTCAAAGAACCAACTATTTTGATTTTTCTCTCGCACATTTGTTTTCTATTTAAAAGTTTTTTTTGCTCCAGTTTCTACTTTGGGATTAATTTTTTCCTATTTTTTACTTCTTGATAGGAATATTTGAAAGGATATTTGAGTGCTTGCTTTATCAGTTACTGTGAAAGGTCTGCTAAAATCCACTATGGTTGTAGACCTGGCAGTTTTTCATTTTAGTTCTGTTAGTTTTTGCTTTATGTATTTTGGGGCTGTCTTTTTTATGTATGCCAATTTAGAATTCTTATGGCTTTTTTAATGGATCATCATATTTATTATTATAAAATAACCCTCTAGCTTGAGTGATGTTTCTTGTCTTACTTCTTTTTTGTCAGAGATGAAGATAACTTTACAAGTTTTCTTTTGCTTAGTGTTTGCAAGTTTTTTACCCTTTTACTTTAACCAGTCTGTGCCCTTATATTTTAAGACATATCACTTGTAAGGAGTATAAAATAAGATTTTAAACTCTACTCTCATAATCTGCTTGAAGAATTCCCTGTAGTGTTTCTTTTCGCGTGGGTCTGCCGGGGACAAATTGTTGTTTGTGGATGTGTGTGTCTGTGAGTGGGTGTGTAAAATGTCTTTATTTCACCATCATTTTGAAGGATAGGTTTGATTTGTTTGGAATTCTAGATTGGCAGTTATTTTCTTTCTTCACTTTAAAGATACTCATTTTCTGTCTCATACCATTGTGTGGATAAAGCTGCATTCCATAACGAGACACATCTTCTACACTTCTCTGCTGGGACTAGTGTGCAGTTAATGGGCCACACGTGTTAAGAGCAAACCTTGATTCCCTTTAGGTCCTGGCATGGCTTCCAACAGCCTAGTCTCTTTAACCTGAGTGTGGTTTTCAAAGCCTGCTGTGTGGTCACAGGGGCAGAATGTTGGTAAAGACCCCCCATCGGAGCTCTAGTTAGTGTGTTAGAGGGTACCCTAATGGTGCCCTGAGGCCGGAGGATGTGATGGATCCCATGATGCAGTTACAGGGGCTCCTTCAGGACCACCTCATCCAGCGTCCCTATCTGTCCCATCAGCTTTCACTTCTTCATTGCTTTGGCTCCTCTTTCGTCTATTCCCTTCCCCCATACCACACTACATTTAGCTACTTTTATTAACCAATATGTATTAGCTAACATGCACTAGGCAACATTTTATATTCTCAATTTAAAATTATATTCTTAATGTTAAATGACAGTGAGTTGAACCATTATTTCTTTAACAAATACATCCTACTAGTTTAGAATTCTTTTGACACTACTAACATTTTTCTTCCATGCTAAATTTTAATTCTTCATGGAAAAAATTAATTATGAAGACATATATCAGACATCCAAAAATCATGACTACCTACCATATTGAGTACCCACCACTTAAGCAACACAGTATTACAAATAAGATTGAAGTTCTTTGTGTCTATTGCCAATCACATCTCTCTCCCTCCCCCACAGAGGTCACCACCAATTGAATTTGGAATTTATCATTTCCATGTATGTTTTATATCCCTACATAGCATTCTTCTTTTAAAAACTTATTTAAATGGTTATTATCCTGTGTATCTTTCAGTAATTATATATAATGATAAATATTTATTGTATTTATTTATATAATTATAAATCCTTCAACATCATTAGATTTATCCATATTTATACTCTAATTCCTTCATTTTCATGCTGCGCATATAACATTTTGTTGTATAAATATGTCCCAGTTTTATTATTAATCCTTTTGGTGGATTTAGGTTTTTTCCATTTTTTTTGCTATTTTTATACATGTTGCATTGAATGTTGTATGTATTTCCTTGGGCATATATTTGAGAGATTTTCTAGGGTATGTATACCTAAGAACTGATGGGTTGTAGGATATGTGTTTTGTCAACTGCAGTTCTCACTTCCACAGGAAGTATATGGGCTCAGCATCAGCTGCTACTTGATGTTACGTCTAGTCATGATCAATTTATAATGGGCTAATAAGAGAATAAGTAGCTGAGTATATACCATCTATGCTGTAATTTTACTTTGTTTTTTATTTGTTTGTTTATTTTAATGGGGACCTACCTTTTCTCAGTGAGTTTAATTTTATTAAAAAGAATGTCTTTGTTGAGCCACAGAGTAAACAATCCCTTAAGGAATTCCTTATGTTTATTTTTATCTGTTCCAAAGTTATGATTCTGTGATAAACTCGTAATTATGAAATTGTCAATTTGCATATACTTTCAAGCCAGTGATTCTCAAATGTGATCTGCAGTCACCAAGGTGGGCATCCATGAAGTCACAATGATTTTCATAGCAGGAAGGTGTGATTTGCCCTTTTCACTGGGTTGGCATTTGCACTGATGGGACAGAAGCAGTGGTGGATAGAACTGCCAGCATCTTTTCAAGAACCAAGAAAGTGGCATCAGTCTGTAATCATTTATGTTAACAGGAATGGGTTTATTTGTATTATTCAATGAATAAATAAATATTTTAAAAATTTTGTTGTTTCATTTTCTAATAGAATAACTATTGGTAGATATATATAATCTTAACAATGCCTCCTTCTCTAAGAGTATAAAGGGGTTCTGAGACCATGAAGTTTGAGAAGCATTACTTTAAGCACATGGTAGATACATGAACAAACAAATATTTTATTCAATCTGGTGCTGGTCTTTGGGAAGGAAAACTTAGATACTGTAATTCCTTTGATAGATAAATCTAGTCTGTCTTCAAGTTATATATGAATCTTAAGTAAATGTTCAGTTTGTTGCCTTAAAATTTTGTTTATAACTAGTTTATATTTGTAAATAAAATACTTTGCAGGTGCTGACCTTAAGGAAAGAGTCAAAATGAATTCCAGTGAAGTTGGTCCTTTTGTCTCCAAAATAAGAGCAGTGATTAATGAAATCGGTAAGCACAATTAAATTCTCCTTTTAGCATGCTGAAGGTGACCTTAAATGTCATATTTTAAAAGTTGCACACTGTCTTTATGTATAAGCTTTGGCTAAAATATTTATATAGTTAGATAATCATGACCTATAGCTGGTTGTAAAACAGCATGTAATATATTTAATTTGAAAAGTTGTGAAAAATTTTCTTATAATTAAAGATGCCTCCTATTTATGATGACATGGCATATAGAGTTAATTATTAGAAAACAAAGAATAATTTGGCATAAGCCTTTGACATAAGTATTTATATTTCTTAAATAATTGCATACACAGACATATCTATAGATAGGGAATTTTTTTGTTTTTTACATAAATGGGATACTATCTCCTTAGAATTATAAATTTCTGTGTAATGTTTATATTTCAGTCCATATCAATTTATTATTAATACTTTTTAATACATTACTACATAGTAATCCATAGCATAGCCTTATCCAAAATTTTAAATTATTTCTTCATTAATGAACGCTTAGGATGTTTTTGTTGTTTTGGATTTTTGTTTTTGTGGGTTTTTTTTGCTATTTTTGTTATTTATAATAAAGCAGTGATTATCTTTGTACAAAGTCTTTTAGAACATTAGTTATGTATATTTATAAGATAGATTCCTAAACATGGTATTGCAGTTCTAAGTATCATGTGTTCATTTTACATTTTAATAAATCCTACCAGATTATGTTGCAAAAAGATGGTAATAATTTATATTCCTGTCAATCACATGACAGTACCTGTTTCCTTATAGTTTTATAGCATTTAATGTTGCTATTTTTTAAGTTTGCCAGAGTTAAGGAAAAAAATAATCTTAGCATTTTAATTTTCACTTTCTCAAATGCTAGTATATCTTTTCAGGTTAGACTTGCCTTTCCCCTCCTGTAAATTGCCTTTTCACATTCTTTATCCTCTTTTCTATAGCATTATTTAATAACTATTTACCTAAAGCCAATTTTGTATTAATCTTTTGTTGTTAAATGTATTACAGGTATTGCCTCTTAATGTTCCACCCTAATTCAATTCTAGGAGCTTTAATATCTAGAGGGTACTAAGTTCCTGTCATTGTTATTTTTCTTTTTTCCTTGAAGATTTTCTTTGCTAATTCTCACACATCAATTCTTCCAAATGAATTTAGAATTATTAATTTTGAAGTGAAGAAGAAAAATACTCTCTTGAGACTGTGATTGGAATTTCTATAAATCTTGTTTATAAAGAATTGACATTTTTATGATACTAAATCTTTCCATCCATGATATGCATGGTTCTTATTTTGGGGGGGTGGTCATTCATGTTTTAATGTTCATCAAGAAAGTTTTCTTCACATTGGCTTTGTCTTGTATCTTTTTTCCCCCTCCGATTTATCCCTAGCTATTTTATAACATTTATTCCTTTGAATGGGATCTTTTCCCCGTATTTCTGTTGAAGTCTGGTTATTGTTGTAGGTCTGTAGGAAATGTGGTAAATTTTATGTGCTTGTACTTGTATAAGTGATTGTTTTCTCTCAATTAATTTTCTTGTGTTTTCCAGAAAGCAAAAAAAGTTCATTACACATAAAAAATGCAATTTTTATCTCTTCTTTTTCCAACATTTTAATCTTAACATATTTTTCATATATTCTCACATTGGCTAAGGTTCTTGGTACAATATTCAGTTGTTGAAGAGATCATGTTCATCCTTTATTTGAGTTTAATGAATGCTTTTAATATTTTGCCAGTAAATATCAAGTTCAGGGAGTTTTCTTCTATTTCAACTTGTTTAGGAGTTTGTTATTCTTTTCTAATCGAGAATAAGGGTTAAAGTTTGTCAACTGCCTTTTTGTTATGTGTCAGGATGGTATATATTAAAATTTGTCTCAGATTTTATTATACTGAATTGTATTAATAGACTTACTGATGCTGCACTGGCCTTGTATTACTAGAATAAACACTACCTGGTCATTGTGGTTCGTGGTTATGGTGGTTTTTAATGTATACTGCTGGATTTAATTTTATATATTTTGATATAAACATAAATGAGATGGGAATCTTCTAATTTTGTTTTTTGTGTTACCCTTTCTGGTTTGGTATCATGTTTATACAACCTTCATAGAATGAAGTTTTTCATCTTTTTCTGTACTATACAGGGAAATCATCTGTTATCTGAAAGATTAGAATTTGACCATGTGGCATCTTTTGGGGTCTTGTGTGGTTTTGTTATTGTTGTTTCCTTTTTTTTTTTAGAGCTAAGTTTTTAAAAAATATATGTGTTTTGATTTCTAGAATGTTTCTTGTCACCTTCATAACTTTTGTTTATCCTCTGCCAATGTTATTGAAGGCTCTCCTCTGCTTCTCTCTCCAGCTTCAACCACATGGTAAGATAGATGTCTTCTGAGGCTGAGCATGGATTTGGTTTCCATGTTGGTCAGAGAACTTGATCTTGGAAGTAAAAGTTGATGCTGTCTGTAACTCTCTATATATGCTGGGATGAATGGCTAAGACTGGTTCAGTTAAACATTACATTGATGTTTGTTCCCAGCCTCTTTCTATTTCATTGAATCTGAAATTGGAATTTTTCTGATGCTTTTTAAATGAAGAACTACTTTTTTTGTAGTGGATTTTTCTTTTCAGTGGTTGAAGCTGTACTATTTCTGTTCTGGATCCTGATCCAGTACTCTTTTTCCTCTTCCATGAGTTCTCCAATATTAGGTAATGATACTTTTCACTACAGCATTACAATGGACATAAAATTTTTAAGATGTCTTTGGTGGTGACTTAGTGAGATTTTGAAGGGCAGGTAAAAACTGTCGTGACCAAATCTGTTTGTTTAGTACATTAAACCAGGGGCTAGGAAACTTTTTCTTAAAGGGACAGATAGTTATTTTAGGCTTTGCAGGGCTATTATGGTCTCTGTTGCAGTAACTCAACTTTTCTTTTTTTTTAAAGAGTTTATTTTTCAGGAGCAGTTTTAGGTTCACATCAAAATTGAGGGGTGGGTAAAGAGATTTCTCATATATCCCCTGCCACCACAATATGCATAGTCTCCCCCCCCCCCCGCCATTATTAATATCTCATACCAGAGTGGCACATTGGTTACAATTGATGAACGTATGTTGACACATTATAATTACCCAAGTCCATAGTTTATGTTAGGGTTCACTCTTGGTGTTTTACATTCCATGGGTTTGAACAAATGTAAAATGACATGTACCCATCATTATAGTGTTTTGCAGAGTGTTTTCACTGCCCTAAAAATCCTCTGTGCTTGGCCTATCCATCCCTTCTGCCCTCTCTGGCAACCATGTTTTACTGTCTCCATATTTTTCCATCATATAGCTGGAATCATGTAATATGTAGCTTTTTCAGATTGGCTTCTTTCACTTAGTAAGCTGCATTAAAGTTTTCTCTATGTCGTTTTATGCCTTGATAGCTCATTTCTTTTTATTGCTGAAAAATATTCCACTGTATAGATGTATCACAGTTTCTCCATATACCTACTGAAGGACACCTTGGTTACTTCCAGGTGTTGGCGACTATGAATAAAGCTGCTGTATACATCTGTGTGCAGATTTTTGAGTGGATGTGTTTTCAACTCCTTTGGGTAACCAAGGAGCATGATTGCTGGATCATGTGGTAAGAGTCTGTTTAGTTTTATAGGAATTTGCCAAACTGTCTTCCTAAGTGGCTGTACCATTTTGCCTTCCTACTGGCAGTAAATGAGTTTCTGTTGCTCTACATCCTTGCCAGCATTTGGTGCTGTCAGTGTTCCAGATTTTGGCTATTCTAATAGGTGTGTAGTGGTAGATCTTAGTTGATTTAATTTGCATTTCTGTGATGACATATGATGTGGAGTGTCTTTTCATAGGCTTATTTACCATCTGTATATATTCTTTGGTGAGGTGTTTATTAAGGTCTTTGGCTCAGTTTTTAATTGGATTGTTTTCTTATTGTTGAGTTTTAAGAGTTCTTTGTATATTTTAGATAATATTCCTTTATCAGATGTGTCTTTTGCAAATACTTTGTCCTAATCTGTTGCTTGTCTTCTCATTCTCTTGACGTTATCTTTCGTAGTGCAGAAGTTTTTTATTTTAATAGGGTCATACATCCATTATTTCTTTCATAGATTGTGCCTTTGGTGCTGTATTTAAAGAGTCATTGTCATACCCAAGGTTTCTAGGTTTTCTCCTACGTTATCTTGTAGGGGTTTGATGGTTTTGTGCTTTACAGTTAGATCTGTGATCCATTTTAAGTTAATTATTGTGGGGTGTAGGTCTGTGACTAGATTCATGTTTTTGCCTCTGGATGTCCAGTTGTTTCAGCACTGTTTGTTGAAAAGACTGTCAGTGTTCCATTATATTACCTTTATTCCTTTGTCAAAGATCAGTTGACTGTATTTATGGGATCTGTTTCTGGGCTCTGTGTTCTGTTCCTTTATTTATCTGTCTATTCTTTTGCCAGTAACCGCACTGTCTTCAATTACTGTAACTTTATAGTGACTCTTGACATTGGTTGCTGTCAGTCCTCCAATTTTGTTCTTTTTCAATATTATGTTGGTTATTCTGGCTCTTTTGCCTCTCCATATAAATTTTAGAATCAGTTTGTGAATATCCACAAAATAACTTGCTGTGCTTTTGATTGAGAATTGCATTGCATAGATTAAATTGGGAAGCATCTACATCTTGACAATATCGAGTTTTCCTATCCATGAACACAGAATATCTTCTCTCTATTTAGTTCTTCCTTGATTTCAAGCATTAGTTTAATTTCCTCATATAGATCTTGTACATATTTTGTTAGATTTATATCTTAAGTATTTCATTATTTGGGGTCTTAGTGTAAGTGATATTGTGTCTTTAATTTCAAATTCCACTTGTTTGTTGTTGGTATATAAAAGAATGATTGACTTTTGTATATTTACCCTGTGTCCTGCAACCTTGGTATAATTGCTTATTTGTTCCAGGAATGTTTTTGTTAATTCTTTCAGGTTTCTGCACATCATGCATGAAAATATCTTTTGCAAACAAAGCCAGTTTAATGTCTTCCTTCCCAGTCTGTATTACCTTTTATTTCCTTTTCTTGTCTAATTGCATTAGTAAGGACCTCTAGTATGATGTTGAAAAGGACTGGTGACAGGAGACATCCTTGTCTTGTACCAGCTACTCAACTTTGACATACAGTGCTCAAGCAGCCACAATGTGTAAACAAGTGTGTGTTTTTCTGTTACAATAAAATTTCATGCACAGTGAAATTTGAATTCCATATAATTTTTATAGTTTATGAAATAGTATTTTAAATAGATTTTTTTTCTACCTGTTTAAAGATAGAAAAACCATATTAGCTCACAGGTTGTACTGAAGCAGACACACGGCCTGATTTCTTTCCTTTCTCCCTCTCACCTGCCCTCTCTCTCTCTCTTCCTCCCTCCCTCACTGCCATCCATCTATCCATCCATCTCAGATGTCTTCTATCTTTTTTATTTTTTCTATTTTTTAGAATTAATTCTAGTCTTCCACTTTTTTAATTTATATATTTAAGAAAATCTACTGACTTTCAGTTCTAATTTGGATACATTGCTTCACGCTTGGCTCAGGGCTTTTCATTGGTTTTTGCTTTTCAGAGATTAAAGGTTTTAAGGCCTATGTATCCTTTGATAGGGTTCCTAAGATATTCTTCATGGAAACGGAGCATAAAGCTTACAGATGAGTTGGAGGGTGAAGGGAGTAGTAAGAACAACAAAACAAAACAAAAACCAAAAGAAAGTTCATCAGATCCATAAAAAATATAAAAAGAAGCATAACCTTAGGACAAATTAAATAGTAAGATGTTGAAATAAGTAATTACCATTAATGTCAGTTGATTAAACTTGCTGTTGAAAGACATAGATGTTTAGATCTGATTAAAAAACATAAATAGGCTGTGTATTGTTAACAATAGCCACATCTGGTATAGTTCTTTTTATACCAGGAGATGACTAACCAAAGGAAAGAGATATGTAGATACATACTTTGTGACAAAAAGGATTATTAGTAATATAGTCACTGCATATGATAAAAGTTTAAATTTTTTAGGAGATGTCATACTGAACTTGTATGCACCTGAAAACAAAGATCTCAAAATGTACAAATAAAGCTATACTGGATGTATATAGGAGAAATTGTCAAATCCTCCATCATTGTGGATAATTTCAACCCATCTCTCCCAACTTATCAATGAGGTCAAAAGACAAAGCTTAAAAATAAAGATTTGAACAACCTGAGTATCAAGTTTGGTTTAATATACTCTTAACCCCAAATTAGAGCGTATGTATGCTTCTCATGAACATGTGAAACGTTTATAAAAAGGTATCATGTGCTGGACCCTAAAATCTTCATTAAATTTCATAATGCAGTCTACAGCAACATGGATGGACCTAGGTATTATCAAACTAAGTGAAGTAAGTCAGAAAGAGAAAGACAAATATCATATGATATCACTTATATGTGGAATCTAAAATATGATACAAATGAACTTACTTACAAAACAGACTCACAGACATGCAAGAGAAACTTACGGTTACCAAAGGGGAAGGGAGTGGGAGGTATAAATTAGGAGGTTGGGATTAGCAGATACAAACTGTTGTTTGTAAAATAGATAAACAACAAGGCCCTACTGTATAGCACAGGGAGCTTTATTCAATACCCTGTAATAAACCATAATGGATAAGAATATGAAAAAGAATATATATATATATTTACAATGTTGTGTTAGTTTCTGGTGTACAGCCATCCTACACTGGGAAGACAGGTCCCCAGAATGTTTGGCTTTGAAGGCTAGCAGTGCTTACTTTTGGGAGAGCCAGAGGGCTGTGGGAAATAGACTCCACTCTTAAAGGATACACACACAATCTTGCATCCTCCAGGACCTAAGGCAGAAGCAGTAGTTTGAGAAGAGTGTGATTCAGACGCAACTGCTGATCTTGGAGAGCCTCCTGGAGAGGCAGGAGGCAACTGCAGCTCACTCTGGGGACATAGACGCTGGTGGTAGAGATTTCTGGGAACTCATTCTACCATTAGGACACTGATGCTGGCAAGCACCATTTTGGAATTCTCCCTTTGGCTTATTAGCTCCAGGACCTGGCCCCACCCACCAGCCTTTCACAGCCAGTACTGGGATGCCTCAGGCAAAGCAACTAGCTGGGCTGGACACAGCCACACCCACCAGCATGCCAGCTGCCTTAAGACTCCCTGAGACCACAGCCATCCTGGGAGCCGGCCCTGTCCACCAGAGGGCCCAGGACCAAGCGCTGCACAGTAGTAAGCCGGCACTAGTCCCCCCACCTGAGGGCCCTGCAGCTAGAGACCCTAGGACTTGGCTGTACACACCAGTTGGCCAGCACTAACCCTAGACCAACATCACCAGCCAGTGGGCAGGCACCAGCCCCAGGTCACCTTGGGCCCCAGCCCTGCCCACCAGCAGGTTGATACACCAACTCCAGGACCTCCAGGACCCTGCAGCCAGAGACTCTGGGACCTGGCTTTGCCCACCAGTGGGCTGGCACTAGCCCCAGACTGACTTCACCAACTCGTTTGCAGGACCTGCCCTGGTGCACCTCACACCCCATCCTGCCCTAGGCCCTGGTACTGGTCCTGCCCACCAGCAAGCCAACACCAGCTCCAAGACACCTTGGACCCCTCAGGAGGCCTCCCTAGGATCCAGCCCCACTCACGAACAGGATGACATCATCTTTGGGACACCCTGGACCCTGTAGCCAGGTGTGTCAAGAACTGGCGCCACCCACCAGCAGATCAACATTAGATCCAGGGACCCAGGCCCTGTAACCACACCGAAACCTGGCTCTGCCCACCAGTGAGCCAACACTAGCCTCGGGACCCCTTGGGGATCCACAGCCAGCTGCCTTGTGACCCAGCCCTACCCAGCAGCAGCCGACAGCCTCTACATAAGGCAGGACCTGGCAACCAACAGAACTGGGGGTCAGCCACGCCTGCCAGACCATTCATAGTGGTCAGCTTGCTATAACAGAAGGGCCCATGCAGTCTCCATAAGGGGCACTCCTAGAGCATACAGCTCTGGTGACCAGATAGGAGTGTGCTGCTGGAACAGATAGGCCATTTCCTACTAAAGGGCAGTTCTCCAAGGTCGGGAAATGTAACCAAACTACCAAATATTGATACATAGCAAAGAAATCAGGAGAAGATTGGATGAACAGAGTGAAAAGGTAGAAGTTTTTAACAAAGAGTTATAAAATATAAAATGACTAAACAGAGGTTAAGAATGCAATAACTGAAAGAAGAAATACACTAGAAGGAATCAGCAGTAGATTAGATGATACAGAGGAACAAATTAGCTAGAAGATGGAGTAGTGGAAATCAGTGAAGCTGAAGAAAAAGAAAAAAAGAAATGAGGACAGTTTAAGAGACTTTTAGGACAGCATCAAGCATACTAACATTTGCATTATAGGGGTCCCAGAAGGAGAAGAGAGAAAGGGGAAGAGAACGTATTTGAAGACATAATAGCTGAAAACCTCCCTAACCTGGGAAAGGAAACAGACATCCCCAGGCCCAGGAAGCACAGAGAGCCCCAAACAGCATCAACCCAAAAAAGGACCACACCAAGATACAATTCATTGTATAATTAAAATAGCAAAAACTAAAGCTAAAGAGAGAATAGAGAATATTAAAAGCAGCAAGGAAGAGTAACAAGTTACCTAAAAGGGAACTTCCATAAGATTATCAGCTGACTTCAGCAGAAACCCTGCAGAGCAGAAAGTAGTGGCATGATATACTTAAAGTGATGCAACGGAAAAACCTACAACCTAAAATACTCTACCCACAAGGCTTTCATTCAGATTTGATGTAGAGGTCAAAACTTTTACAGACAAGAAAAGCTTTTAGCACTACCAAACCAACTTCACAAGAAACGTTAAAGAGATTTCTCTAAGCGAAAAAGAAAAGGCCATTTTTTTTTTTAACATCTTTATTGGAGTATAATTGCTTACAAGGGTGTGTTAGTTTCTGCTGTATAACAAAGTGAATCAGCTATACGTATACATATATCCCCATATCTCCTCCCTCTTGCGTCTCCCTCCCACCCTCCCTATCCCACCCCTCTAGGTGGACACAAAGCACCGAGCTGATCTCCCTGTGCTATGTGGCTGTTTCCCACTAGCTATCTAGTTTTTATCATGATGGATGATGGAATAAAAACAACCATCTAGAGAAATAACAGTATATTTGAGAAGGGGAAAAATTGTAACCTGGAGTGATTTTCACTGCAAGAATAAACATTTCAGGCATGATAAAATTTTAATATGATAATGTCAACAGATAAAAGAATGTTAGAGAATTCAAGATAATTAAGTTATAAGAATGTCATCTGATCTGTATTTCAGAATTCCAAGACCCTTTGCTCAGCTCTCTCCAGCCACCGTCCAAAGGGCAGTTGTTCAACTATCTGTCAGGGTTCATCCTGAAAAGACACTGGGAAAAATGAAAACATGAGGAGAGGGTTTGGGGCAGTACTTTTTTGTTGTTTTTAGATAGATTAGTAAGGGAAAGGGGTTGCTGATTTAGCATTGTCTGGGATTCTAATAATATCCTCTCGATCCTGGAGACCACATTAGCTGGTTTTGGAATTTACCTACAAGAAAACAAATTTACTTTTCTAAAATAGACCCGACCAGCAGGCCTGTATATTCATTGATCCATGAACATTGTCACTCCAGGGAACCTCCTTAGATCCTTTTTAAATTTCCATATATGACTCACTGTCTTCCTCTAAAGCCAGCTCTGACCATCCCTCCTTGAATCTTGGTCAGTTGGACGTTCTGCTTACTTGTCCAAAGGATAATAAACACACCTCAAAATAAAAAAAAAAAAAAAAAAAAAGAAAAGGTCACAACTAGAAATATGAAAATTATGAAAGAAAAAAATATCATTGGTAAAGGCAACTATATAGTAAAGGTAATAAATCAACCAAATACAAAACTAGTAGGAAAGTTAACAGATGAAAGTAGTAAAATTACCTACATCCACAATAAGTAGTAAAGGGATACATAGAACAAAAAGATGTAAAATATGATGTCAAAACAGTAAATATTGGGGTGGATGGAAATGCAGGGTTGTTAAAATGCATTTGAACTTAAGAGGTGAGCAGCTTAAAATAAATTACTTAATACATATATAATGGTATACATAAACCTCATGGTAACCACAAACCAAAAATTTATAATAGATACACACACACAAAACAAGAAAGGAATCCAAGTATAACACTAAAGATAATCATCAAATCACAAGGAAAGAGAGTAAAAAAAGAACAAAAAACAACTACAAAAACAACCCAAACACAATTTAAAAAATGGCAGCAATTACTTACCCATCAATAATTACTTTACATGTAAGTCAAAAGATATAGATAAACAAAATTGATAAACCTTTAGCCAGACTCATCAAGAAAAAAAAAGAGGGGCCAAATCAATAAAGCCAGAAATGAAAAAGGTGAATTTATAACTGACACCACAGAGATACAAAGGATCATAAGAGATTACTATGAACAGTTTTTCACCAATAAAATGGACAACCTAGAAGAAATGGAAAAATTTCTATAAATGTACAATCTCCCAACATTGAACCAGGAAGAAATAGAAAATATCAACAGACTAGTTACCAGTAATGATATTGAATCCATAATAAAAAAAACTCCTAACAAACTATAGTCCAGGACTAGACAACTTCACAGGTGAATTCTACCAAACATTTAGAAAAGCACTAGCACCTACTCTTTGTGAAAAATTCCAAATTATTTGCAAAGGAAGGAATGCTTCTGAACTCATTCTACGAAGCCAGCATCACCTTGATACCAAAACCAGACAAAGATATCACATTAAAGTCATATGTTTTTCTCAATAGATTGATAAAAAGAATGAGAGATGTCAAATCTATCATAGATAAAGCTAAAGGTAAACTAGGAATAGAAGGGAGCTTTCTTAGCCTGGTATTTCTTAGTAAAATGTAAAAGTGGTCTCCTAAAATCAGGAAAAAGGCAGGAGGCCTGCAATCACCACCTCTGTTCAACATTGTCCTGAAAATCCTGGCATGTGTGGAAAGGCAGGAAATAGAAATAAAATAATGACTGAAAAAGAAGAAATATAACACTGTCTTTCTCAAGTGATTGTCTCTATTGAAAATCTAAAAGGATCCACAAATTATTAGAAATAACGAGTGTCGCAAGATGGCTGAATCTAAGATCCATATTAAAAAATAATTTAAAAAAATATTAAAAAATTAAATTAAAATTTAATTTAAATTTAAATTAAATTAATTAAAAATTATTAAAAAATAATCAATTTTTTCCAACAGCAACAGACAAAAGATATCAGTCAGAAAAAGATACTATTGACAGTAGGAACAAAAATGAATCTAGAAACATATGCAGGTTGTATGGAAAGATTATGAAACATTATTGTAAGACATTTAAAAAATTAAATAGAGACATTATCTTCTTGAATAGGAAGATTCAGTATCTAAAAGATGATTCTCACAAATGATTCAATGTACAGATTTAACTTAAAAGTACATTAATTTTGTGAGGAACTTGATGAGCATAAAGAGGCCCCAAAATAGCCGAACATTTCTAAAGAAGAAGAAAATGAGGGTCCTTGCCTTATTAGTACTCAAGACTTTTTTTAAAGATATGGAAATTAAGATGGTATATTACTAGCTTTGGGATAGACAAATTGACCAATGGAGCGGAATATAGAGCCCAAAACAGACCCATAGAAGTAGGGGAACTGATAAGGAGAGAGAAGGCATTGAGATCACTGGGGGGCGGCAAAGATTTGACTACATTTATGAGGTAAAACAAACTTGATATGATCTTGATGGAGTGAAAAATTTCTTAAACACAAAATACAAAAGGAAAGGTTGATAAGTTCTACGAAATTAAGAACATCCGTTCATTAAAAGACACTGTGAAGAAAGGAGAAAGAAAAGCCACAAACTGGGAGGAAAGACTTGAAACACATAGCTGCCAAAGGATTCGTGTATATATACACGCAGACATGGATCAACACGTGCCTACATACATGCAGCCGGGAAATCAATAAGACAGAAAAATGTTTCACACAAGAGGAAAGGGAAATGGGAAGTAAACACATGGAAGGATGATCAACCTCATATGCAATCATAGAAATGCAAATTAATACCACAGTGGGATGCTATTTTGTATTTACCAGATTAGCCAAAAATTCTTATGTCTGACATTACCAAAGTTAGCGGGGAAGTGGATGAACAGGAAGTTTTATACACTTTCAATGGGAGTATAAATTGGTGTAACTGTTTAGGCAAAATTTGGAGTTATCTTACAAAGTTGAGCATCCACATCCCAAAAGGCTCAATAGTTCACATTTTTATGGGGTATTTACCTAGAAGGGTGACTTTAAGACTGTTTTTACTAGACAGATAATAACAAATATACTTACAATTTGGTCCAGTAAACACATAGGGGTGGATGGGTATCAAAGATTCATGAAATAATTACCTTTCTTTGTGCATTGCATTTTGATACTATCCTATTTTATTTTTAAAACTTCCTGATTTTGGTCTTCTGTTGAGTGGTTTGCTACTTAGAGTTTGAAATAGCACTATTCTATAGGCATTTTGCACATGTGTCCAGGGAAACTACTTACACCAGGATATAAGAAAAATACTGTTTATAGTAGCAATATTGTTCATAGTAAAAAGCTAAAAACAAACAAATTTCAATGACAGGAGAATGGATAGATGTTTTGGTATATTTGTGCAATTGGACATGGACAGCCTTGCAAATAAATAACTTACACATATAACAGCAAAGATAAATCTTTGAAAAATATTGAATTAAAACAACGTAATTTTTTGTAAAACTAAAAGCAGTGCAAAACAGTGTATAGTTTAGAGATGTGTAAATGCAATGAAATCACATACATATGCATGCACACACAGAGGAAAAATATGAGAATGATAAACACAGACTTCGGTGATTACCTTTGGGTTTGAGAAGGCAGGTGGAAGAATAGGTGAAGAACACCTGGGCAGATAGGGTATTAGTTCTGACCTGTTTCTTACTTCGGTGATTTTAAGGGAGTTTGTTATAATTATGCTTCACTATATATACATGCTACATATATTCTTTATATTTGTCAAATTAGATCAGTGTTTTTAGTAGCTTCATATATCTTGAGTTCTGCAAACCTTTCTTACGTTATTTCTTGAATAATTTTCTGCATTTTTTCTTATATTCTTTTTTCTTGTTTATTTTCAAGAGAAGCCAGAATTCTAGATTTTTAGAAAATATCTCCTAGTTTTAAGGTTTTTCTTGAGAAGAAACCCTTTGAATGTCAAACAAAATTGGTTTATGGACCAGATTTGCACATAGGCCTCCAGCTTTCTTCTTGGTCCTTATGCTATAGTTCTCCTAGAGGAGGGCTTCCTGGGGCTATTTTTTCCATGGGAGGAAATGGTTTGTCTGGTGGATGTTAATGGATGCTGGTGGAGGAGGATCCTGCATTGTACTCTTGGGGCTGTTTTATATGTACATGTGCTGGCACCTGTTCGTATGGACTCGAGGATTGTTAAATTTTCAGGAATTTTGTGAGCTGGTTTTCAACAACCATACGTATCTTGAAATTGGTCATTGTAGCAGTATCAGTAATAGTACAAATCAGAATATATCCTACCTGTTTGATACCACTTTCCCCTTTTGTTTCATTTTATTGTCCTTTTCCACATTTAGAGTATCTTTCTCTGTGGCCTGAAGGGTGAATGGAGTTTATTCTTGGCCATAGTGACTATTATGCTGTGCTTGATTTTAATAAAAGAGAGTCTATAAGGAACTTAGAGGTACTAGACTCATTTGAAAGCTATTTTATTAAAATAGAGGTCAGAAAGAAGTTCTGTATTTTGAGTCACTGAATTCCTTACTTTACTTTTCCTAGCTTCTTAGAAAGCGTCTTCTTAAAAAGTAACTCAAAAATCCTAGAACAAAGTTTAGGTCTTTTGCTCTTTTCAAAGGAAAAAAAAAAAAAAAAACTCTTATGGCTGTTTTTGAGATGTTTTATTCTAAAGAAATTCTCATTGTTAGAAGTCCTCACTGCCCCCCTTCAGGTATGGGATGTGTAGGTTGAAAGCAGTTAACTGACTATTTTGAAATATTAGGCATCAGCAAGTCAGCATGGATGCACAAACATGAGATGATCCCAGTGTAATAACGGCTGTTGTTCCTGAACTTACCATCCCTCCTCCAGGTGCATGATGTGGGTTCCTCACTACTGGGACCTCCATTGTGCAAATTAACAGTATAGAATATGCTGTTCTAGAGCAGAGGTGTTTATCTACTTATGACTAGTCTTTCTGTAATTAGATGGTATTTCATGAAGAGCTAGAAAACATTTTTAGAATTCTTTGTGAAGTAGAAACTCTGAGGGGGCAGGCCCAGTTCTCTCAAGTTGAGGCCTCAAGGAGTTGCTATCTAATAAAAAAGAAATATTTAAAATAGGTTTTCACCAGAATTTTAAATTGTGGAATCTAGTGTGATGTGGATGATATTTTTGTAAATGATCTTCCACAGTAATTCTTTAAAATGTCAGGCATTTCTGGCTTCCTTTTCCTTTTTTTTCTGATGAAATAAAATTGCAGAAGCTTTAATTTAGCTATGTAAATGCAGAGCTGAATTTGCATTGAAGTACAGGTAATTATGTTAAAAGGCTGGATCACAAAATTCATCTGTCTAACAAACATCTTTTTTTCCTTAAGATTTTGTTATACTGTAAAGTTTTATAAAAGGAAATAATTTAATTTTGAAAGTTTTCAAATTCTCTGATTAGCCTTTCTTCATGTGATTGAAAAATCTCCTGTTCTTATGCATTTTTCTATTAGAAAAAACTGTCTCTCTGGGTCAAATACATAGAAAATATTTTTGTACAACAGAAGAGAAAAATTTTGTATGAAAAAATCTTATGTAAATTTTATGGGATAAACCTCATCTCAAGTAGTGCTTCTCATTTATTTTACTTTTGTTGGCATGATTTTGAATTTTAGAATTGAGACACACTTCACTTGAATTTTAGAATTGAAAGGCTCAAAGCAATACAAAACAAGTCACTCATAATTAAAAAATAAAGAAAAACCCACCACAATATAGTGGAAACACACTTCTGTCAGACTTTTATCTTTGCTGCCTTTCTGCAGGGGTTTGTTATTGGAATCAAACTCTTTGCCTGTCCCAGCCTAGCTAGCTTTGTACAAGAGAGTATTTAATGTTTTGGTAACTACATGATCTGTCTTTCTTTCTGTCATCTTTATCTTAAACTAGAAGTTACATTCTATTTCATAATATAAAGTTTTTCTTATGTAAGAATATCAGCTCAGCATAACATTTTCTCAGAGACATTGCCATAGATGTTTATTTTGTTGTAGAAAAGTTAAATTGTGTACATTCCCCAAATCAGTGAGTTTGTATGAATTGTTTTGATGTATGTTTATTGAGGCATACCATGTGTAAATCTCAGAAGATGTGGATTCTAGTCCTCTCTCTAATGTATGGTACTTTTGCTATCTCCTCTCTGTTGTGAGAGCATAGTGGGTTTTTTCCTCCACCTGTACCTGGTATCTAGCATAGTAACTGGCACGGTAGATCCCCAGTTGAAAGAGTAAATTGACTGGGATTCCATTGGTGTAGACAGATGACCCAAGCTGTACTGCTCTCCTCTCATCTTCAGATTGGATTCTCTCCTGGAATACCTTTCTGTCTACCTGTACCTAAAATTCAAAGAATTTTCGATTCTCTCTCTTCTATCCGAGTTCATGTTGCTTCCAGGATGTGACTGAGGATGATAGAAGGAACATGGATGGAGCAGTTTGATTAGTTATTGTGATTCGTAAATTAGGATAGCTGCCCCTTTGCTGGTTTAGAGTTGGAGGTGTAGCTTAGGAGTTCAAGTTTGGAATGTGAAGTTAGTTGATGCTTAGTAGACATCCAAGTGCAGATGTCAAGGAGGCAACAAGATAGGAGCTTGGAGTTTAGGCAAGTAGTCCAGGCTTGAGATGTAAATTTTGGAGTCATCAGAATGTTGGTGCTATGTGAAGACTTGATAATGGATGAGGCACCTAGAAAGTTACTGTAGAGAGGAAAGAAGTCTGCCAAACCTGAGACATTATAATGTGTCAAGTCTGGGATGAAAAAGAAGAACAATAAAGGAGACGGAGAAGGATCAGCCAGGGTAGGGAGGTAGGAAGAAAACAGTATTCTGAAAACTCAATGGAAGAAAGTCTTTCATAAAGACTGATTGATCAAAAGATGCTGATAGGTCAGGTAAGGTGAATGCTAAAGAATTGACTTGGATTTTGCAACATGGTCGTTACTGGTGACTTTAACCATGTACCCTTTTGGAAACAAGTGTTGAGGCTACTATGGGCAGCTGCTTATTTGGCTGGCAAATGATGAAAAAGCTCCATCGCTTAGCAAAGCTCCCAAAGCAATTTTGGGAGGCACCCTAATTTGACTTGCTGGGCTTTTTGGTTATAAATCCATTTAGAAAAAACTAGTTATCTGAACTTATCCTGGTTATGGAAAATACTTCCCATAATTTGATTTCTTGTAAGTAAACTACAAATGAGAGTATTTGGAAAAGTTTTCCTCAAAAAAAAAAAAAAAAAAATATATATATATATATATATATATATACCTTTCTGTGAAGCATAATATCTGATTTATCATGGCTTAATATTAGTCTCTGATGCTAATTTATCATGGCTTAATAATAATCTCTGGTGTAAATTCAGAGTTTTTGAATATGAATAAAGTGTGAATAATTTTTTGCCAAAGTTTAAAGTGTTGTATTTGTCACTTCATGCATTTAGTCATTATAATAAAACGTTAAACTAAGAAATGTGCTTGTAAAGCTATAAATCCACCTAAAACTCTTTCTAGTACCCCATTTTAGGATTTAGAGATTCTTTTTTAAAGCAAATGGATCTTTTTAAAAGTATATTTATTTATTTAGCTGTGTTAGGTCTTAGTTGCAGCAGGCGGGCTCCTCAGCTGTGGCATGTGAACTCTTAGTTGCGGCATGCATGTGGGATCCAGCTCCCTGGCCAGGAATCGAACCCCGGCCCCAGGCATTGGGAGTGCGGAGTCTTAGCTACTGCACCACCAGGGAATTCCCAGGGTTTAGAGATTCTTGAGTAATGAATACAAAAGAGCTTTCATAAATTCTAGGTATATCCGTTTTAAGCTTTCCATTTGATTTAGAGGCATCTGATACTTATTCACGAAAAATCCAGAGGGTTTTTTTTTTTTCCTGCAGTTTAAGTTTTCACCATTATAGAATGCAGAGCTTTTACAGATTTCTTTTTTGTTTTACTTTATCTGAAATAAAGCTGATTCTGAAAATACTTAATTGTTACCACAGTGACTGTTATAATACAATTTGAGAGATTATGCACTTGTTATATTTTCTTTGCTATTGCCTAAATGATTATTTGATTTTTATTTTAGATGTAGTGTGTTAAGAATTGATAAGTAAAGAACATTTTCAAAGTTTGCAGAATTGTTTGTTGGTCAGCGGGTTGAACTGTTTAAAAATCAGTAATTAATTTAAATTGGATGCAATCCAGTTTATATTTTACTCTCCCCCCCCCCATTTGATGTTATTATAAATTAGAAATTGGAAGTACTGAATTATGGTATGTGAAAGATTGATTAATGAAATACTCTAGTTAGCTACCTTTATTAGTTTTCCAAGTAGTAACTTATAGATCTCAATTTTAGTTTCCTTTATCCTCTTGCCAAGAATGATGGAAAACTGACACAGGTATCTAGGAATCAGTTGTTTTCCCTTATGAGCTGTTAACATCCCCTATTTATTGATTTGTAATCTAGAATAGAGTAGTTACACATCACAGTTTGCAACTGATGGTTTTTCTTCTCTTTTTGGAATTTTATTGCCTTTGCTGACTTTCATTGGGTGTTAATTACATTATGACTGGACAGTTTTGTGAAAATTACAGTGTTTTCCTAACTATAGCAGGAGTAATGGGCTTATCAACCAAGTTCTGTCACTTACTCTAAAATATTACCCTAGAATATTCTAGAATTTGACAAGCCCCCCAAAAAAAATCATTAAAATTTTTTTTTTGTCTTTTTCATGGTTGTTAGCTTTTAATTCCACAGGCAATATCTGAGTATGTGTTTAATGTAAAAATTTAAAACTCTTTTCAGCAGCTTTCCCTCATTCCTTTTCTCTCCACATAAGTAATTACTGCTAATATGCTAATTTAATATGTATATTTTGGGGCCTTTTCCTGGCTTTTACTTGAATATATATTTGCATGCATACATTGATATATAGATTATGTACAAACATATATGTATATATGAAAAGAACCACATAAACAGGTTTTTAAATTGTATTTTTGGAAATTTATAGTTTTCTAGGAATTTATCATAATTTCATTTAGATTTTCAATTGCATTGGTTTAAAGTCATCCATAATATTCTTTTATCTGTTAAATATCAGAAGAACCAACAATGATGTCCCCTTTTCATTCCTGATATTGGTAATTCACGTCTTCTCTTTTTTTTTTGATCAGTCTCTCCAGACGCTTTTCAGTTTCATTATACATTAAAAAAAATCTGTATTGGGCTTTGTTCTCTATTGTTTCTGTTTTATTAATCCCTTTTCTGGTTTTTATTAATTCCTTTCTTTTTTATTCAGGTTTAATTTGCTGCTTTATTTTAGTTTTTTTTTTTTTAATTGAAGTATAGTTGATTTACAATGTTGTGTTAGTTTTTGGTGTACAGCAAAGTGATTCAGTTATATGTTAATATATACACGTGTGTGTGTGTGTGTGTGTGTGTGTGTGTATTCTTATTCTTACGGACATAGAAAACAAATTTATGGTTACCAAAGGGGAAAGGGGGTGGGGGAGGGATAAATTGGGAGTTTGGGATTAGTAGATATAAACCACTGCTTTATTTTAAACTCATTCAGATGGATGTTTATTTCATTTATCTTCTGCCAATTAGACATATATTAGACCTTCTTACTATATCCTTTATCTCTGTATTTTCCATCTGTTTGGTTTTCCTTATCTCTCTGAATAGTTTCTTGTCACCCATCTACCAGCTCACTAGTTTTCTTGTAAGCTGCACCTGATTTGTTATAAACATTGAGTTATTTTATTTCATTTTAAAATACTTTTTCATTCTTTAAGAAATCTGTTTTGTCACTTTTTATAGTTTACAGTGTCCTGCTTGGCTTTATGTCTTTGACAATCAGTGTTTGGTGATTTTGGATCTCAATTTTACATGGATCTTTTTCTTCTTAATTGTTTTTTTCTACTGGTTCTTACTGTATCTTGTTTCCTTGGTTATTCTTTGGCTGTGTGGTAGACACTGTATTTGAAAAATTATTTCTGGGAATAGTTTAGAATCTAGTTTTCTTCAATGTGGATTTTTATCACTGCTATTTAAAAAATGACTTCCTGGTATTGTTTGCTATGGATATACCATAATGTATATAATTATTCCTTTATGGATGGGTTTATATGTAGTTTTTAGTTTTTTACTATTATAAACAACAATGCAGAAAATATCATTATACATATTACTAGGGTATCTGAGGGAGACTTAATAAATAGAAATCATCCTTCTCTCTGAGGTTTGGAATAAATTGAAAAATAAAATAAAAAGTAGAAAAAAAGGCAAAATGTTGTCTTTATTACTGATATGATCTTTATTACTTCATTACTGTTCAGTTGAAGGTTGTGGCTTTAGATCTGTTGACGAGATTTGCTCATTTGGATCTCCAGCGTTAGACCAGCTTACCCCAGTCAGAGTTACACTGAAGCTCTGGCCCCCTCCCACAGCAGTTGGCCCAGATGCAGCGTCGCATAACTCACAGGGCACTTTTCACGTAGGCATGGAGGAGAACCTGTGTTCTTGGAGGCCAGGTGCATTTCCAAAAGAAGGAAGAAGGAGGGAACAGTTGAGCCAAGAATATGCCCATTTATTCATTTTTGAATTAGCCATTTAGATAAAAAATAATTTGTTAGGGTAGAAGAAATTTGGGGACAGAAGTTATAGGAGAGTAGAACCCACCTCTGTAATGCTGTATATATTTAGTATGTCAGGGAAGAAGAGAACATCTGTATGACCATGTACACGGACACTTTCCAGTTGGGAAGGTGAGTGGCTTTGTTAGAAAGTACCTCTGGAGGCAGGTGGCTGGAGCCTGCACTCCTGCCAAACTGATCCTCACACGTCGAGCGAGCTCTCTGCTAGGTTACTAAAATGGGGAAGAAAATGTGCCTCCAGGCCACCCGTATGTGTTTGTCTATAATTAGCTAGCAGTTTTGTTGTTATTTTCTAGTTTACTTATTGCATATTGGTCAGAGAATGGCTGTGACATTTGTACTGTTTTGAATTTATTGTGTTTTTGCTTTGTGGATGCTGTGTTATTTGGTGTATAGGTATTTTATCACTGCAACATCCTTATTGTGGATTTTTGCTTTATTAAGCCTTAATAAGTACCTTTTTTTGTTTGTTTATTTAATGTTTACCCCAGTGTTGCCCTTAATTATTAAGGTTATGAGATGTTTTCTTTGTTTTTGACTGTGTATTTGACATCTTTCATATTTTTAAAATATTATTTTCTGTTTTGTTTTAGATGTTTCTCTGTTCTGCTTGTTAGCTGGGTTTCGTTTTGTGATCCAGTTGGAGTCATTTTCTTACTTGATGGTTATAGCTTCTTAACTGTATTGCTACGTTTGGTGTTAGGTCTGTCATTATGATTTCCTATGCCTTCTGATTTTGGTGATTTTACATTAAAAAAAAATCTTAAATATGCTGTGTGTTTTCATGGTTCTGTTTATAGGTTTATTCTAATAATGGGAAAGGGTTGTATTTTTGTGTCACCTGGTTATCTTTATTATTAGAACTTTATGTAGTGTACTTGGTCCTCTGTTCCTTTAGGAAGTTCTGTTGACTTCTTACTATGAGCAGTGATGGAATTGGCATATTTCCAGTTTTAAATTCTTTCCTCCCACCTTTCTCTTATCCCATCATATTTTCTTACTGTTTTCTTTATAGTTCTAAATTGAATCATATCTGTATTACTTGATTTATCAATTTTAAATTATATCTCTCGTTTATAAAAGATCAGGGAACTAGTGTACTTTCTTTTGTTTATCATTTTTGTATTAATCAAGTCATACACTTTTTAAAAACAGGTTTATTGAAGTATAATTGACATACAATAAATTGCAACTTTGAAGTGTACAGTGTGGTAACTGCGACCTGTGAAAACATAACCATAATCAAGATGGTAAACATACCCATCACCCCCAGAAGTTTCCTTATGGCCCTTGGTAATCCTTTTCTTCTTCTTCCCCTCCCTGCCCTGCACCTGTCCTCAGAAAACTGCTGAACTGCTTCGTAACACTAGAGACTAGTTTCCACTTTTGAGAATTTTTTATAAATGGAACACAGTATGCATTAATTTTGTATGTTGTCTTTTAGTCAGCATACTTTCTTTTTGAGATTCAGCCGTGTTTATCATGGATCAGTATTTGGTTCACTTTTATTGTTGAGTAGTGTTCCCTCTTATGGATGTACCACATGCTGACATTAGGGTTGTGTCCAGTTTGGGGCAGTTACACATAAAGCTGCTACAAATATTTGTATGTAAATCTTGACCATCTTTACCTTTACTACTCTTACGCAAAGAATTAAGGCCCTTACTGCTTCTTTCTGTCAGTTTTGTGGATTGATGAGATTGTCAGGTTCTCTGGGGATTAGGGGAGGTATCCAGAGCTTTGCCTGGGAATCTTCTTTTAAAATGCAAATCCTGGCTTTAGTAGGTTTAGGTGGGACCTGGCATTCTTCATTTTTAACAAGCTTCCATGCGATGCTAACGCTGCTGGTCCACAGCCCCACTCTGAAGAGCAAGGATATAGACCCTGAGAGGTAACGAAGCAAGGCAATAACGCTCTTTTTTTTCCTACAGGTCAAAAAGTAAACTACTTCTAGTGTTATATTTTATTAGCAACAAAATAACTACATTTGCCCTGTCAAGCAGCATTTGAAGTGCCAGGAGCTCTATTCCATCTGAAGTAGTTGACAGTGGAAGTCATTACTCAGTTACACTTACTATAATCTCCCAGACAAGGCTGTTGAGTGGCAGCACGTGGGGATTTAACCTCAGCAGCATCCGCTCTCTGCATGTCCCCTAGGGAGGCTTTATTTGTTTTGGAATTTTGGTAGGAAGGGGCTGCTCAGGTGTTGGCTCTTTCTACTTTAATAACCTATATAGTCATATACTGGGGACAGTCTGGGTTGGGGGTTCCCAGGGAAAACTCAAGTCAGAACTCTGTTATAGTCACCTGACTGGTGCCTTGCATCTGGTTCCTGAGGTTTCCCCAGTTGGATCCACTGAACTGTGGTGTTGCTCTAGGTTTCCAAGAGTTAGAAGAGCACGGAACCAGTGTGCTTGTCAGAGTTTCTTAGGAGTCTCAGCATTTCCCTTTCCTCAGGTACATGGTTGCACGTCCTTTGGAAAGGATGGCTAACAATGCTGGGTCCTTCCTCAGGGACTCTGGGTCTGGGCCCTAAGAACTGGTGATAGGCAATAATGGGTACAGGGGAGAGCCTGGAGCCAGACCACCTGTGCTCCAGCTGTGGCTCTCCTGGGCAACTAACAGCAACTCCTCAACCCAGTTATAGTTCTGATGTCATAAGGCTGGTAGGAGGTTTAAATAATACTTCTGAGGTGCTTAAGAGAGTGGCCAGACATAGTAAGCACTTTCTACTATTTTGCTAGATCCATAGGTAGCTACGTAGAAAGATAGGAAGGCAGGCGCGTAAGTGGTAGGCTTAGAAAAATCAGGCAGCTTTTCTCAGATTGCACAGTGGTCACTTTTCTGAGTCCTGGGAAGGGTGGCTCCCATTTGTGGGCCTCCAGCCCCCGGTGTGATGAGGTGAGTGTGTTTGTTGGCGTCTCGTCAGGCCTGTTTCTTTCTCAGCGGCCCCGGCTGGACCTCCGGAGAGCCAGTGTGCAGCCAGCGTGCAGGCTTTGGGCAGGAGTGGTTTTGTTTTGTTTTTTTGTGGTTCCTTTGAAACTTGATGATGGCAACTTAACCTGAAGATAAAGTTTTAGCTGAAATTAAGGATAATTTGGAATTTATTGTAACTTTCAGTTAACCTTGATTTTATTTCTATTCTCCTTGAATGATTTCAATAAAGTCAGACTTCTGGTATTACTAGATGGGCATTTGTTTTGAAATATTTAATTCTGTGTTTTCTATAAGAACACTATTCTTCAAGCAAAACCAAATTTAAAACTCATGACTGACACTAGCAGTCCCTTAATAATCGCACTGTTTATGTTTTTCTAGAAACATCTGAAAACCTACATTATGTACTGTATTTATCTCAGAGCTGAAAGGAGCCCCTCACTTGCCTTTCCCCCACGTTCGTGGCCTCTGACTCCAGTTGTGCTCGCAGAGGGTGTCCTGCAGACTCTGGAGTAGACAGGGCCTGCCTTGTAGCTCATTTATTTTCTCTTAAAATAGCAAACTTTAATTGTTTGCTTTAATTATATTTTTAGGAGAATTCAAAGGATTATTATCTTCTTTGTCATACCTGGCTCATTTCCTGGTGCTAAACTCAAAATAGTATCTAATCCTGTTGGTTACATAACACATTGAGTCATCATTTCTTCCTATTGCTGTTGGAAATAGCCACTGCTCGTGGCGGTTCCCGTTTCATTCAGTCGCACTCTGATACAACTGCCAATTTGATATTTCTCGGTTCTTTGAAACTGATAATCTGCCTTTCAGATGTTTGTTTTATTGAATTTTCTCTAAGATTATTAAGTGCTCCCAAGTAGAAGAAATACTATGTATAAAAACAAGCATATTAGGTAACTATGAAACTAGCATGTACTTTGAGGTCACTTATATTTTCCTGAAAAACGTTTACAAGAAAAACATCTTTCAGGGAAAAATTAGGTTTATATAGAACTTCAGGACTTATAATATTATAAAATGATTGAAATTTAATTACTCATTGAATGCTAATTCAGTTCTATTTAAATTATGTTAGTAGGAAAAATTTTATAGTCAGCTTTACAGAATGCTAATTTATGTTAATATTCAAAAGTACCAAGTAGTTTACCTATTTAATGATTTGAGAGTATTAATGCCCTATTTTCCGTGTTCTTTGTAATATAAGGACCCCACATTTCTTGTCATTTTTATTATATATTTTTATATAAGTTGCAATGTTAAGAACTTTTATCTCCTTGAGAAAATATCTTAAGTTCTTAACTGTCACATTTAAAAATAATTTTCTTTACTTTCAGAAAGTAAAACATATAGCAGAAAAGTATTATATTCTCTAGCTTCAGAATTAAGAAAAACTTTAGCATGAGATGATTCATTTTAGCCCTTTCCCACCAATGCCCCCATCTCCCAGGTCAGCATGTTTGTATTTGTTTATTTCTTCTCCTTTCCTACCACTGCATTATATAAACCCCATCCTCATACTTCAAGTCATGTAGAACCTGAATCCTGTCTGTTGAACATGCCCCTTTCCCCATCATTTTATTTTATCAAAGTAATGTTTGTTATAGACTTCTCACAATGAAGGGAAAGGGTATATATTCATTAATCAACTTCATTTGTGTTTTTACTTTTTTTCTTTTAGTGACATTTTATACTTCTGAAAAAATGGTGCTTTTTAACTTTCTATTGGCTAAGTGTGATTTTTAAGTGTAATATTTATTTGAGAATATTAACTAATAAAAATGTAGAGCAAAGCCTTATGTCTTTTTGAGGCAATTGTTGCCTTTGTGTTGCAGTATTAAGAACATTACAGATGACCAGGAATTTTTCCTGTGTTCTTTCCATTATGCTTTAGAGATTATGAAGTGATAGAGTATTTCTTTTGTAATTTACAGTCATTTTATTCCTTTTACCCTTCTATTTAGTCTACATTTTCAATGCACAGTTTGATGTGAAGAAAAATTCCTTTCCATATATATCACATCAATTTGTTCCTATTTTTAGGGGAAAAAAATCTAAGGAATATGAAATAACTCCTATTTACCATGAGTTGAAATTTTCAGAAGGTGGAACTTGGTGGTACACATATTTCAGGCCTGGGTTTGATTTTGGAAGCCCTTTAAACTCATTTTTGTTAATTTGTTTTCTGACACGTCAGCTTCCAGCAGATATTTAGTGAGTTCTGAAGACACTCACTGTTGACCAGCATTTTCACACAGGAAGGAGAGAATGCCCCACTCTCTTCCTGTTGCTCTCTCCATCTTAGGAACTCTGCAGTTTTTCTTTTCTGTAGCTCCATAGGGCTGCATATATTCATGTTGTTCCATTAAAGTATTAAATGAAAGAAGTTAATAACAAGAAGAAAAGTAGAGAGAATACCAGAATTAATGGAGTTAGAAGAGGCAATGAAAAATCTTGCGGTTTGTTCCAGAGTGGTAAGAAGGATGTTACTGAGCAGCATTGATGTGATGTTAATCTTTACCGCTGAATGGACAGTAAGGTGGTGTGAATGCTCTTCTGGAAAAGTGTGTACAGAGTGCCACGGAAGCGTAAAACAAGGGGCTTTTGAGCGTTGCCTTGAAAGATAATTAGGGACTAGCTAGGCGTTCCAGGCAGAGGTCAGCTTGTACACAGGTTTGGATGCAAATGACTTCTGAAGGTGCTTCAAGTAGTTTGGGGCTGGAACACAGAGCAGGTGTGCGAGGTTGGAGAAGGGGTTGGGCAGGTGAGCAGACTTAGTTCATCAGGTGCCTCCTGTGCCATGCTAAAATTTTCACAATTTTTACCCTGAATGTGGAATAAATCATTGTACTGTTTTAAGTAGGGGAAGAGCATGACCCTGTTTGCACTTTAGAAAGATTATCCTGCAAGAAATATGGAAGATGCATTGGAAGGGGCACATTGCAGGTGAAGGAGGTCAATTAGAGATCTCCTGCTGGTGTGAAATGAGGGGGCCCAGAACTTTGGCTGTATAAAAGGGAGGGAGATTTGCCAAATTGTGACCTGTTAGACAGGACTTAGAAAACAATTAGATGTAAGATCATTGGAAAAGAGGACATCTGGGATGACTTCTGGTGTCTGTGTTGAGTAACTTGGTGAATGGAGATGCTTGGTGAATGTGAAATAGAATCTAGAAGAAGGATTGACAGGAAGTTGATTTGAACATGATAAAGTATTTAAGTAGAGATGTCCAACAGGCAGGTAGCTGTAGAGATACAGTTTAGAGAGAAGTTTGGGTTTGAAGTGGTGATTTGTATATCATTGGTATTACAGATGGTAGAAGTTAAGGATAGGAAAGAGACCTACTGGGCAGAGCTTCTATTGAGAGGGGAAGAAGGCTGAGATATAACCAGAGGCAGAAAGAAAGGCAGGAAAAATGAGGGGGAGGCACCCAGAAGGCAAATGAAGAGAGGAATTCAAGGAGGAGGAGTGTTCAGGATTTATGTCTCTGATCTTCAGAGGCAACGAGTTTAATAGGGACTGGTGCCCATTGGTTATGGGGCAGTATCACGGCGTCACTGGTAAGCGGAGCAAGAGCGGTCTCGGTGAGATGAGTGGGACTAGAGCTGTGAGGTGGAGATGAGTGGGAGTGATGAAACGCGTTTACTCTGTTCCCTCTGGACGCTTATCTTAGATGGAGGTGAGCCAAGGCCGTAGTGAGGCCTAGGGAAAGATTTTGATGGGAGAGACTTGAGAATGGGGAGGTAGCAGATTGAAGGAGTATAGAAATATGACAATTTCTATAGCTAGCTTTGTAGAAAGGAAGGAGGATTGGGAGCTGTGTAACAGTAATTCCATTGTACTTGTAGTGGCTTGAGGTGACCTTGGGAGCCAGTCGGATTAATTTGCCATTATATTACTTTATTAATTTTTCTTTTTTGTCAGATAAAATAACTAGATTTTATTTTTTCATTAAACTCATTTCCTGACTGTAAACACTGACATAGCTGTCTATTCATTTTTTTACCAGGTGTGCTGTAAAGCACATTGTGTGGAGCACCTTTGAATTTGTCCTGTCCTTTCAAGCTTCCACCTCCCCCCAAAATGCTCAGACAGGTACAAATAGTGAAACATGCCCTGTTCCAAAGCCCCGTTCATCCCTGCTCTATCAGTAGTGCTTTTGCCTCAGGTGGCAGCATCTATATGTGCTCTATCCCAGCCATTTCAACTTTGCTCTTAGAATAAATTTGATAAATTTCTTCATGTATGAAAAAAACTCAGTGTACTTCAACAAATTTGAATAAAGCTCTCTATCTGAGGAATTTCACATATCAGAATACCTATGGAAGAGAGACTTCCAGGGATGGTATTTTTTAATTTTATTTTTATTTATTCATTTTTATTTTATATATTTATTTATTTTAAATTGATATATAATTGGCATATAACTTGTGTAAGTTTAAGGTGAATGTGTTGATTTGATGTATTTATATATTGTAATATGATTACCACTGTAGCATTAGCTAACACCTCCATCATGTCACACAATTATTATTTCTTTTTTGTGGTGAGAACAAATTAGGAGATGGTACCTTTTTAATATCCACATTTTATTCATATGTTAAGGTTGTTCAGCCTAACTTCACATTCCCATAGTCAAAATAAAATTTACAGAAAGGATTCTGCTTCACAGAATAATTAACCAGTTAGTTTTTTTTTGTTTTTTTGTTTTTTTTTTAATATTCTTTTTTTTTTTTTTAACTTTTTGGCCACACCTTGCAGCACATGGGATCTTAGTTCCCGGACCAGGGACCAAACCTGTGCCCCCTGCAGTGGAAGCAGAGTCTTAACCACTGGACCGCCAGGGAAGTCCCAACCAGTTAGTTTTTGAACTACTTATAAAAAATGAAATCTGTATATTTACAAAAGTTTCATTAAAATAATAGTGTCTATGGACTAAAGAAAATCTGGCTTTGAGTTTTGTGATTGGCTGACCCCTTCCCAGTCATGCTTTTGGGCAGGTTCTCAGTGTCTCTTCCATCTGAAGTGCGTGGTATTTGATAGAGCCAGATCACTTTCTAGCTACTGTTCATCATACCCATTGCCAAATGGTAGAACTAGCGGGTTGACGCCCAGCAACCACTTGGACTGCTTCTGTCTTGTTTGAGTAGACGTATGACTTCTTTGAATGAGGCTCTATCATTCTGAGCACCAAGGTAACCTATAGAGGGTCATGAATTTTGCATTATACCTAAGTCATTTGAACTTGAAATTTGTGTGAACCAGAACATCTCATAAAAGACTTCAGGCTTGAAGATTACAGAATCAGAACTGTGATTCTGTTAATTCAACAGAAAATATTTATGAATGTATTTCAATAATATGGTAAGATTTAAAGATATTACTGCATATTTATGTGATGAAACCCTGTACTATCATTACATTTTCTAGAATAACGAAGAATGAAATGCTTATTTAGTTAAAAGTAAAAGGGATACAAAAGTCTATAGACGATATTCCATTTAAAATTATATTCACAGAAAAAAACGTAAAATAAATTGCATAGTAAGGTAACACTCTTACTGAAGAAGCATAAAATCTTTCTTTCTATTTCAGCTAATCTTCCAGTGCCAACCATTGCAGCAATAGATGGACTCGCTTTAGGTGGTGGACTTGAACTGGCTTTAGCATGTGATATAAGAGTAGCAGGTGAGAATTAATCCTATATAAAAACATAACTTTTTAAAAATGAGGTTTGTGCTTACTCTTCAGATCGTTCCAAATATTTTATTTTTTTCCTGTTGTTGAATAGAACATGTAGAAGAAATCACCTGTTGGCTTAATGAAGTATTTAAAATTCCCAGTTAAGAAAACAGTCTTTTACAGTATCTTGCTCAGTCTTAGCAGGAGGAAAGGAGAACAGGAATTGGGTCAGACAGAACTGAATTTGGATCTTAGGTCCTGCCCTTTTTAGATCAGTTTCCTCCTCTGAAATGGGGGAAATGACGGTTACTGTTGTGAAGATTAAATGAGTTCGTGTACAGCATATGACTAGTCCAAGCACATAATTATTGTTAGCTATAGTAGTAATAACTTAATCTCTTTGAGGCTCACTTTCTTCCTGCATGGTTTTTCTGAAGACTGGATGAAGTGTTTATGAAAATAATGAAGGAAACAATTAGTGCTAACCACGTGCTGAGTATTGACTTGGTGTTCAGCTAATACTTGACACATATTAGCTCACTTAATCTGCCTAACAGCCCTGTGAGATAGGTACATATTGTGGTGCTTGAGGAAGCTAGTGCAGAGACAGGTGAAGAAACAAGACCCAGATCCATGATGAGCTGGATTTGAACCCAGGCAGTCTGGCCTCACGGCTCTCACTTCTGTTATCCTGCCAGCATACTGCATGCTGCCAGTGCTGTCCTCAGCACTATCTTTTGTATGGTCACAGTGCTGTCTGTATCCTTGTCCCTTACAGGGGTGACACACAGGGGCTCTGGGATCAAGGGCTGGGCGAAGTGGGCAGCAAATATTTGTCACGGTTCTTCCCCTGGTTCCCACTGTCTCTTCTGATGGAGCTGCCTGTTAAATGTAGAGTCAATATAATTATGTTTTTACTAATTTTATGGTAACTGGCTCTTGGAATTTACAGTTGCTAATCCATGTGTACTTTTCCCCCTTTTCACTTTATGTTAGATCTCTGTTTTCTTGACTGAGATGATTGGGTTTTAAACTGAAAAGCCAAGTTACACGCAATCCATTTCTGAAAGAATGCAAGTTCTGGGAATCAGGATATGGGAAGTAGTCCAAGTACATTTGGATATGCAAATAAAGAAATAATTAAGATGTTTTAAAGTAGCCGTGAAAACAAACATGGAAAGAGGAACCCTGTCCAGCTGTCAGAACAGCAAAGCCATTTGTCAGAAGTAACTAGAGATTTGGTCTTGAAAAGTTGCCATATCTGATATGATATATTAAGCTGTTTGATCTGGAGGACTGTTCAGGCAGCTAAAGAATTCATACTTGTCAGACACAGCCTCTCTCCTCATCCTGAATAATTAATGAGATCTAAGCCTTCAAACATGACTTGACAGTATCAGGTCAAATTATGTAGTCACAACCCTGGTCTTTCTGCATCAAAAATTAATTCTCTGCCAAGCAGTTTTTAACAGAAAATGTTGTGTGAATCTCTTAATATATATCATTTAGAATGTTTACTTATTTCCATAACTGAATGCCTTCTGAAGTGATTTTTAAAAAGATTTGTGACACAAATTTAATTAGTAAACAGAATATTTGTAGCTTATTTTCCTAACTTTTTCAGGTCATCATATTTGAATTTGATGATGTGGATGTTACTTAATTTTCTTCTTTCCTTTTTAGCTTCTTCTGCAAAAATGGGCCTGGTTGAAACAAAGTTGGCAATTATTCCTGGTGGAGGTATGAATTGTTCATGCCCATCTTGATTTGTTCCTCAAAACAGAGCATAGGGCAAAAAGATGTTAGTTGAAAAGGCAACATTTTGGGTAAAGAGACTCATGCTGTGTTGTTTGCTTCTGTAGCAGAGTCCTTATTCAAAATGCATTCTTTAGCTTCCGTAGGTGTGAAGATTGCAGACGTGTTGCCTGTTGCTCTCTTTTTGTGCTGTGTCCTGTGCTTTTCTGTTAGATTTCTGAACTTTAAAATTATTGCATCAGTCACATTATTCTTGAAGGATAACACCGATATTTTGAAACTTTTATGTGAGTATGTAAATGTGTGCACCCTCAGAGAGCTTTATACACACAGTCAGACCCCAGTGGAGGAGGGGGCAGGGCTTCCCAGGCTTCGTGCCAGCTTACTTGTGTTTCTCTGCAGCTGGACAAAGGTTAGGGTCGGTGGGTAGCCTGAATTTGGAGCTGAGGAGGTGTTGTTTCTTCTGTTACTACAAAAAAGGTGAGCAGCTTCTGTTGGAAGACTCATTTAAGAAAGTACTTTTCCACCATTGATAATGAAATCTGCATCACCAGATAAATGTGAAATTTTTGTTCTTTCGTCTGATGCAGAGAATTTGGAGACATTCGCATTCTGTGAAGTCGTTCTTTCAAAAAGTTGACTTCACCTGAGGAGGTGCACATTGATAACTTATTAGTTTATGAATGAAATAACAGTAATAATGTAAAAATTAAAGGCAGTGTTCGAACACTTCCTTTGTACCTAAGTTAAAATTATATGTTTAACCTTATCATTATAAGAATATTTGTCCTGGTTAAGGTGTATAGGTAGAGATTAAAACATAATTCAGTGAAACTGAAGACTACCCAGATCAATATATAAGACTCACTGAGTTTTCTACTTTGGTAATCCGCAAAAATAATATTCTTGTAGGTAAAAGCATTTACTGTCTACCTCTTTTACCATGCCAGTCTTTTTCACAGTGACTCATGAAAACGCTAAAAGGATTTATAAGAAAATAGACCCAATTGAAAAGAATTATCAGATAAAAATATGTGAAATAATACAAGGTTTAGAAAAAGGATGATATGACATGTTTCTGAAATTCTTTTAAAGAAGTAAGCATTTATTCATAATTAGGATATGACTGAGCCTAGATAGATAGTGACTGTAATTGAATGGTGGGCCCCCTGAGAGATATGTCAATCTGGAATCTATGAATGTGACCTTATTTGGAAAAGGGGTCTTTGCAGATGTAATTAACTTAAGGATCTTGAGATGAGATCATCCTGGATTATCTGAATGAACCTCAGATTCAGTGACAAGTATCTTTATAAGAAGAGGGGAAGATTCAAAAAAGAGAAAAAACAAAGAGAAGAAGGTCTTGTGAAGACAAAGACAGCAGAGATTGGAGAGATGCATTTGCAAGTCAAGGAAGAAAAAGGATTGCTGGCAGCCATCAGAAGCTAGGGGATTCTTCCTCAGAGCCTCCAGGAGGAACCAACCCTGCCAACATCTTAATTTTGGACTTCTGGCCTCCAGAACTATGAGAGAATAAATTTCTGTTGTTGTAAGCCACCAAGTTTGGTAATTTTGTTACAGCAGCCATAGGAAACTAATACAGTGGTTTTTAATGTTTAAGTAATTTTTTTGGAAAGGGAATTAATTAGTAGGTGGCAGAGATAGGGGATGGAAGGAAAATGAACTTGATAATTTGAATATTTACCAAGTCCCGGATATGAAATGTTTTGTATTAAAACCACCGGAAGATAATACTGTTGTGTGAGAGTATAGTTGGGTTTGATTAGATGCAAAAAGCTTAATTGATTATACTAAGAAATGAAGGTGGTAGCTTTAGCTCCTTCTGTCTTCCCTTGGGAGCTGCCTGTGTCATATTAGGTCTATAAATTAGCATTTTCTTCCCAGTGTACTTAAGTTCTCTGGGGTCCTTAACAAATTTATTTGTTATAAAACTCAGAATGCTTTAACATTTTCCATTTGTTTATAAAGGATAGTTTTCTGTCTTTTTGTTTTCTTCCCTTTTTTTCTAAGTGAGTCTGAAGGAATATTAGTTGCTCCTTTAATATAATGAAGCTTTCAAGTTTATAGCTCATAGTGCATGTAATTATGTAGTACTGAATTTTTTATTGAAAATGAATCTAATTTTGTATAAGGCTCATATCATACTCACATTTAGATAATAAGAGGTACATGCACAATTTTTGCTTCAGTCTTATATTAGCATTATGGCTATTAAAATACCCCAAGTAAAGCCTGTTTTTTTGTTGTTGTTGTTGTTGTTTTTAATAATAGCAGAACAGTTTGTTTTAAGTAAGGATTTTTTTTTTTTAAGTATATCTGAAGAAGCTATTTCTGAAAATTTTATGGAGAAAATCCTCTTCTGTCCTATGCATAGAAGAAGTTTTTTAATCCGCAGATATTTTCTCCAATTTCATTTCTCTCCTCCCCTTTCTCTTAGATCAGGGGTCCTCAACCCCCAGGCCATGAACCGTCACTGGTCCATGGCCTGTTAGGAACCAGGCCATACAGCAGGAGGTGAACAGCGGGGCAACCGAGCGAAGCTTCATCTGTATTTACAGCCACTCCCCATTGCTCGCATACCGCCTCAGCGACGGCATTAGATTCTCATAGGAGTGCAGACCCTTCTGTGAACTGCGCATGTGAGGGATCTAGGTTGCTCGCTCCTTATGAGAATCTAATGCCTGATGATCTGAGGTGGAGCTGAGGCAGTGATGCTAGCGCTGGGGAGCGGCTGCAAATACAGATTATCATTAGCAGAGAGGTCTGACTGCACAGAGACCATAATAAATCAATTGCTTGCAGACTCATATCAAAACCCTATCAGTGAGTGGCAAGTGACAATTAAGCTGCATCTGGTAGCAGGCTTTATAGTGGCAAGTGAGTTGATGTACTTCAGCTGTATCTGGTGGCAGGCTTGAAGTCGAATCCGATACTTATTTTAGTCTGTGTGTGGCCCGCCCATTATTTTATTTACCACTTCCGTCTGCGCCTCTTTCCCACACTGCGCACTCGTCTCAGTCACACGTAAGCCCACAAGCTAACCCTAGCCAAAATGAGTAAAAAACAAACATCACTGGAGAGCTGCTTTGAAAAGGGGGAGAAACCTAATGAGGAGACAGCAGAAGACTCTAAGACTGCCAACAAAAAGAAAGCTGCATTTAAAAGAAAATACCAAGAGTCCTACTTAAATTATGGGTTCATTGCAACAGGTGATTCACATTCTCCAAGCCCGCTTTGTATAATATGTGGTGACTGGCTATCCAGCAAAGCCATGAAACCTTCAAAACTGCTTCGCTACATGGAGACCAAGCACCCTGCATCAAAAGACAAGTCTTTGGAATTTTTCAAAAGAAAAAAAAATGTGAACACGAAGGACAGAAGCAATTATTGAAGGCCGCAACTTCATCAAATGTGTCTGCTCTGAGAGCACCATTCTTAGTGGCTAACTGCATTGCTAAAGCTAAGAAGCCCTTTACTATTGGTGAAGAGTTGATCCTGCCTGCTGCTAAGGACATTTGTCGTGAACTTTTAGGAGAGGCTGCAGTTCAGAAGGTGGCACATGTTCCTCTTTCGGCTAGCACCATAACTAGATGAATTGATGAAATAGCAGAGGATACTGAGGCACAATAGTTAGAGAGGATTAATGAGTCACCGTGGTACACAATCCAGGTTGACGAGTCTACTGATGTTGACAACAAGGCAACAATGCTTGTTTTTATGCGATATATTTTTCAGGAGGATGTGCATGAGGATATGTTATGTGCACTTTTGTTGCCAACCAACACCGCAGCTGCAGAACTATGTCTTTGAATGATTACATATCAGGAAAACTGAATTGGTCATTTTGTGTCGGTATATGCACGGACGGAGTGGCTGCCATGACCGGACGTCTTTCTGGTTTCACTACTCTACTCGGGTCAAAGAGGTCACTTCTGAATGTGAGTCTACGCACTGTGTCATCCATAGAGAAATGCTGGCTAGCCAAAAAATGTCACCTGAAGTTAACAGTGTTTTGCAGGATGTGATTAAAATTATCAACCACATTAAAGTATGTGCCCTTAACTCACGTCTGTTCAAGCAGCTCTGTGAGGAGATGGGCACAGAGCACACACGTCTTCTCTTATACACAGAAGTGAGATGGCTTTCTGAAGGGAGATCACTGGCCAGATTTTCTGAGTTACGAGAGCCGCTCCAGAGATTTCTTTTAGGAAAACAGTCACCACTGGCAGCACACTTCAGTGACACAGAATGGGTCGCAAAACTTGCTTACTTGTGTGACATATTCAACCTGCTCAACGAACTCACTCTGTCACTTCAGGGGAGAACGACAAGGGTGTTCAAGTCGGCAGATAAAGTGGCTGCATTCAAAGCCGAACTGGAATTATGGGGGCAACGAGTGCACATTGGAATTTTTGACGTGTTTCATACATTAGCAGAAATTTTGGAAGAGACTGAGCCAGGGCCTTCTTTCTCCCAGCTGGTGCGTGATCACCTATCTCACCTTTCAGAAGAGTTTGAGCATTACTTCCCAACCACAGAAGACCCCCGAACTGGGAAGGAATAGATCTGCAACCCATTTGTGAACAAGCCAGGTGAATCGACTTTGTGCGTGCTAGAAGAGGATCAACTGCTTGAGTTCACAAATGACGGTGGCCTCAAAAGTATGTTTGAGACAACTTCAAATCTCCATACATTCTGGATTAAAGTCAAGGCGGAATATCCTGAGATTGCCACAAAAACACGGAAAACCCTGCTTCCATTTCCAACAACCTGTCTTTGTGAAGCAGGGTTTTCTGCGGTGACAGCAACCAAAAAGAGATTATGGAGTAGATTGGGCATAGGCAACACATTTTGGGTGTCCCTGTCTCCCTTCACCCCCAGATGGGACCATCTAGTGGCAGGAAAACAGGCTCAGGGCTCCCACTGATTCTGCATTATGGTGAGTTGTATAATTATTTCATTATATATTACAATGTAATAATAATAGAAATAAAGTGCACAATAAATGTAATGTACTTGAATCATCCTGAAACCATCCCCCCACCTCACCCTGGTCCATGGAAAAATTGTCTTCCACGAAACCAGTCCCTGGTGCCAAAAAGGTTGGGGACTGCTGTCTTAGGTGATCCTCATATGAAAATACTGCTAATTTTTTTCTTAAAACTGTTTTTAAATTGGTGAATTTGCTATGTCTAAAATGATCTCTGAGATGTCCTTTTTTTTTTTTTTTTGACTGTAAACATTGCGGTTAAGTGTTATAAAGAGCTTACTATAATAGACGTAGTAGACTACACTGAATTTTTTTCTCCCTTCCTGGTGGTGCCTAACTTGCTTCCTGTCGTAGATGCTCATTGAGCAGCCAGGTGCTCGTGACCCTTATCAGTGAGCCTTTCTTCACTGTCAGTGGTCCCAGCCTTTCATCTGTTTCAGACAAGGGTGGTTGCGAATAGAAGATGGGTAGAATGTAAGTGGGGAGAATTCAAATACAGGGAGAGTATTGTGGAAAGAAATAATGCTTTGCTTTCCTTTTTAATACTATGGATGAAATAAATATTTTGGGGGAAAATGTGTGAACTCCATCCAGTCTAGAAGACATATGAAAATAAGTCTAACAAAGAATGCTCTTCTAAGTTATTACAGGCTCATGGTTCCATATGTTAATCCAAGTGAAACTATCTCCCCACTTGGATTTACTGTATGTTTGATCAGCCACAAAAGAGTTAACCTGAGGCTCTTAGTTGTCATATTATTATCACTTCTGCACTTTTGTGATAACAGTTTACTGGGAAACTGTAATCAAAACCTGGCATTTAGTTTTCTTTCTTTTTTTTTTTACTTGAACTTGAGTCTGAATAACAATGTGATTATTTTTAAGGTATATTTTGTAAATTTTCTTAAAATAAAACAAGTTAAATTATAAAGCGATTGTTTTGCAGATATAGTAATAGTCCTAATGAGCATATTAATGGACCATTACTATAATGCAAGTTTTAGATTAGTGTTCTAAATTTCAGTTTTTACTTGATCATTAAAATTACATAGTTAATGAAAAGTAAGATGTGAAGGAAGGTGGAAACATACTAAAGCCAAATTGAACTTCTTTAAGTTGTATTATATCAGATATAATAAAAATGGAATGTAATTGACTGTCATATACTTAAACCAGTACTTTTATTTGTAATATATATATATATATATATTTAAGTATAGACAGATATTATAAAATACGATGTTAATGATTTAAAGCCAGTTTTAAAATCCTTAATATTGTTACCCTAGGATCTTCCTGTAATATTCTTAAATTATATTAAGGATTTTTATACACTAAATAGCCCTACTCTGTTCTTTATTATTTTCACCTTTAAGAAAACAGCTAAACTTCCTATCTTCTTCCCAACTGAGAGAATGCTCCAGTACTAGAAAATAAAATTCTCTTTTGGAAATAGCTCCCCAAACAATACCACCCTTTAACACATTTATAAGAATGCAGTAAAACAAGTTCAGAGGATTAGAATTCTGTTATTTGACAGTTTAGGAAATTCTGGAAGTTTGCACAGAAAATGGTGGCAGATTCTTTTATTCCTGGCCTCTGTTTCTTACATCTTCTACTAGAGGATTTGGGGTATATGTCAAGAAACCTTATTATATCTAAGAAAACTGTTAAGGCTTCTTGCTTGGGTATACATCACTGTGGACAAGATGTCTAGTATTTCCATTGCTCTGTGGTTCTCTTTCATTCTCTCTAGCTTTTTATTTCGGAAATATTCAAACTTTAGGAAATGTGAAAGGCAGTAAAAGGAAACTCTTTATACCCTTTGCCAAGATCTGTCCCCACCCGCCCCATGCCCCTCTCCTTCCACTCTCCACCTCCCTCTCTCATATGCCCATTGTGTTCTTGCCAAACCGTTTCAAAATAACAAGGTGAACCTTTAAATATTTCAGTATGCTTTTCATAAGAATAAGAAAGGACTCATATAACCACAACACTGTTATAACACCTAACATATTAACATCATTATTAATATTCGGGTTACCTCAGGTTTCAAAGTGTTGTTTGTAGTGGTCTTTTTGTTTTGCTTTTCCAATTCAGGATTCATTTAAATGCCACACATTGCAATTTTGTTTGTTTGTTGTTTTAATCTCAGTAAGTTTTCCATCTCTTTTTGTTGTTTTTTTTTTAACACTAATCTTTTTTAAAAGAAGTCAAGCAAATTATTTAAGTTTGCTCATTCTGGATTTGACTGAGTTATTTCATCACGTTTAGGTTTATGATAAAAAATTTTTGCCAAGAATGCTAAATGGGCCATGCTCTATATTTTCTTTTCTTTTCATTTGATGGCACTTAAAGTTAGGTTGTCCCATTTTGGGTGACAATAACTTTGATCACTTGGTTAAGGTGGTGACTAACTGTGGGTATACTTTTAGTATTCTCTTCTTGGAAAGTTTTCAGGAAAAGAATCTTTAATAATTATCATTGGTATTGACTATTTCCCAAATTAAAAAAGAAAGGAAGAAAGAAAAATGAGTTTTTTATGAAAAAAAAAAAGGAAGGAAGGAAATGAGAGCACTCAGGTTTCACAGGAGCAGAATGAGAGTCCCCAGTCTTGTCTTTTTCTCCTCCCCAGGGTGAGGGGTTTGGGCATCACTGCATGTCTCACTGTAGGCTGTGTTCAGCAATAAGGCCGTCTCTTGGCATGGTGTCCAGGAACTCTATTTTAAGGTGCATCTATGAAGTAATGACAGATTTTTAAATCCAGTGTGTGTGTTGTCCTGAACACAGTTGTCATTTTGGAAAGTTTTGTTTATAACTTTTGTTGAAATCTTCCTAGAACATACATCAGAATCTGAGCTTATTCTTTTGAATATCTTCAGCAGTGACTCATCTTGATCCTGTGAGGGTGAATTTGATTTTCATAAATAGCAAGAGACCTTTCGGTGCCAAATCTGATTAATAAGGTCATACTATTTCAGGAAGAAGAAAAGTATAACAATAAAAATAAGACTGCTTTTCTTAAGAGGCTTATATAATGTCAAACATTTACCAGTGTTGTGAGCAATGGATAGCACTGCTGGATTTAATGGACTGATTCCTAAGTGACCTGTAAAGGCCAGCACTCGTTCTGCTCTCTGAAGTCTGGTACATTTACGAACACACCTCATACATTGTGCGGTCTCATTTCTTTGTACTTTTAAAATGTATTCAGTGACCACTTTACTTTTTTCTAATTAGGGGGTTTTGGGAGTTATTTGTCGACAGGACGTATTGTTAGTTGTTGTAGAGGAAACAGATAGATATATCAATAGATGTAGATACAGGTATAGATATAGATGACTCAGCAGTGTTCCTTTAAAATGCCCATCTAAAATCTGGTAGGAGAGATTAAACATGTGTACAAGTATCATAACTGCTCTATTATAAAGTTGTTGGAATCAAACATGAATAAAGCAGTTGAAACTGGGAATTGTGAGTTTAAGAAAATAGTGTGGATTCTGTCAGCTATAAGCCTCAGTTTATAAGGCATGTAACGTGGGTCCCCAGCACTTCTCTAACCTTCTCTCCTGTTGCTGCCCCCTTTGCTCACACGCTGGGTTCCAGGTGTATTTATTCACTTAATTTGCAAATACTTGTTGACCCATGCACTGGTGTAGACGCTGGGTGTATAGTCGTAAACAAACATGGAGAGATCCCTGGGGACTCTGGGGATGGCCAGTCGCATGACATGATGCCTGACACTAGAGAGATGTGACTGATAGCAGTTTCTTAGTCACATGTACTCACAGCTCAGGGGAAGCCACCACATGGCACACAGGACCACATGGAGGCTGTGCTTGGGAACAGTGAAAAACCAGAGTGTGGGAGGCAGGCTTTGTAGTGATGAGAGGGTGGTGTGCCCCCTGGTTCCTTAGGGAGGATGTGATTGGTTTTGTTTGAATAATTTCACAATCTGGCAGGAACCAGGAACCCTCTCCCCAGAAATAAGTAGGAACCATGCCTAGTCTTCCTGATGAGAGGAAGGTTGTTTGTCTAGGGGACTTAGTTCATTGGAGCAAAGTTGGGAGGAGAACTTGTAGTCAGGCCATTTGTGGTTCACCTGATATCCCTAGGTGTTAGCCAGCACATGATATTGGGACTTCAAAATTTTAGGCCTTACCCACATGAACAAATGGAAATATAGAAAGTTTCAGAATAGAGACAACAGAAGAAAGAGTGAGTGAACTTTACGATTAATGAACAGGAGTTACTCAGTCTAAGTAACAGAGAAACAAACAAACAAAAACCTGAATAAATGAACTGAACCTCAGGGACCTATAGGACAATACTGAAATGTTTAATATTTGTGTCACAAGAGTCTCAGAAGGAAAGGAGAAAGAGTGTGGTTCAGAAGAAAAATATTTGAAGAAATAGTGGCTGAAGATTTCACAAATTTGGTGAAAGACATAAACTAAGGGTTTAAGAAACTGAGTGAACCCAAACAAGATAAGCCCAGAGAAATCCAGGACCAGACACGTCATAATCAAAATGCTTAAAACTAAAGACCAAATACTACTACTAATAGTAATGATAATTAAAGCCAAAGGAAAATAACATTATTTATAGGAAAACAATGATTTGAGTGATTAGATTCCTTATCAGAAACAATGGATTTCAGAAATAAGTGGAATGATATTTCTAAATTGCTAAAAGGAAAGAACTGTCAACCCAGAATTCTGTATCAAGATAAAGTGTCCTTTAGGAATGAAGGTGAAGTAAGGATATTCTCAGATTAAGGAAAACTAAGAGAATTTATGGCCTGCAGACCCAGTGTGGTATTGGGGAAAAGATAGACACTTTGATCTGTGGAACACAACAGAATCCAGAAATAGACCTGTGCAAGTATGGCTGGTTGATAATTGATAATTCACACAAGCAATTCAGTGGAGAAAGTATGGTGGTGGAAAAGTTGGATATCCATATGCAAAAGAAAAGAGAAAAAAAACCCCACTTCAACCTAAATCTCACAGTTTGTACAAAATGAACTCAAAATCATAAATTTAAATGTAAATGTAAAATATAAAACGGTACAAATCTTTGAAGCTTCATGAAGCCAGAGACTGTCTCTCTCATTCCCACAGTTTGAGACCACAGGTCCGGTAGTCATCCATCGAGTATTACTAAATGTGTAAATTATAGTTGTCCCTTGGTATCAAGGGGGATTGGTTCCAGAACCCCCTGCGGATACAAAAATCCATGGATGCTCAAAATGGTATAGTACACCTTATAAAATGGTGTAGTATTTGCATATAACCTATGCACATCCTTCCATATATTTTAAATCGTCTCTAGATTACTTATAATACCTAATACAATGTAAATGCTAAGTAAATAGTTATAAATACAATGTAAGGGCTATGTAAAGACAGTTGGCCCTTGAATAACATGGATTTGAACTGCACGGGTCCACTTATATGCAGATATTTTTCAATAAATATACAGTTGACCCTCTGTATTCGTGGGTTTTGCATCCATGGATTCAACAACTATGTATGGAAATTTCTGCCCGAAGTTGGTTGAATCCGAGGATGTGAAACCCACGGATACAGAGGGCCAACTGTATTCATTGTACTATGCCATTTTATATAAGGAACTTGAGCATCTGCAGATTTTGGTGTATGTGAGAGCTCCTGGAACCAATACCTCCTGCATACCAAAGGATGACTGTAGTTGGCAGCATGAGGCAAATTCAAGTCTTGCTCTTTGGAACTTTCTGGAATTTGTTTTTTCTGAATACTTTTGGTTGGAGAGGGTTGGATGAATCCGTGGATTTGGAGGGCCCGTTGTACTGCTCCTGGAGGAGATAGAATGAAATTAACTTCAAAGATGGGTTACACAAAGTAAATTAGAGATTAACTATTACAGGAGTATTTTGTTTACTTGTACTGCATGCTTTTCTTCATTAAAATTCACCTTATTGCTTTATATATCCAAACTGTATAAGTAATGGGATTGAATTAATCAGCGATTTTGACTGACCTCAGATTGATGTCTATCGTTCTCATTTTTGTTTTTTTTCTTTTTTTTTTTTTTTAATAACTAGTAACTTGGTATTTTAAGAAACCAGATTATTCATTTTGTGAGCAGCATGTTACTTTCCTGTTGTCCAGCTGTACTCAAGATAGCCTTATTTGCATACTACAAAATCTGCTCAGGGTCTTAATGGGGGTTCCTTTGTTTTTAGCAAGTTGTTTTTCTTTTGCTGCTTTTGAGATTCTCTAAAGAGACTCCTAAAAAGGTCTTTTTAACTTTTGCCACTTTAATTATAATGTGTCTTAGTGTGAGTCTTTCTTGGTTTATCTTTATCAGAATTCTCTGGGCTTCCTGGACCTTGATGTCTTTTTTATCCTCTAGGTTAGGGACGTTTTTAGCCATTATTTTTTCAAACAAGTTTTCTGCCCTTTTTTCATTCTCTTCTTCTTCTGGGACCCCTATAATGGGAATATCAGTACACTTAATGTTGTCCCATAAGTCTCTTAAGCTTCACTCTTTTTTATTCTTTTTTTTGTTGCTTTGATTGGATGAGTTCCACTGTCTTGTCTGTGAGTTCCCTGATTCTTTTTTCTACTTCATCTAGCCTGTTGTTGAACTCCTCTATTGTATTTTTCAGTCCAGTTATTGTATTCTTTAACTTAGTCACTCTTGTTTGCACTGTCTTACATTTTCTGTCTCTTTGTGGGAATTCCTTTTTGTTCATGCATTCTTTTCCTGTCCTCAGTGAGCATTTTTATGACTGTTATTTTGAACTCTTTTTCATATAAATCACTTGTCTTCGTTTTGTTAAGGTTTTCTTCTGAGGTTTTACCTTGGCCTTTTTTTGGGAATATATTTCTATGTTTCTTTATTTTCCTTGATTCTCTGTGTTAGTTTTTATGCATTCGATAAAACAACTAACTCTCCCAGTCTTGGAGGTGAACCTTATTGTTCAGCCCTGCCCTAGCTCTTTATTGTCTGTCAAACCTGTGGTTTTGTGCAAGCATGTGGCTGTCAGTAGTCGAGGGTGTGCCAGGACCTGTCTGTGCCTCAGAGGGGAGGACCTCTGGATTCAGGCTGATTGGAAGCCAGACCCTTAGGCAGCAGCTTTTAAGGTATGCAAACATATTTCTTTCGGGGGAAGACTGGGAGATGGGCATTTCTGTTTGTTCCCTCTACACTGACCCTTTGGTGATAGCCAGTTAAGAAATATTTCTTTGTTTGCTGTTGTCCTTTTCAACTGTTAACACAAGACCAGCTGGTCAGCACATCCAGACTATCAAGGGATATGTCCTCTAGGCAGCAGCTACAAAAGCTGGGGTGACGGATGTGCGCACAAGGTTCTTTCTCAGAGACAACAGCTACCTGGGGCAGGGCAGATGGAGGGTGGGAAGGTATGCAGCTTCCTTGTCTCTAGAGAAGATTGTAGTAGGCCCTTTGATGTGTGTTTAATTAGAAGCTGCCCCTCGGGGCCCAGCTATGAAGGTAAGCTAATTGGCTTCTTTCACAGAAATACTAGGCCTTTTATTCAGCTACCTCTCCATTGTGCCGTGGGGTGTATAGCTGGTTAAAAACTCTTTCTCTATTTGTTATAGTCTCGTGGGACCCGTGAACATAAGCTCCATTGGCCTCCAGAGCCTAGTGATCAAGGGGTATCTCCTGAGCAGCAAAAGTCAGGGTGCCAGATTTGTGTATACAAACTCATTTTTAGGAGATTCTGGTGACTTGGAGTGAGGCAGAGGGAGAGTGCAAAGATGGTGCCCAGTGGTCTCAGCTGTCTTTAGATAGTATTTCAGTAGGCCTCTAGATGTGTATCGAATTAGATGCTTGTTCCTTAAATCGGCCTCCTTCACAGAAAGAGTGGGCACTTTTCAGGCAGCTGCTTCTGTGCTGGCTTTGGTAGGGGGTAGCCGGGTGAGTCTGTGCGAGATCAGAACTGCTTCTCAGTTTGCTGTAGCTGTCACTCTCGTTGATATGAGCCTGTTGACTTTCAGAGCTAGATATTTTGGTGTTTCATTTCTCAGGTGCAGGGCTTAAAAGTTGGTGTGCCTGATGTGGGATTCTAACACTTTGCTCCTCAGGGAGAAGCTTGGATTTTTGAGTTCCCTCCGGATTGTGTGTCACCGCACTGGGGGTAGGGTTAATGGTGAGATTGTGCCTCAGCCTCTTCTACCTGTTTCAATGTGGGTTGTTTCCTAATTTGCCCAATGTGGAGGAATTCATTGCTCGGGTAGTTTTGGGCTGTCTATTAGAGGACATTGTTTCTTATTTAGCTGTAGATTTGGTGTGTCTATGGGAAGGGGTGGTTTCAGGATCCTCCTGTGTTGTCATCTTGAACTAGAACTCAGTTGCATTATTTTGGTCGAACGACTGAAAGCATAATCAGAAAAGTTCTATACACCCAGAATGATTGTTGTTATTTTTCCATTCACTGAAATCTCCCCAAACTACTTCCAGGATCTATTACCCACAAAGATGAAATCAAACTTAAGAGTACCAGTCCTAAAAGGCATTTTGGCATGGGTATTTGAAAGGACCACCTTTCCTTTGAAACAGATTCACCAATGTTTATAGTTATTTGTTACTCGGAGATGTGCATCATCTGTCATGATTGTGGTTGAACTGAAAAACATCCTGTTAACATTCAGATTTCTTATCTTTGTTTGTAAAATTGGCTGCTATTAAATAAGCTTTTTGCATGTAGGATTACACTGCTAAACTAGGATGTGTTTTTACAATCACATGTCTCACTTTGCGCTTTTTTTTTTTTTTTTTTTCATTTTACCGTGGCACTTTGTGAATATACCCTTTTGACCCTTTTGATCACTATTTATGGCAACCTTTAGTGGCATCCCTTTTGTTGATCCTATTACGTGTAGCCAATTGCCAGCAGCCAGGTTTGTTCTTTTCCTACTCTTTCTTCCCCTTCTACCTTCTGCTGTCTCTTTCCTGATATCTCACCATTAGAAAATCACCTACTCCTTCCACCATGCCTCCTCCAGTGGAGAAATGTTGAACTACCCCATCCCCAGAGCCCATGTCCCTTTGGGGAAGTCTTCTGTGAGAGGTGGTATAACCTCAGTCAATAAGAAAGTAATGGTATTACTTTAAAATTTAACTCCTAGAACATTTGAACACAAAAGTAATATTGCTATTTTTTTAAAAGGAAAACATAATCACTAATAATGTATGATTAGAAATAAAAGTAATAATGGGAAGCAGTTTGGGGCAGTTTCAAAGTTGAATTAATCTTTTAGCAGTTGACAGATTTCTTAAAAGCAATTGCTTATGTTGTCTCATGTCACATAATTTTGATGAAAACAATAGGGAACTATTAGTCCCAATAAGTAGTTATTATTAATGGTTTGTCGCCTGTCATTTCAGACTTTTAAAAGTGCATCTACCAACGTATTAATACAGATCTGCGTAGACTTTTTTTCCCCTAAAAATATGATCATATTATACATTTTGTTCTGTGACTTGCTATTTTTGATTTAATGGTATATTTTAGATAATCGCTCCTTCCTGTCTTATTTATAACTAGTACAGAGAAACTTATGGTGTTTCACTATAAAGCATTCTCCTGACTTTAACTGAGATATGTATCCATAATCCTATGAAGGAAAGAAATATCTTGACATATTGATAGTGTTGAATTTTTTGATACTTGAATTATTTAGATAGATTTTTTATTATAGAGAGATTCTAGTTTTCTTAGAATGAACTACTCTGGTAATTGTATATTATTCTTTCATGCTTAATGATTCTTCTGGATTGTATATACCTATATTGAAATGGTACTTTTTGCATCCATTTTTATAGAAGAGATTAGTTTGAAGTTTTGTTTTATGTGTTACCTTGTGAGATTTTGGTAGCAGTTAAATATTAGCATCTTAAAAATGATTTGGAAGCCTTATTAATTTTCTGCTTTCTGGTATACTTGAAATAATACTGGAATTAAATAATACCCTTGAAATTTTGTATTAATTTTACTTTTGTGTCCTGATATATTTTGAGATTTTAAAATTCCCTTTTAATAATTGACAATTCTTGGGAAATATAGTTACCCAGATTTTCAGATATACTGACATAGACTTGTATATCATGTGTTCTTATAATTCTTTTAATTTTCTTTCGTATTTGGGTGTTTGCCCTTATTAATTCCTTAATTTGTATTTTTGTTCTCTTCTGTTTTTCATGATTTGTTTTTCCACAGAAAGAACCAGCTTTTAGGTTTATGGGTTTTTTTCCCCCCTTTTACTGTTTTTTTCTTTTCTGATTTATGACTTCCTGCTTTTGTGATAATTCTACCTTTTCTTTGTCTCAGTGCTTTCATTGCTCTTTTCTAACTTAAAAAATTGGTTGGTTTATCTTCATTTTTAGTGATGAAAAAGTTTGTATTTTAAAGCTAATTTTAGCTGTTTAACATTCATTTTCATATAGCACTTATATTATTTTCTAGATTTGTATTTTATTCTTTAAGAGTAGGGTTTTTGTTTGCTTGTGTGTTTTTTTGTTTTTGTTTTTTTTTTTAGTTTCCAAGTTATTTTTGGTGCTTTCTATTAACAATTTCTAGTTTCATTATAACATATTCAGATAATGTTTTCTGTAGTACTACTTTTAGGAAGTGATTACAGTTTCCTTTTGTATATAACAATTGCATTGGCCAGTATTTGTAAATATATTCCATGGCCTTTGAAAAGAAAGTATCCTTTTTGATAGTAGGGTTTAGACATAGTTTTATGTAATATATTTGTTAATTACATTCTTTTCTAGTTTTTCTGTATTTTGTCTGTCAGATTGGAGAGAGGTATGTTAATGTATCCACTGCTATTGTATTTCTGTCAGTTTCTTGTTTTTTTCTCAGATTTTCTTGAACACTTGATCCTTGAACTGCTCAGGGGTTAGGGGTGCCAACCCCCCATGCAGTCAGAAATCTGTGTATAGCTTTATAGTTGGCCCTCCATATCCACAGTTCCATATCCAGAGATTCAACCAACCACGGATCGTGTAATACTGTATTACACATTTATTGAAAAAAAAAATCCTCATGTAAGTGGACCCATACAATTCAAACCTGTGTTATTCAAGGGTCAACTGTATTATATGTATTTCAGTTCCATGTTTTTTGGTGCCTAAACAGGTCATATGTATCTTCATTATGGTTTATACCACTTCTTCAGTATGACATACCCCTATTTTCCCATTAAATGTTTTTACATTGAATTCTGTTTTACCTGGTTGTGATACTATGAACCCCTAACTCATTCTTTATTTCAGGAAGAAAATCCCATAGTAAATAGGTTTCATAGGCCCAGCATCTTTCAGACTTGTTTCGTGCCCAGCTCTTCTTAAAGTAATTGGTCTTCATTTTTTCCAGTGTATATTGTGCCAGATTTTGTTTCTATGGTACTGTGCCTAAGTTCAGTGTTTCTTTATATTTTTAAATACGTATAATACAAAGATACTTCTTTTAAAAAAGTTCTGTGTTTTATTACTTGTATTTTTCTTTGGGTGTGGCATTGGCAAAGTCAGCCAATTATCTTTATGGAGTTTCTCAAAAATAATCTTAGTCTACTGGTGTGGTATGATTGCCTATATTAGGCAATTATTAGATGTTGAAACAATTTATTACTTAATTTTTCTGATCCTTAATTTTTTCCAAGCTTTGAAAATATTGATAACATTATGAGAGCTAGCATTAACTTATGGGGGTACGTAAAGGAAATTCATATTTGATACTGGCTCTGGCTATTATTTTTGCCCTTGCATGAAAAGATTATTTAAAACTTTTAAAAAGCATGAAGCTGTGCTTTAAGGAAGCTATTTTGGTACTAGTCTCAAAGGACAGATTGCTATTCCTTTCCCACCCTAATGAAACTAGGTCACTGGCTTTTGGCACATCTCCATGATGTGATATTTATTTGATGTTGAAGTGCACTGTCTAGAAATAGTGATGCAATGTCAGCAAGGCCACTTTTCATTTCATGAACATAATTTCCAGTGCCCTGGAATTAATTTATTTCTTGACCTGTGTATAGTTACACTTGGTCATGAGCATTTCAGAGGCAGAGGAAGTATCTGGAAATGGTCATAGTCACCCTGTTAGGTGATAAATTATGGGGTTTCTGTTCAGCTTGAAGGTTTGGCTTGTTGAAATAGTTGATATCTTATGAAAAGCAAGGAGCTATTTATTAAACAAACTTCTCCCTGATGCCATGGTAGGATTTGCTGGCTCCAGGGGTTGAGAAAACTCATCTAATATATGTATTTTTGAATTCTGTTTTACTTTGACCAACTTTAAACACGATTTGGGAAGTTCCCTGTTCCATTCACTGGCCAGGAGCAAGTACTTGAAAAATAAGGCGTAACCATAGGACTCCTCTAAAATTAATTATCTGTAGGTTCTGAAATTTCAAATGAGCTACTTTGAAGTCAGTTATGTATCAGTTCAGTGTCTGAGAAAGAGATTGAGGAAAACCTCACTGAGTGTGGACTCTGGAGTAGGTTTATGGCTTGCCTCTCTGTGCTTTCATCTCCTAATCCATAAAGTGTGATAATAGTCATGAGTATTTTATAACAGCATTGTGGGGATGAAAGCAGTAAAGGGACATGCATTAAAAGTGTTCTGGTAGATAATGAGCATGCAATACATTCATTATCATCAGTATCCTTTTAATGTGTTTGTGTTTATAAATGTCCTTTTTTCTCTTGCTACCCCTGCCCCTTCCTTGCCGGATATATTGTCACTCTCTTCCGTGTGGTTAGGGAGGGGTACCTGCTTCACTTTAATTCTGCCAAGAGGGCAAGTCTTGGGAATAGCATCATTTGACCTGCTCAGGAAATGTATTCCAGTAGGATTTTCTATATAGCCTAGCTTAATTGAGCAGGAGCTTTTCCAAACTGTAGAATTAAAGGGTAAAGCTTGGTAAGGAAGTTTGCAGATTTAGGGTATTTTCTGTGCTTCAGTTTCATTATTTGTTTAGTAGATGTTTTTCTTCTCTGCATTATTTAAAGTCCACTTTCATCTTATTGTTAATTTACATAGATTTATTTAATATGAGTTTAAGTTCTTTATTTTTCAGAAACATAAAGAGTTGCCAATCTGATATTTACTTCATTCTCCCTTCGTTTTCTTTGCAATTATAAAAGTTTTGTTAATTTTTTATTCATAAATTTCACAACTTTGAGAATTCAGTGAAAAATAAGTTATAAAATCTGAAAGGATTTGAATGTTTTTATATAACCTGTATACAATCACATCATTAGGTATTGAAATAAGAACTTTATAATATCCTGTCCTCTTCCAGTTTGTAATTTTTAAAAGATAAACTGAGGCATATTAAAATTTTAAGAGTCTTATTTGAGCAGAAATCAATTTGAATTGGGCAGCACCAAACCAGAAGTGGTTAGGAGTGCTCCACCAACAGGAGGTTAGGGAGAGACTTTTATAGAGAAAAGGTGGAAGCAAAGGAAGGAAATTGATTGGCTATAGCTGGAAGCCTAGTTGGCTTTTTGTGATTAGTTCTTAGCGTTTTGATTTTGTAACTTTTGAGGCTCTTACGGCTTAGATTTTGGTTTGCTTACATAGGCTACCAAGGCATTTACAGCCACCTAGTCTAATGGGCTCCTTGTTTACTTAATTTAACAAGTTATATCTCTTTGCTGGTTTGATTATGTACTCCATGCATCTTCAGCACCGACTGCTACCAGGGAAGGAACTGGTCGATTTTGTTGACTTGTGTCAGCAACAACTATCTAGCCCAGTGTTTGTGGAATGATAGGTGCTTAGTAAATATTCCTTGAATGAAATAAATTGGTTTACTTTGAATGTTTTATTTCTAGACAGTATACCCAGAAATTATGTTTATATGTTTTTTGGATGCGTTTGGATGCGTTTCTGCTGGTTAACAGTGTGTTTAGTACATTTGTTTTTGGCTTCTGTTGCTTTCCTTATTGTAGCTTGTTTTTAACGAGGCATGTTTCAGTGCACTTTGGGGACAGATTCTTCAGATTCCAGGGAGCTTGTAAAAACTGTTTCCCTGCTCTGAATAGCAGACCGTGAGAGGGGCTTCAAATGCCTATCATTTGAGCCTAAGGAGGCTGAAGAAGAAAGGAACAGATTGTCTTTCTAAAACTCAAGCATACCTGGCCAGCCCTTTCACACCTCTGAGAAGAGAGAAAAGAAAGTAGATTAAGATTCAGGAGTTTTTAAAAATTTTGTGGCTGCACAAAATAAAGCTGCAGAAAAAAACCAGAGTGTTAGTCAAAGAGCTAAGACCCTTTTAAAATGCAAACAACTGAATTTTCATGAGTCAGTGGTTGCTCTGTAACTAGAGCAGTCAGCCCCTCCCAGTCCCTGTTATTTGGGTCACTGTGCAATTATTTTTTGCTGATTTGCCTCATGAACGTACACACATGCATGCTATTTTTGATGCCTTAAAAAAACATTTCAGTTGAGTTATAGGGATGTAGAGGATTTAAAATACTTGAGTTTGGTGCCTTTATTTTGTGCACTTTTAAGTAAGTGTAACATTTCTAATGCCAGTTGATATTGCAGAAATCTAAATTGTTCAAATATGTGAAATTTAGCATATTCGTTTTAAACTATTGTCACACACAGTGTTAATGAACAGCCACCTCACTAACATGTTCACACAAGTATAGTAGAGTCCTTTTTAACGCAGATTTTAGGAGATACATGCGTTCCAGAGAACTTTCTCCTTTGGTATTTATACCAAGTGAAGTTTGTTTTACACCACTGTTTTAATGTACCTTTTTATCTGTTTTTTTTGGCCTTCCCAGCGTACGAACCCCTCTTTCGAAGTCTGTGGGTCCCTGCTAGCAGAGGTTTCTGCCGAGGAGTTTGAAGTTGAAACTTGACCTTCAGAGGTAGGGACAGTGAAGGTTTCCTTTCGGCAGTGGTGGGGGCTTTGTCCAAGTCCCGGGAGACAGTGTCCTTGAGAGTTGCAAGCCTCTCTGGTGTGGGCTGGGGCTGCCATCCTGGCTCACGGTGACTCTTGGTTCTGTTTATTAAACATAGTTCTTTAGCATTCGTGGTAATTCTTGGAGTGGTCTAGAAAGCTTTCAGTAAATTTCTATTGTGTGCAAATCAGCCAAAGTTCATTTACATTGCCAACAGCTAAGAAGTCTGACTGATACAGTTTACTGTTATTCTATCCATCTTCCTCCACGTCAGTGAGGTATAGTTGATGGTCAAGTGCAAGTGTTAATGTACTCAGAATTTTGTTCTCTTTTTTCTTCAGAATATATTCTATGCCTAGTATGTCTGACCTGATTTTTCCAGTAAGTATTCTTTTTGGTTTATAGGTCTGTGAGACGTATTCATTTATTTATCTTTTTGGTATTTTATTGAGTGCTTATTATGTCCCAGGTGTTTGTAGTGGCTGAAAAAATATAGCAGTAAGTAAAAGAGACCAAACCCCTGCCTTCATGGAGTTTACATTTGAGGAGACTGTTGAGTAAATAAAATATGTAGTTACGTAGATGGTGATAAATGTGATGACAAAATTAAGCAAGAGAGGAGAGAAGGTGCTCTGAACCAAGAGGCCATTACAATGAGATGTCCTGGTTGGTCTTACCAACAGAGGTAGGGAGAGTGCTGGCACCCCAGCTCCATTTCTGGTGGAACAATTTGGAGGCCCAGGAAAGAGCAAGACTCACTCAGAGCACTCATAGCTTCTGGACCACTTTGATTCTTGAGATGTGCTGGTTGGTCCAGGGCAGTTATGGCAGATGCACAGATAGCAGATAGGCAGAATTTTAAAAGAGCAGCCTAAATTCATTTCAGCAAGTATATGTATAATGAGATTGAATATATATATGCAGTTTTTTGTAGAATATTGTTTTAAAAGTACATTCAGATATGAGTTAGCATTTGAAATACTTTACTATAAAAATTTAAGCACCTGTTCTATTAAATCTAGACCATATGCTCATCATCCTAGTGTCTTTTTAGCTGTCCTACCACACACAAGGAATGTGTAGGAGCACGGGGTTTTAGAATAGCATAACCTCCAGAGGAGCTGCTGTGGTTTTTTCTTAGTGAACATACAGAAGTATTTCACACTGCTGCTTATATGCTAGTACAATGTATGTTGAAAAGTCTGGGCATTGCAGAAAATGAGAAGCATAGTGAAGATGTATTTCATTATGGAAGGACTAATATATTTAATTATGCAGAAAAGCTATAAATACATCATTTGTTGAAGTGATTGTCATAGGAAAAATTCTACTGAATGTCAGGTCTTTTTCCCCACCTATACTTTCACTAAATGCCTTACGATTGAATATTTATTTTTGTCAGTGTGAAGATTAAAGAAAAGCTAAGCAGAAGCAATCTTAATATCTTGTTGATTACATTCCGGAAAGAAGAAGAAATGGCAGAACATTAAGCCTAAATGCCATTTGCTATAATTACCCTGTGTGAAATATAACTGGTAGCTGTCAAGCTTTGATTGAAACTTACTGAAGGTTAGCACCAGCTGCATGCATTAATTGTCTCTGAGCAAATGCACATAACACAGCCACCATTTGGAAGCATCCTTTTTGGTATTTAAGTTGTTGTAAAGTATTTCATGATTGAGTTTGGATGAATGCTGCTGTAACTTCCGATTTATTTTTTGCATCATTTCCAACAAACAAACAGAAGTCCTTTCAGTTAAATTCTAAGTACTCTATGAAGTGGTGTTTCCAAATTTCATAATACTGGGTATTTAGAGAAGGGGAACTTATAAATATTATTATTTTAAAGAAGTGTTTTGAAACATTTTTCTAATAAAGATTTATGTATCTACCCTTTTTGAACTATTAATATTTAACTTTTTCTAGATATATGAAATCCAATTTATACATTAATATTTTTTTACTAAGGTGGTTTGATCATCATGTTAGAATGTTTACTTTTACTTTCTTCTTTATCCTTTTTAGTTGGAAGGTAACAACCTTCAGTTGAGTTTTCTATAAATACTAACATTTAAGCTTCATAAAGTTTAGGTCTTTTGAAAAGTGTTGAGGCACACCTATTTTCTATATCGAAGTGATGAATAGTTTGCGAATTGATTTGGAAATTACAAGTATATTTTCCTGGTGAACAGCTACAGTGTTTGATTTGACAGGTGCCATATATGGCAACAGATAGGCCTCACTAGGGTCTGTCACAGGTTGATTCTTTATTTACATTGATCATAATCTGAATTGAACAAAAATTCTATGTAGAGCCCAAACAGAAGGTGTTTATTCCTTTATTGCCCTATAGGGCACATTTAGCGTGAGTCCTCCGAGAGCCAGAGCCATGCGAATGTGGCTTAAATTCATCCGATATCACTGAGAAATGTTGCAGTATTGCTGGACTGTTGATGATCTGCCGTAGACTGTTGTTGCTTTTCGGCTGCCTAGCATCCATTCTCCTTTCTGAAAACACTCCAGTTTCCGTGAAGAGCTCACTGGGCCTGTTCCCACTAGGGAGGGAGCCAGGGTCCCCCCCCCCCCCCCCTCTCTTGGGCAGGGAACCTTGAGCTCCTGCAGCGTGGGTTCTCTCCCACGGGACCCTCCAGCGGGAGGTGGAGCTCCCGCAGCATGACCCTGACTGTGGCATTGCCAGTTGGCCTTGGCTGGTGTCTGCCTGTTATCTTTCAGAGCCTCCCTTGAGAGCCTTCCGGAAATCCCCTTTTCCTTATGCTAATCAGAGTCAATTTTAGTTCCTTATCACCTTCACCAGAATTTTAATTGGCTAAAGAAGCATATCCTTTTCAAGTCTAAAGTGATACTTTAATTTTAGTAAACGTGTCCTGCTCTCTCATATTATACAGTTGGTGGCAGTTTCAGACTCCATTGCTCAGAGACAGTCCTAACACTTGCCCTGTAGACCCTGCCAGGTGATCACTTTTAGTCTCTTTTTAGTTAGTGTTTGAAGACATGGTTTGCACAGGTCTGGATAGCAGGCTATAAAGGTATTTGGCAGTATTTTTCTGTTTGCTGAACTGTAGTTAAAATTGTAGGAATGTTACCCAGTGCCCTAGTGTTTAAAGCCAGTTAGTTACTGGATGGTGTATGTCGTAAAAAGGTAGCCGAAATAAAATGTTTCCTCAACTGATTTTTATATAATGTAGGTTTTTAAAAAAGATAAGCGAAATAAGTACTTCATTTTCTCTCTTGTAATTTTAAAGCGACAGTTTCAGGGTTAGAAGATGGCTAAACTTGAAGCATTACATTTTCAAATTCACTCATATAGAATAAAATATACTTTTATCATTGAAGACATTTGTTTTCTATAAAAATTAAAATATTGCTGGATGAATTATGTATTGAAAAGAAATTGAATTTTTTTCAGTCACTGTGAACTAGTGAAACGGAAGATTTGAGCATTTATATTTAGATCTGTCACTACATGGTTTTTGTATTAGATCACTCTCTGACTCTGTCACATCCTTTTGCATTTGGTCTTCTGTACAGTTAAGCATTTCTGTAGCTAATCCATCTCTTAGGAGGGACGTTTCTCAGCATTTGGAAAGGGTTAATTATCTGAATCATATCACCTTAATAGGATAAACCTGGTGAAAGGGTAGTCAGACCAGCATCTTGTTTTGTACTCTTGTTTATTAAATATATGCTTCTCTTCTCTATGCTTAGATGTATTATGTACAATAGTTTTGAATAGAGACTCATCACAACTGAGTATGTATGGATTTACCTCAAAAGACCTAGATTTAGCAATGCATATGCTAGAAAGTTATCCCAGCTTTCAAAAGAAAACCGAAATAGTTGCAACTGGTATATTAGCATAAAAATAGAAGCTTGGGGTTTTAAAAAATACGTATATGGAGTGTCATTTTTTTTCTCAGTGTAAGTGTACTGTTCTTTGCATATTCATAGGTTTTGCACACACTTTACATTTTGTCCCCTTCCTGACACAAGAGTGAGTTATGTTGGAATGACTTTAACCCAGAGGATGTTCTTTTTGTAGAAATGTAACATGGGATGAGGAGGCCCATGGTATAGTGTTGAAGCCTAATTTAATCCAAAGTTTGGATGAAGTACTTTGCGCTTTCAAGTATAAAAGAAAACAGTGTTCTGTGAGTAAACTTTCAATGGTAATGTTGTCAAGAGGAGGTTGACTCCATGGACTTTTCGTCTTCATTTTACCTTCCTGGAGGGCATCCTCAGAGTCATCGGGAGTTGATGGTTGGTGACCAGAGCTTTCGTAGCTAAGGCTGGCAGTTAGTGGGACAGACTTGTGAGTCCAGGAATAGGGGTTCGGGCAGGAATGTGATATTTGTGGGTGGAGGGCCAGAACCAGCCAAACCACACTATTGTCTGTCTTCTGAGAACTAGTATGGAACAGGTGGTAGTAGCCTTAGGGGAGGAAAGCATTTATAGAGTAGGGAAAAGAGACTAGGAAGGGGGATGTGATTTCTTTTATCACTCCTCTATCTTGCCTGCCTGGAGTACCCATTGCACCAGAGAAGGGGTGACCAAATATCACCCATGTGAGACTCGGCCTCCCTTGAACCACTGAGAGCAGGAATGGGACATGGCAATTGAAGGTGTTGTTCACTTCAGTTGAAGCCACAACCAAGGGAGGAGGGTGCGTGCTCCTAGCAGAAGCTTCACATCCGCTTTCCACTTGTGGAGGACCGTGTGGGGCAAGTAGATGAGGGCCAAAGGAATAAAAAATGCAGGCAACTGAAAATATACATCTGAAAACCTTGGATTATTCTACTTGGCTGTTACAGCCGTTAAACAAGAACCAGACACCACGAAAAGGGAGCAGGTGAACAGTCAAGGGAAAGAGAGGCTACGTTCTACATTGTGAAGGTTTGGAGTTAAAGGAGACTGGGTTAAGTCATTTACTAATTGTGTGGCAGGTTATTAATTACGGCAGGTTACTTAAATCTCTGAGCTTTTCTTTCTTTGTGAATGAGAGTGATGATAAATCTCTATTACAAAGCTGTTGTAAGGTTTATTATATTTGTTACCTTCTTAACCTTTGCTTTGTACACTGCGAAGTGCCATGCAAATGCTAGTTGTTCCATGGAGTTTTACATTTGGAAGCTGGGGTACCTTTCTAGCACATGCATTGCTAACTCTGGGTCTTAGTGATACAGCAGTGGGTTAGGGGGACACTTCGTTTTCTGCTATCTGGACTGATACTAAAGAGACCTGCGTCGTGATGCTGGAGAGCTGGTTTTACTCCTGACTAGCTTTGTGCTTCTAAAACTTCCCACCAAAGTGGACCTAAAAGGGAACACGTGCACTCAGGGCTCCCAAACAGTCTGTCACATGCTCATAGTTTCTCTAAAATCTCATTTTATTTTACAGTTTTATGTAAAGTTTGCAGTTTAGCCTATACAATATATGAAACTAGATATACCTTTTGAGTTACCTATGAATAAGATGTTAAAAAGAGGGAGGGGGTCCTTCCTGTTCTATTAATTGGTGGGCAAGATGGGGTTGCCCCAGCCTGTGACTTGCATGTCCCCAGACATAGCACACATACCCAACTCTTGGGCTCCTCTTACTTGTTAAAGAAGAGGATTGGGGCTTCCCTGGTGGCACAATGGTTAAGAATACTCCTGCCAGTGCAGGGGACACGGGTTCAAGCCCTGGTCCGGGAAGATCCCACATGCCGCGGAGCAACTAAGCCCGTGCGCCACAACTACTGAGCCTGCACTCTAGAGCCCGCATGCCACAACTACTGAAGCCCTTGCTCCGCAACAAGAGAAGCAACCGCAGTGAGAAGCCCGTGCACCGCAACAAAGAGTAGCCCCCACTTGCTGCAACTAGAGAAAGCCCGTGTGCAGCAACAAAGACCCAACACAGCCAAAAATAAATAAGTAAATAAATTTATTAAAAAAGGAAAAAGAAGAGGTTTGACTCTGTGGGGCCTATGTCCCCTTCTGGGCAATTATTCTGTGAAATCCCGTGTAGCAGATATTGTAAGGAACTCTTGCCCTGATTACAAGATCAAATTATATGACAAACTCATTCTTCAAAATGGTTTTTAGATATTGTGTAATTCTTATCCATATAGGCCAGTCACAGAGGACTTTGCTCAACAGAATTTGTTATTATAGAAGCTGCAAATGATCAAATTTTGCTTGCTTAAAATATCCTTGAAAGTTAGTCATCAGTGCATGGCATTTCATTATGCTGGCCTCTCTACTTTTGTATGTGAGTATAACTTTCCACATACGCTTAAAAATGTTTAAGCCTTCTGGTCAAGAAGGTAGACTAGGCACTGAGCACTATCATTTGCCATCTGCCCGTTTTAAGGCCTCATCAAAATGAAAGCACAGACTGTAAAAGAGAAAAAAACGCTTAATCATTAACCAATAAATAGCAAAGCAAAGAGAGAGGGGTCATCAACAAACAAGAGATTTTAACAACTTTTTTGTAATGTAGGAGATGAGACAGATTGAAAAACTCTAACCTAGATGTACTACAGGGGTGCCTTCAAAGAAGTGGAAGGCAGTCTTTCTAAGGGAATCCCAGAGGGGCTGAGAGTCAGCAGCTGTTTCAGAGGTTGTAACTTAGATATGAGATTTCCAGAAACAGCATACAGTTGAAGGGCTGTTTGTTAAATTGTAGTACAGATTAGTCCCCTGCCCCACTCTCCCAATGCACAGTGCACACGCTCACGTGCACACGTTCACACGCGTGTGCACACACACAAACAGCTGGCGTGTACTATTAGGCAAAACAGGCAAAAACTGATTCTGCTTCAGATATGAAACTAAATTCAGAAAACTAAGACTTCTGATAAGGATTTTACCACAGTAAAGCTCTACTTATTTTGGGGGGTTTTCTGCTCAGCACTCAGGTTCTTTTCTGTTCACATCAAGTAAAGCCTGCCTATCCTGGTTAAGCATAGAGTTAGAATTTCCAATTAGCGAAGAAGCCTTTCTAAAAGAAAAAAATAGACCAACTGACAGAGAAGAGGAGAGCAGTTCCCATCTTCCTGTATTTCCGTCTTAAGTGAACAGACAACCAAGGGGTCATTGGGTTTATGAGGAAAATTTGAAAGGAAAAAAAATGGAGCCTTAAGGAAGCGGCTAATACAGAAGCAGTGATATTACAAGAAAGGGCTATTAGATTTATGTATTTATTTCTAAAAAGGATTGCTGAAATGAAAATCTAAGAAAATAAAGTTGAAGTAATCTTCCAAAATGTGGAGCAAAGACCAAAAAAATGTAAGAAGAGATGCATGGGAAATTAATCTTTGAGGTTTGACATTTGGCTTAATAGAAGTAAGAAAAAAGGAAAAAGAGGGGAGGAAATTATCAAAAAAGGAAGGGAATATAATCCCAGAGGCAGAAAAGACACGTCTTTAAATTAAAAGGACCCATTGAGAGCCAGCACAATTAATGAAAACAAGTCACCCATGGGTATATATTTGTGAAGTTTCAGTGCTTCAGGGATTAAGAGAGGATTGTAAAAATTTTCAGAGAGGAAGGAAAACAGATTGTCCAAGTATGAAGAAGTGTCAAACTCACATCAACAATGTTTTATCAGTTTCAACACTGGATGCTGTAAGTATTGCCGACAAAATCCAAAGGCAAACACACTTTTAACCCCAAATTCTGTACCTGACAGACTACCATTCAGTTGTAACGGCAGAATAAAGACATTTTCAGATGTACAAGGACTAGAAAAATTAGTTTCCCAAGTACCCTTATTAAGAAATAACTTGGCCTTCAGGAAATAGAGGAATTGGGCATCAAAGCAAATCCACAAATAATGGCAATAAAATAGGTCCAGACAACAACCATTCCAAATTAGAGGAGTATAAGACACATGAGGGAAAGCAAGGATTGATAGCTTGGGGATAACCTCTGTCACTGCCCCCCTCCTCCTGCCCCCACCAAATCAACCCTCCCAGAAAGAAAACAATTAGAAACCCCAGGGAAAACTCCTCTTGTGGCCTAAATATGGGAGGAAAGGCCATGCTTTTAAGCAATCAGTGAGAAAAATGGGTCTATTTAATTTTAAAACTAGAATTTTTTAAATTTCTTGGCGTGGTCAGGAGATCATGACATTGGATTTATAAAGAATGAAGTGTAATTTTAGCTGACCTCTTGGCCTGACATTAAATAATATTTATACATCACAATGTAGATGCTGGTTGTTGATTTTCAACTTTTAGAACCAATCTGTGGTAAAGAAGGTTTGGTTACTGTTTACTTCAAGATACGAATGATTACAGTCTTGATTTCGTTAAAGAAAAAGTATAGCTGACCCAAGGTGAGTTGTGGAAGGGCAGAGAAAAGTGTATTGTACATAATGAATTAACCTCTATCCTCTGCATCTAAGAGCAGTGTACTGTCATTGGGACATTTAAAAACACTCATTCATGTCACTTCCTATTAGCTTTGTTCTCTCACAAAACCCTACTTGAGAAAGGCTACCACCCACTTAAAAAAAAAAATTAAATGTTAATAAACTAGTACTGAAGATAGAATGGAATACTAAAATGCTCAATCTTGAAGATAAGAACAGGTAATAAAGGTCAGATGAGAAAAATAGAAAGCAAATATCAAGGTGGTAAATTTAAACCTAACCATATTGATACTTATATTAAATGTAAAATTTTCTTTATAATGTCATTAAAAACAGATTGGTTAAAAAAGTAAGATTCAATTATATGCTGTTTATAAGAACCATGCTTTAACTATAAAGATACAGATAGGTTAAAACTAAAAGAATGGAAGAAGATATATGCTAGCAATAGATAAGAAAGCTGGAATAGCTATATTAATAGTTTGCAGATTAAAAAATCTTACTAGTGACAAAGAGGGACATTTTATAATAACAGAACTTCAAAATAATGGAAGCGGAAATCCTCAAAACAGAAAGGAGAGTAAAGAAACCCACTATTTTTTGCTGGAGATTCCATAATTAATGAAGCAAATGGAAAGAAAATCAGTGAGTATATAGAAAACTTGAACTATGCTATGAAACAGCTTGGTCTAATTGATCTTTTCAGAGTACTCCACCCAACAATTATAAAATTCACATCCTTTTTTAAAGTTGTACATGGAATATTCATCAAAATAGACAGAAAGGTGGACCATAAAATAAATTTTAAAGGATTGAAATAATGCAGGCTATATTTTCTGACCTCAACAGAGTTATATTAGAAATCAGTAACTGAAAAATATGAGAAAAGCCTCTACATACTTGGAAATTAAAAGAATACGAAGTAAATCCCTGTGTCAAAGAAGAAATCACAAGAGAAAATCAGAAAATATTTTGAACTTAAAGAAAATGAAAACAACATTAAATTTTGTGAGATGTAGCTAAAGCAATGCTTGGAGAGAAAATACAGTTTTAAAAGCTTATATTAGAAAGCAAAAAGAAAGATCTAGAATCAGTGAACTGAACTTCTACTTCTAATAAAGAGAGGAAATTAGTGAAAAAGACTTTGTGCAAACAACAGAGAAAAATCAGTACAACCAAAAGCCAGTAACACTGCTAGCTAATCTGATAATCAAGAAACAAAGAAACAAAAAAAGGAAGACACATATTACCAATATCAGGATTAAAAGATAGGTCATCCCTACAAATCCTACAGATATTAAAGAATTATAAGAGAATATTATAAACAACTTTATACCAGGAAACACACCAAAACTAACACTAGAAGAAATAGAAAATCTGAATACCTCTACTTTTTTTTTTTTTTTTTTAAAGAAATTGAATTTGTAATGAAAATTTTTTTCCAGAAAGAAAACTCTGGGCATGATGGCTTCACTGGTGAAATCTATCGACCATTTGTGGAAGAATGATTACCAATCCTACCTAAGTTCTTTCAGAAAATAGAGAAGGAGAGAACAGGTCCCAAGTCATTTTATGAGGCCCTCATTACTTTCCTGCCAAACCAAACAAAAGTATTGAAAGGGATCTATAGACTACTACCCCTCATGAAAACAGACATAAAATTCTTTTTTTTTATTTAATTTTTATTGGAGTATAGTTGCTTTACAGTGTTGTGTTTCTTCTGTACGGCAAAATGAAACAGCTATACGTATATATATATCCCCTCTTTTTTAGATTTCCTTCCCATTTAGGTCACCACAGAGCACTGAGTAGAATTCCCTGTGCTATACAGTAGGTTCTCATTAGTTATCTGTTTTATACAGAGTAGTGTATATATGTCAATCCCAATCTCCCAATTCATTCTACCCCCCCTTCCCCTTGGTATCCCTACGTTTGTTCTCTATGTGTCTCTATTTCTGTTTTGCAAATACGTTCATCTGTATCATTTTTCTAGATTCCACATATAAGCGATATTATACGATACTTGTTTTTTTGACTTACTTCACTCTGTATGACAGTCTCTAGATCCATCCATGTCTCTACAAATGACCCAACTTCATTCCTTTTTATGGCTGAGTAATATTCTACTGTATATATGTACCATATCTTCTTCATCCATTCCTCTGTTGATGGACATTTAGGTTGCTTCCATGTCCTGGCTATGAGAAATAGTGCTGCAGTGAACATTGGGGTGCATGTATCTTTAGGAATTATGGTTTTCTCCAGGTATATGCCCAGGAGTGGGATTGCTGGGTCATATGGTAGTTCTATTTTTAGTTTTTTAAGGAACCTCCATACCATTCTCCATAGTGGCTGTATCAATTTACATTCCCACCAACAGTGTAGGAGGGTTCCCTTTTCTCCACACCCTATCCAGCATTTATTGTTTGTAGATTTTTTGATGATGGCCATTCTAACTGCTGTGAGGTGACACCTCTTTGTAGTTTTGATTTGCATTTCTCTAATAATTAGTGATATTGAGCAGCTTTTCATGTGTTTCTTGTCCATCTGTATGTCTTCTTTGGAGAAATGTCTATTTAGGTCTTCTGCCCATTTTTGGATTGGGTTGTTTTTTTGATATTGAGCTGCATGAGCTGTTTGTATATTTTGGAGATTAATCCCTTGTCAGTTACTTCATTTGCAAATATTTTCTCCTATTCTGAGGGTTGTCTTTTCGTTTTGTTTATGGTTTCCTTTGCGTGCAAAAGCTTTTAAGTTTCATTAGGTCCCATTTGTTTATTTTTGTTTTTATTTCCATTTCTCTAGGAGGTGGGTCAAAAAAGATCTTGCTGTGATTTCTGCCAAAGAATGTTCTGCCTATGTTTTCCTCTAAGAGTTTTATAGTGTCCGGCCTTACATTTAGGTCTTTAATCCATTTTGAGTTTATTTTTGTGTGTGGTGTTAGGGAGTGTTCTAATTTCATTCTTCTGCATGTAGCTGTCCAGTTTTCCCAGCACCACTTATTTAAGAGACTGTCGTTTCTCCATTGTATATTCATGCCTTCTTTGTCATAGATTAGCTGACCTTATGTGCATGGGTTTATCTCTGGGCTTTCTGTACTGTTCCATTGATCTATATTTCTGTTTTTGTTCCAGTACCATACTGTCTTGATTACTGTAGCTTTGTAGTATAGTCTGAAGTCAGGGAGCCTGATTCCTCCAGCTCCGTTTTTCTTTCTTAAGATTGCTTTGTTTATTCGGGGTCTTTTGTTTTTCCATACAAATAGTAAAATTTTTTGTTATAATTCTGTGAAAAATGCCATTGGTAATTTGATAGGGATTGTATTGAATCTGTAGATTGCTTTAGGTAGTATAGTCATTTTCACAATATTGATTCTTCCAATCCAAGAACATGGTGTATCTCTCCATGTGTTTGTGTCATCTTTGATTTCTTTCATCAGTGTCTTATATTTTTCTGCATATGGGTCTTTTGCCTCCTTAGGTAGGTTTATTCTATTCTTTTTGTTGCAGTGGTGAATGGGATTGTTTCCTTAATTTCTCTTTCTGATCTTTCATTGTTAGTGTATAGGAATGCAAGAGATTTCTGTGTATTAATTTTGTATCCTGCAACTTTACCAGATTCATTGATTAGCTCTAGTAGTTTTCTGGTGGCGTCTTTTTCTATGTATAGTAACACAGACTTAAAAATTCTTAACAAAATTTTAGCACATTAAACCCAATAATAAATAAAAAGGTAAGTTGGGTATAGGAGGTAAACTGCCTGTTACAGAAGCCCCTGATGGATGTTCCATTCAGGAATGTTACTGCGAATGCTGGGAAGAAGGACTTCTGCTTCTCTGAGTCAGGAATCTATGGTTGTATTTGTTCTATCTTTTGCTTTCCTGTGTCTGAAATGCCAAGAGGCTGAGGGAAAGGTGCGGGAGTAGGGAGATATGACTCTGACTTGAGCAACTCTGATGTAATGCTACAGGAGCTTGAAGACCTCCTATCCACCCTGCTCTGCCACTTTTTTGTTGTATGAACTGTAGCTCCATCACTTACCCACCCTGATTAAATTGCATAACATTATATTGAACTAAGTGACATGGACTGTTCTACATGGATCCAGTCCTCAGTCAGTAGTCAATAAACATTAATTAATTTTTTTTTTAATTTAGAAAAGATAATGTAACTAAGTGGAATTTAATCCAATTTATAAAACAATACAATTCCTCATATTAACAGAATAAAAGAAAAATTCTGTGATCATCTCAATATTTGCAGAAAAAGCATTTGATAGAATTCAATATTCATTCATTATTTAAAAAAAAACTCTTTGTAAATTAGAATAGCAGGGTACTTCCTCATTCTGAAAAAAGGCCTTTGTAAAATACCTATAGCTAACATATTCAATGATGAGAAGCTGAACCCCTTCCCACAAATAATGAAAACAAGGCAAGAATGTCCAGTCTCATCACTTCTATTCAACATTGTACGTATAAGTTCTAGCCAGTACAGTAAGAAAAGAAGAAGAAATAAAAGGCATACAGATTGGAAAGAAGAACTCTCTATTCAGAGGTGCCATATGATTGTGTTCAGAGAGAATCCTAAGAAGTTTACCAAAAACATTATTAGAACTAGTAATCGAATTGAGCAGAGTCACTGAATATAAGATCAACATATAAACATCAATTGTGCTGTACACTAGCAATGAACAATTGCGAAATGAAATTTAAAAATCACTCCCATTTATAGTAGCATCAAAAAACATGAAGTATTTAGGAATAAGTTTAACAAAGTATATGTAAGATCTGTACACTCAAAACTATCAAACATGGTAGAGAGAAATGAAAGAAGACTGGAGTAAATGGAGAGACATAACATGTTCATGTATCAGAAGATGCAGTATTGTTATGATGTCGCTTCTCCCCAAATTGATCTATACACTTAGGTCAATCTTAGCTAAAATCCTGGCAGCTTTTTTTTTTTTTTTTTTTTAAATAAAATGGCAAGGTGACTCTAAAATTTATATGGAAAGGCAAAGAACAAAGTTGGCTGAATTACACTGCCTGATTTCAAGACTTACTATAAAGAAATCAAGACAGCATGATACTGGTATGAGAACAGACATACAGAATAGAAATTCCAGAAATAGACTCACACATACATGGTCAGGGAACAGAAGTGGGGAGGGGCAGCAATAGAAGTCCCACTTGTCATCTCATTATAAGAAGTGTAGAATTTCAGAATAATCTTGGTCATAGTTTTATTAGCAAATGTTATTTTAGGATGGATTTTATGAAGTGTTATTTTATGCCACTAAATAAATCATAAGCTTAATTGCTGCAATCTGGGTAGATGTATATTTGTTTTACAGTTTAAGCCTCACTAACTGATTTAATAGACTAGCCAAAAGCAATTTCAAATACTTCCATATATTACAAATGATCATTCCTTATTGTTTCTAAAATAAGATGAAAGTGAAATAAAATGTTTATATGACATTACTTAAATTGAATTATATTTAGTTTCTGTAAAACAGCAGATAAAATGCCAGATCTTAGAACTTGTCTTTCATTTATTTTTTAAATAGAGCTGCATAATTTATAGTGCTTTAATTCATGAGCAGTTAGCTTGTTTTTGGAAATTAAAAAAGGACATTTTCTAAGTTGTCACATTATACTTTTGATTTTAAATAATAAAGGTTATTTCTAAATGATAACTTCACCGTGTATCAAGTTAGCATTTGATAGTTTAAAATAAGAAATTCTACTTTATCATTCTGTAAGGGAGCATTATAAATAGCTTTTAGATACAAAACATGTACATATACATGCATAGGCATATTTAATCATTAAAAATCGCTTGTCAGGATAGTCATGGAAATGTCCTCTGTAACAATTTTTCTCAGATCTATTTCAGACTTATGCATGTGTTACTATATTTATCTTTATCTAATCAGCCCTTGCTGCGCGGTTTTGTTATTTTATTACAAGCAGCTGTGTAAAGCTTTTTCTTTTAAAAACTACATTCTTTTGTAGTGCTGCCATCACTCATATTACACATTTGGGCAGCAAATTAAAGGCAAGTAAACTGTAGAACTAGATGAAATACATGATGTCAGTATAATTCATACCTTCTTGGAAAAACTACTCTTCCGAGCCAATTAAATTGAAGGTACTAATTTTTTTTTAATCATAACAAAAGATATGCTCAGGATTTTGTATTATCACTCTTAGGTGTTTTCTACCATGAAACTTCTTATGCTGGGTTTAACTATGACTGTATTTACTATTCTGAGAGTTAATAGCATGCCAACATTTAATTAGTTTGCTCTGATACTGAGAAATGTATACATATTAGTTTATACGTTTAGTGAATTTATAAGACTGTCAGAAGTCTAAAATTCCAAACCTTTGGCCCAAATGGGAACTTTTGGAATATATAAACTCTTTATAAGCCTAAACTTAAAATCTCACTGCAAGTTTTGTGGGACAGTTTGAAACATTACGGTTTGCAGGCTATAAACATCAGATTTAGTTGACCTTTGAGTTTGTGCTAGATTCCAGGTCCATTTGTGGCATCTACAAATGGGATAGGCATTATCCCATTGTCTCGTATTTCTCCATCAAGCCTAAGAGGTAAATTACTCCTATATCATAGATGTGGAAACTGAATCTTAGAACCTTCTCCAGGGTCACATAGCTAATTAAGGATATTTGATCCTAGTAAATGTATTGATTACCTCACTCCAACATTTAGGATTGTTGTTGGTTCAGAGAAGTTCTCCGATATTCAGGAAATAATCTTCACAGTGGAAACATACTGCATTGACAGCACATAAATGGTCATCAATATAGACAGGTCTTTACTTTTTGTATTAACTGAAGAGATACTTGAACAATTTGCTATTTTAGATTAACCATCTTTTAATTCATTTTTGTTTCTGCTGCCGCTCTGTTAATTCAGATTTCCATTACCTGCCGCCTGAGCTAATCCAGCATTTTGTAATTAGTCTCTGGGATTCTAGCCTCTCTTCGGTATGTTTATGTCCATATGATGTTTGGCAGATTAATTTTACTCCAAAACCTTCAGTACCTCACATTGCTTAATCAAAGGAAGCAGAAACTCATCCTGGCACTGAAGACTTGAATTTTGCTTCTCAGTTTTGCCCTTCCCATCCCATATCTGTGCCCCATGTGAGACCTCACCTGTTGTTGGGAGGGCCTTGAGTTGAGCTACAGGCGGATGACCTCCCTCCTTGCTCCCCATCTCAGCGCAGCCCCTTTGCCCCCTCCTCCTGGAAGATTTTCCCTGCTCCCTGATTAGAGTACCTAATAATTTTAGCTCCAAATCACAAAATCTAGGAAATTAAGGTAAACAGAATAAGTGTGTGCAGACCATCCAGAGATTACCTTCTTCACACTTCTGCACTTTTTTCTTGTCTGGTTTCTACTATAGGCCTGTGCACTTAAGGCAAACCACATTTCTTTTGTTACCTCCCTCCCACTAATTTATTTGTATATAGATCTTTAAGAATACCAAAAAGGACATTAGTTTTATTTCCATTTTAATTAGTTTGAAATGTAATTCTTTTCACTCTTTAGCTTCTTGACTTTCTTATGCTAATTTTTTTACATATTTATAGTTTGTTTCTTTGAATTATGCTTTATTTAATACCATTAAAATGTGATTTATATGCAGGAGAATTACTTGTCTTACTTAACTTTAAGGAATACAAAGATTATCCAGTGTATAGTGATGTATTTAGATAACCTTGATGGGCTGGTCAGAAAAGAGGTTCTGAGTGTTCATTCACTCGCAGCCCGCATGGGGATAAGGAAACTGCTTTAGTAAGCAGCTTGCAAAGCTGCCTGCTGCCTGCAGTCCTCCTTGGCTCTCCAGCACCAAGATTTAGGATCACAGAAGAGCCACGAAGTCCCGAAAGCCAGCTCCTCACCATACTTGACAAGAATCTAGTTCAACTGAAGCAGAGAGATGCCTGTTGTGGGTGAGGAGGCGCTGCGATAAGGCATACAGGGCCATCTCCATCCCGTTAATAACAATCTCACAGATTTCTTTCTTACTGCATCTTTGATCATACCCCATAATTTATTTCTGCTTTGACAGATGTTCTGTGAAATGTGTTTATAAACTTAACATAATACAGAGGAAGATATTATTTACAGACTTAGTTTTTAGGAGATATAAGTCATGATTTATTGATAAGTATGAATATCTGAAATCAGAATATCTGATAAATTCTGAGAGTTGTAGTTTGCTCACTTCACATTATACCATGTGGAGAGCCCTAACGTGTGCATTCTGTGGAACATGAGAATGGTGCCTGCCAAATTCATTTTTCCAAATTTCTCTTGGAGAAGAAATCACTTACATGTAATCTGAGGTTGAAATGTTCATTCAGTATACAGGCTTGCTTTTCATTCTGTATTTCTGAAGGTCTGTTGTAGTCTTTGTAAACTTAATAATTTCAAGCAATGAAAAGGACCTTGTTTAAGGAATTGTATGATGAATTATTTTCTGAAGAGTAATAGACCCTGGTATACTTTTAAAAATTATAAATCGTACAGTGGATTTAAAGTAAAAAAAATAAATAAATAACAAAAAACCACTAGTAATAAAAACTGGTATAGAAACAAAAAGTTTGACTGTTCTCATTAAATATTCATCTATACCATATGTGATTAAAGTATAGCCCTTTAGTAAAAATGTGAAAATTAAAAGATTGTTTTGCTACCTCCATATTAAAAGGTCAATATTAATGGCTTTATTTCTTTGCCTTTAGGGTTTTATGATACCTTTGTTCCAATTTAGTCAAAACATGTATTACATCCATATCCAGTGGTATCTTATTCCTAATAATGTTGACTTCAAGTATTCCTTTGCTTTTTATTTCCAGTATGTGACCTCCTTGGTAACCCAGGTGTCCTCTGTCCTTTGTGCTCCTGCAGCCCATCGGAGCTGGAATTCAGTGAGGACAGCTGCCCAGTCTTTGTGGCCATCAGAGACACAGAAGAGATAGGGAAATAGCCCCTAGCCATCAGAGAACCATTTAAGAGCACAGAGGACTTTGAAGGAACTGGAATAGTGACAATATTTATATAACCCCTTACCAGTTACAGTTGCATAATCATGGCACTTAGCGGGGCAGTGTGAAATATTCTTCGCTTGAGCAGTATAAGAATTTATCAAAAGATTTACTGAATGGAATGTATGCGGGGGCTGTAGGATTATCAGGGAATGAGGTCGAATGTTGAGGAGGAGCAGAAACACAGGGAAAGTTGACTCTATCTTAGCCTGCAGTCGACATTTGGCTCCCTTTTCCTTTTTCTTTTACAGGCTCATTGGGAGCTTATATCAGTGGAAACCACAGCTTCTGGCTTTTATAGTGAATACACGATCAGCCAGTGACTGACTTGTATTTCCCATTCTCCAGTGACTCCTCTCAGAAACCCAGCTACTTTGTAAGTAGTAAAGATCCAACATGAGTAAATCTATGAGTATTCACACTCCAAAAAGCATGACACCTTGGCAGCCTCTGCATTATAGAAGGACCTATGAGAGGAGGAGAAAGTTCTGTACTGGAGATGGAATTAGAAGAGAAGAACACATTTTCATGTTTTGGCTGAGAGCCCAGCACTTAGACGTGTGTTGGTGCACCCCAAACTTCGCGAGGCCCTTCCTGTTGCTGTGGGGCCTTGGAACACCACTGCTACACTTAGGGCGACTGGCCAGGAGCCGATGTGTTTGATCTTGAAGAATATTTACAGCAGCAGGGTCATCCATCTTCTTCCCCTAAAAGATGATGAAACTGAGATTCACTAAAGTAAAATGCCATCCCTTCGGGAACCCTGCAACCCCCTGTCCCCAGACCCCAGGACCGTGCCCTATCACTTGGGTCATTGCAGACACGTTGATGGGCTCACAGCTTCTCCATATACTGAGGAAAATCATCATTTTGTTTACTAGTGTTTTCTTCTTTTTATGAGACACAGCTTGGCCTTCACCCAGAGGAGCATGCCGACGTATCATACCAGGAGTCCTCTAGAACTGAAATCTGTATCCCTTTCTGAGTTGACGGAAACAAAGAGCTCTTGGGTGGCGTGTCAGCACATCTCAGTCCACAGTCAGTCCACAGTCTGTTAGGCTTGTCTTAGGGGGTGACTGTCAGTCTGCCATCGAGGAGAAAATCAGTGATTCATTAGATATTGGAAACTTGAAATTGTATCCTGTTTAATGAGATTTAAGTTACAGATACTGTTTTCCAGAGAGAAAAAAGCATAATGAATATGCTATCAACATTTTCTTTTAAATTTTTAGTGATTTAAAATCACATACTCTTTAAGCATGGGTCAGGCATCTGGCAGCTCGGGGGAAGAGAGGGGAGTGGGGGAGAGCGGGGGGTGGTTGTCAGGAGATTCGACTGCATCTGTGTGTGGAAACAGTGAGGAGAAAGTTCTCCTGTTGTTTCTGACCCTTACACCAGACCTGGAAGAGAAAGAACTTTAAAAACTTAATAAATGTTCGCTAAGTGATACAGTAACCTTTATGTCCCTTTGTAGGATGCTTTGATATGATTGTGGTATTAAAACAATTTTGCAGAGGAGTGAGAAAACCTGTACACCATGACAGGCTGAGATAGGCCAGTCCTGAGGAGGGGGTGGGGCGCATTGGGGAGGTTGAATTTTGAAGGGCGCCCTGGGTCACCGCGTGGTGGGGTGGCCATGTATTGCCTACCTTCTCAGGGAGACAATATTTTTATTTCCCCACTTTTTGAGAGAAGAGGTGAGTGGGGACTGCAACTCCCAAGGAACCCCTGATTTTTTTTTTTTTAATTTAAATAACTTTCTTGTTTAAAATTAAGAAAAAGAGTGGTTGATAAACATATTTTGAACATGGTCATTAAGTATACTTTTATCTGTCACATTCATAATCATGAGCAAAGATATAAAAGATATTTGAGCATTAAGTATATATTAATATATTTGTTACATTGCTGATTTTATGTTACTGCTAGGGAAAAAAATCTACTGAACAAACAGCTTTTGTGTAATCAGCTGAAAGAATAGCCTCAGGGGGTAAGGTAACAGGAAAAGGGGGATTGACATGATGGTTTGTGAGATATTGTTTCCTTAGTTGTGTCTCAGAGCCACTGTGGCTTTAGTCTTCCCAGAGCCACCAGAGCTCTTACAGAACTCTAGGCCTGTGTTCAGAAGTATTGTGTTCTTTACTTATTTCCATTTTTCTCTCTTTCATCAGTTACACGGAGCTCTCCACTACAGACATAGAGCTTTGTTACACTATTGACCATGAGCAAAAAAAAATGCCATTCTAGCCTGCTAATTATAACATGTGTGTACAAGTGTATAGCTACATTTTAACGTGAAGCAATGAAGACAATAACTAGTATTGTGTAAGTGAGAGGCGGTCAGAACGTAAGGCTTACCTGGCAGCTCTTGAAATTCCTGTGTCCTAACCCACAGTGCTGACGGTGTCCTAGGCTACATATCTCCTACCTCTGGAGCAGTTCCCAACTCTCACAGGTGTCCTTTGCATTACAGCTTTTAGGCTAGGGTGTCCTTTGTCAAAAATCCAACATTGTTAAGAATTTATGCTTTTAGTTTTTCTTTCTTATATTACTATATTTCTACACATTTTTAGGAAGGAGATATGTATTTGAGACATTCTCAGTAGGCCCCTTAAAGACAAAAATAATAAATAATACAAATTTAAATCTTTAAAAATAAGGCTTGGTATAAAGGCAGTTCATTGAGGGAAAGAATGGTTTTTCAACTATTGGTTGTCCATATGCAAAAAATTAACTCCAATCCATATCTCTTGCCATATATAAAAATGAACTCAAAATGGATCATAGACCAAAATATGAAAACTAAAAATATAAAACTTCAACAACAAATTTAGGAAAAGAAGGTTTATGCTCTTGGTTAGATATCTAAGATTTCTTAGGGAAGTTACCAAAAGCACAATCCATATGAGAAAAAAAAAGAAATCTTAGACTTGATCAAAATTAAGAGTATCGGTTGTCAAAAGACACTGTTAATAGCATAGATAATCCAGTCCCAGACTGGGAGAAAATATGTGCAAATCATATATCTGATAAAGGACCTGTATCTAAAATATGTAAAAAACTCTCAGAACTCAATAGTGAGAAAACAAAACACCCTAATTTAAAAAAAGTTATTTGAGAAGGCTCTTCACCAAAGAAGATGTATGAATGGCAAATAAGCACGTGAAGAGATGTTCAAAGTCATAAGGGAAATGCAAATTAAAACCATAATGGGACACCATTAAATACCTAGTAGAATGGCTAAAATTAAAATGACTAACTATACCAAGTGTTGACAAGGTTGAGGAGCATCTGGAACTCTCATACACCACACATAGGAATGTAAAAAACTGGTACAGTCAATTTAGAAAACAGTTTGGCATTTTCTTAAAAGGTTAAGTATACACCTACCATATGACCCATATGGTAAGACATGATAGCAGTTTATATATATATATATGTATATTACTATATATATCTAACAGTTATATTTACAGCTGCATTGATGTCTTCCTGTTTTCCCCTCCATTGTGTATGTGTACTGTAGTCCATTCAGCCTATGCCTTATTGATAAACATTTAGCTTGTTTTTGTTCTTTTGTAATTACAAATAATGTCACAATGAAAAACCTCATGCATATGTCATGCCATTTCACATTTTTATTAGACTGTCTTTGAGTAAAAGCCTAGAAGTGAGATAGTAGCTGGGGCTAAGGGTAGCTACTCATAGATATTGCCAAACCTTCCTGTCATAGGGGTTATAACAGTTTGCAGGATAGCAGCCCCCCTCACTAACGGAATTGTTGGTCTTTGGGATATTTGCCAGTCAGACAGGTGAGGTAGGGCATTTTGAGGTTGTGTAACTTGCATTTCTCTTTATAAGCAGGGTTGGTAGTTTTCACATATTTAAGGGCCTGTGGGGGAGGAGAAACACTTTTCCTCTACCCTCTAGGTTCTCTGGCTAGGGTCCTGGAAATTAACAAAAGACAGATTAATAATAATAAACAGTTCTAATAATTAATAATAAACAGTTTATTAACATGTGCAGCACGCATACATGTAGGAGAAACTCAGTGGTGAGTAACTCAGGGAGGCAGTTAGAATTTGGGGACATATGTACCATCGTAGCCTGAAGATGGTACTTTTTTTTTTTTTTTGCCTAGTTGTTTTAACAATTTTTTTCTTCATGTCTGGCTTCCTGGAGTTCCATTTTATTTCTTAAGGTGTGGATTTTCATTTTATTTCCTAGAAAAAGGAAAAGGGGATTGGGGTTTCTGGTGGGGGGTGGGGGTAGGTTATGGAAAGTGACCAGGAAAGGCATGGTAAACTGGGGTGTTTGGTCAGGTTCATAATGCATATCTAAGTCTGTGCCTTCTCCACTGGTAAGCGTTGTTAAAGGTTGTCCTCCTTTTCCTGGTACTGGAGAGGGAGACATCTTTACAAATGGAAATTTCCTTTATAAATGTACATTTCCTTTGCAAAAGAAAAACGTATGCTTTATTTTTAGATCTTTCTTATGTCTGCTGTTCCTCAGTTGCCTTCAGCTCAGAATAATCCTTATGTCAAAGAGACATATTTTGGAGCAGTATATTCTGGTTTCCTTCAGGCCACTTGAATTTTCAATTGTCTAACTTTTGCCTTTTTCCTTTATTAAATTATCAGTCTCGATTTTTATTAAGAATTATATATTAAGAATTAGCTCTTTAGCTCTGATTTTTTTTCTAATTGCAAATATTATTTTTCCCTTTTTGCCATTTGTCTTTTAACTTTCCTTAGGATTTTTCTCTTTTCTTTTTTTCCTTATGAAGTTCTTTTTTTTAACTCAGTAATGTTTTTATTACCTATAGATATTGAGATATAGCCTCAGGTTATTAATAATTCATCCTATTTTTTTAGCCCTTAGTTGGCTTCATTTTTTACTTCTAGATCTCAATATGTTTGGAATTTAACCTGATACGTGTTGAGAGAAATAAATGCAGTTTTATCTTTCTTCTCATGTTTTTGCCTTCATTCTTGAAGAATATGTTCATGGAGTATAGGCTTCTAGGTTAGCATTTATTTTCTTTCAGCACAGTGAAGATATCCCACTCTCTTTTGACTCCTACCATACCAGAGAAGTTGGCTCTGGTCTAGCTTTTGTTCCTTTGAAGATAGATAATCTACCTTTTTTTTTTTTTTTTTTTTTGCCTAGCTGTTTTAACAATTTTTTTCTTCATGTCTGGCTTCCTGGAGTTCCATTTTATTTATTAAGGTGTGGATTTTCATTTTATTTATCTTGCTTCTAATTCACTGGCACTCTTGCTGCGAATTGGTACCCTTCAGTGTTTTGGAAATACCCAGCCATTATCTCTTGAAATATTGTCTCTGCCTGTTCCTTCTTTCCTTTCTTCTTATACTCTGATCAAATTTATGTTAGACCTAATCACTGTTTTTCTTTCTTCTCTTTATGCTGCATTTTGGATAATTCTTCAGATCCATTTTCCAGTTTATTTATGCTTTGTTTTGCTGCGTTGTGTCTGCTGCCAAATATATCTGTCAAGTTTTTCATTTTGGTTACTAAGTTTTCGCTTTCTAGAAATTCTGTTTGGTTCATTTTTAAATCTGCCATGTCACTTTTTCTAGTTTTCTGTTCCCTAAGAATATGTTCAAGTTTGTCATTTATTTACATATGATAAACGTAGTTGCTTTAAAGTATGTATCTGATCATTCAGATTCTGAAGTGTGTGTGAGTCTTTTTACTCCGTTTATTGTTTCTATTGGTTCTTATTTGTATCTTTTTCTTTCTGTGTCTGAATATTTTAGACTGCTTGCTGACCATTCCCCTTGAAAAATTACTCACAGGCTCTCTGATGGAGAATGAATGTGTGTCTCCCTGTCCCCCCCTCCTCCCAGAGGTTTGCATCTGTTCTGCCATTTGCCCTAGGACAATGCCACTTAGATCCCTCAGATCACATTCAGTTCTTCAGGGCACACAAGTATCCAAGTTCTGTGGCACTGGTATACAGAACTACACAGTGGCAGGGAGTTTTTCTCTCTTTCTTTTTCCCCTCCCTCTCTTGCTCTGTTCAGCACCAAGGCAGCCTTTTATGCAGTCCTTGGTGGTTATAAGGATAGAGATCTGGTTTACCTTCCCCTTGGAACAGTGCCCTCTGAAGTCCCACCTCTGTAGTGAGTGGGTCTCCTCTAGCCTCCTTGTTCAGGCTCTGAGCCCTGACTTCTCTTCTTCTCCATCCCTGTGGCTCTGGAACCTTGGAACCACAGCCTGAATTGTAATAGCTGTAAGTTACCTGAGACATACATGACTTGGGGGCTCCTGTATTCTGCTCACTTCTGTGATTCCTGGTTTTCATCCCTAAAATGGCCTGAAAGTTCATTGCTGTTCTTTTGGCTCTCCACTGCTTTTAACTTGATAGTCTTTTTTTTTTTTTTTAAACCGGAAACCTAACATTTTTGTGTGTTTGTTTTTGTTGGGAAAATTATCTGATCCAAATAACCTAGTTCCTATCTCACAGCTATAGTCAACCTGTTACACTTTTTAAATTTGTTTTTTATTAAATTTATAGATAAATTTTAGAAGGATTGAGATATCACCATGTTAGGTACTTTCTCACACATAAGTCAGTTGTTTAGAAGTTTTATATGGCTTTTAACTGCCTTATTTATTATACTTACCTGTCATTTAATGTATCTGTATGCTTTGTAGATGACTTTGGAGGCTATTTTTGTTTGCTATCTGATCTTTGAAAGACTACAGACTGTCTAGTATGAATTACTTTGTATTTTTTAAGATTTCCTCTGTGACCTAGCATACAGTTAGTTTTCATACATATTGCCTATACATTGGAAAGTAATAAATGGGGTGCAGTGTTCTTTGGATCAAACTTGTTATTTGTATTTTTTCCAATAATGTATATCACGGGTGGAGAGACTTTTTCTGTGAAGGACCAGGTGGTAAATTCGTCAAGCCTTGCAGGCCATGCAGTCTCTGTCTCAGCTGCTAATGGTGACTGTGTCCCAGTAAGACTAAAGTGTTCAAAGCAAGTGGCAGTGAAGATCAGGACTCTGTCTATGTCCTTACCAGTGTTTTGTCTTCTTCATCTATTGGCTTCTGATAGGACGGATCAAAACTTCCCTTGCTTACTGTGGATTTACTCTCTATATTCTCAGTATGTTTCAGAAAAATTAAATACAGTTGTGCCTCTCTTTATATCTAGCGATTGTTCCTCCAAGAGATTTTGTCTGTGTTCCAGCTGTCTTTTGCCACAATAATGCTGTGTAACAATCCACTCGGAAAGTAAGTGGCTCAGAACAATAACCATTTATTTAGCTCATGTGCCCATGCGCGCGAGAGATTTAGGTTGGGAGACTTGGGCACGTCTGGTCCTGCAGGCCCTCCCACATGCCTGGTAGCTAGCCCACTTATTTGGTCCAGGATGGACCCCCTGGGATGACTAGGGTGACTCAGTCTTTCCCCTCCATCCTTCGTCTTCCATCCTCCGCAGGCTGGCTGGTTCCAGCATGTTCTGAGTGTAGGCGGAGACCTGCAGGTGCTCGTGAATCCCCTGCTTTCTGCACCACTGGCCAATGTAGGTCACGGGACTGGCCCTGCCTGGGGTGGAGGGCAGAGGGGGTAGGTGGGGAAGGTGTGGCGCTTGGACTCAGACCCTCAGGATAGCAGCCGAAGTTCTTTTACTTTACTTCTTTTACTTGGACACCCCTTATTAAACATTTCTTTTACACCATTCTTGCTTTTAATCCAGAGTTAATTGTTGGTATACTTCTGTGTTTTGAGGGAAAACTTTTCAGAATTATTTGAGAAATCTAATTTAAAAAAAAAAAAAATTTTTTTTTTTTTTTAGCCAACATTTTCCTGTCCCTGAAACAGGTGCTTTTTTTTTCAACCTGAGATATTTCATGTGTCTTGTTATCATGACAGATCATATATTAAAATCAACAGTTAAAACACATGAATTTAGTTTTTAGTAAATTAGCTTACTTAAAGGAAAACGTGTGATATTGCTGTCAGGTAGACAAGCAAAAATCATTCTTGAAATGTTGATTTGTGCCATTATGTTTTAAGTGTTTGTCAGGTTTCCTGTAACTGAAGGACAGTGTTTTAGCGAATCTTTTATCTGTGGAAATGAAGGGACCATGCTTACTGTCAGAGAAAGAAGACACAGTAAGCAGGAGGGGTCGATAATACAGAGAGAATAATTACAGTGTGGTGACCCTAGGTCTCCGATCCTGGAGGAAATAGAGGGATTCCTTTTAGACTGGTGAAGGAGTACTTCCTTCTTCTGAGACCAGTGGTGTCGGTGGATGAGGAAAGGGGCAGGAGATGGAGAAGCCGGGAATTGAGGTATTGCCTGCATGTGTGTGTGTGTGTGTGTGACCAAGAGGGAGGGAGGAGATCCTTTGGCGGGGGTGGGGTGTGTGACCAGAGAGAAGAGATGAGAGATGCTTGCCTGTGCTGAGGCGGGGTAAGGGAGCGGTGCCATGTGGGTCCATCTGTACAGGAACAAGAGAGTTAGCTGCCCACCAGGACTTCCCTTGACCAGGGTTGTTCCCTGGCACTGGGGACTGAACTCTGAGTACCATTCCGTAGATCTCATGATGCCATGCAGGGTGTGGTACTGTTCAGATGCAGAATCAGAGAAGGTAAAAGGGTGGCTTAGAGCACAGTTGAGAGTTGCCAGTTGGATACAGTGAAAGATTAAGGGAATGGCAAGATTAAGGAGAAGATTTACAATAAGATTAAGGATCCTGGCAAAAATGTGTCTGAAGGGTTCTGGCAATGGGAAGAGTAGCCGCATGGAAAGGAAGAACAGTGTGAGGAGGCTGAAGGAGTGGGGAGGGCTGAGAGGAGGAGTCAGGTGATAGAGAACCTGGTTTAAATGAGGGCTTAGGTGTTTTCATGTAAGAAGTTTGGGGGAGGCGGTTGGTGGCATTGTTCAGCTGTTTATGGATGACTTTGAGGTTCCCACACTTGTTCCAGCTTTCTGTTTTGCCATCATCATGTGGCTTTTCATCCATAGCCTCGTTGTCTTATGTTGTGTTAGGAACAGCATTTTTCTTTGTTATATAGTGTCTATTTGTTTAGACATTATTTTATTTGTCTATGTTTATTTGTTTAGCTTCTAACTTCTTCTTGTGCATATACTACCTTTTTTGCAAGTATTTTGCCTTTAGCTATATGTCTTTAGCCTTGATTCTTTTATGATGCTATTTCTAATGCATTTGTTAGTTCTGTAATAATGTTAATTTGTTCCTCAGTATTTTTCTTAGCTCTGCAATCTCACTTTTCATTTCCAGTCTCTTGATTTATCATCACTCTTTGAGTCTCGTCTGTTGATTTCATGTCTTCTCTAAATTATCTAAACTTTCCTTTAGTTCTTGCCTCGGGCTTCCTTAAAGACTGTGTCTTTAAGCATGCTGTGCGCTTTTGCTGTCTTCCACAGGTGGCTTGTTTGGTTTCCTTTGGGCAGTGAGGATGCTGGTATATTTTTGCATTGTTAGAATGCCATGTCTTTTTCATCTCCACATGTTTTTTTTATCATGAGTCTCTATCAGGATTGTTGTTCTGTTACACAGTGAGTGAACTGCGGGTTGAGGGCTGAGTATTGCTTGTTTTTTCCTTTCATCTCAGAGAATGAAAGGAGAAGATGAGGGGAGGGGAATCACCCACCAGGGCCTGGAGGCAGTCCATTATGCAGCTTTATAAAAGTCCTTTCCCAGGGCTCCCTCCACCTACTCAGGGCCATACTGTTTCCCATGAGATACACCCTTTGTTCCCCAGCTAGAGACAGGGGCCTTGGAATCTTAGGACAGCAGGTCCCCGGTGTACACGAGCTCTGCTCCTGTCCCCATTCTCCACCCCCAGACCCTGTGTGTACTCTCTTTCCAGCTTGAGATAGAGAGGATGGGTAAAAACCACACATGTGCACATGTGTGTGTTTGGCGGACAGGGCTGGAGATCCAGGGTGACTCCTGAGATAACATGGAGTGAGAGGGTTGTAGGTGGAACAGCTGCCCAGGCTTACTTTCTGACTCCTGCATTACTAGCCCTGACTTGGGGCCTCTGTTATCCTGCCTACATGGAGGATAATGATAGTCCGACTTCATAAGGAGGTTGGAAGGATTAAATGAGGTAATACCTGTAAGTCACTTAACACCAGAGTTTGCTGCTCTGAGCAGGTGTCAACTCCAAGTACAGGTATACCCCACTTTTTGAAAGTTCCATTTATGCCACTTCACTTTTATGAAAGACCTACATTAGTAACTGTTTTCGCTCACCAAAAGAAATCTGAAGAGGGTTTTCACTTTTATGAAAAAAGGTGAAAAATGAAAATAGCGCTCAGGGTTTGTTTTGCAGCAGCCGTGACCGAGGTGGCGCGTACCCCGAGCAGCGAGAGCGGCCCCGCCAAGCTCCTTCCTCAGGAACCTCCTTCCGCATCGCAGCATCAAGCTGCCATGGCTGTCAGCTGTGTCTGTGGGCATCTGTGCTTTATCTCGATTGATTTTGTGCATCGGTTAGCATAATGCGTCCTAAGGTAACTGCTTCTTTGCTTTATGAAGCCATTTTGGTTTATGAGAGGTCTCATGGGAACACTCTACTTCTGGATAGCCGGTAAACCTGAAATTGATATCTCATAGATTTCTCACTTCGGCACTTTCCCTACTCAGTTATCCTGATCTCTGTGATCTTATTTTCACTTTTGCCTTCCTTTTTACTAAATCCTTGCTAATTGTTGAAGGTGATGAATGGTTAGATGAGCATGATAACTTCTGCCTTCTTTCTCCAGCTTTCCTCTTATCAGATAAAAACCAAAATGGCTCTCTCCCTATTCTGTAGGACAGCCTGATGAGAAGAGGGACCCTGTCCCTCAAAAAGTGCTGATTAGATTTTTAAAATTTTCTTGGGGTGCTTTTTCTTCAAATGGAAAGGGGTTTGTGGTAGTATTGACACAAGGTTTTGTCCATTCGCCGTCATTGCCCACATGGCTTCTATGTTGAGATTTGTTCAGAGTCCCACCATGCTGCGGCCATACTTGAAATCTATAGTGTGCATTGCCTGGCCTCTGCTTTTCGGTGACTGTGCCACTTCCTCTCTCTCATTGGTCTTTCCGTCCCCACTTCTCATTCCCTCCCTCACTGGTTTTCAGCTATTTTTGTTGCTTTTTAAAGAGAGTTGAGGAATTAGCTCTGAGCTAGCCAAATATGTACCCTAGAAAAATCTGCAGTGTATATCAATTTGTAATCAATGCATGTTATGTCTCCAGTGTATATAGAGTTTTTCATTTAAAATACTGACAGTATGGCTTAATTTTCATATTTGTATCTCAAACTTAGTTTTTCAGAACAACACCTTTGTCAATCCATTGTTGACATAAGCCACGTATTGTAGAGTGGTTGTGACAGAACTTTTATTGTTCTTGCTGGGATGGCAACAGTTAATACCTGTTTTGTCTGAAAGTTCTCTTCAAATGTTCTCCTGGAACAGGGAGAGGACAGAGGTTGCCTCTGGAGCCTCCCATGTGTGGGCGTGTAATCAGGACATGCCAGAAAGAGTAAAGGGCAGTGGCCAACCTGTCTCTTCCTGGTCATTTGCCCACATACTCAACAGTGCACATAAGAAGTTAGTTGTGAGATGCAGGTAAGAAGGAAAGGAGTGTCAGCCTTTAGACAAGTTAATTTCACATATATTTTACACCCAGTGGTGCCTTAGTGTAGTTTGAAATATGAAACTCTTAATATGTAAAAAACATGTTTATTAAAACTGCAGCTGAGGTTTTTGTTCATTTATGAAAAAGCTGAGTAACTACGAGCAAGATGGGTAACCAAGAAGTCTACAGGTGGCCAATGTTTGGGGGGTTCCCCAGTATTTTATTATGACAGATTTGTTATTTTAATTGATGTTCTATTGATCCTATATAGTGACCATTTAAAAAGTACATATCAGATAATTGTAAATTAGCCTACTGGACATGAAAAGGCAATAGACGTGAGTGAATACATATCTGTTATTATAATATGTTGTGTGTGGTTTCTGTCCCTCATTTAGGGAGGGATTTTCGTTGTTTTGTAGCATATGTTTGTTTTATTTTGTTTCGGGTGTGGGGAGAAGGTTATTTATTTTTTTACAGGTTTTCTGTTTTTCTTGCGACATGACTTAGAATTATGAAAAACTGACTAGATGTTGGATATATTTTGTAAAAGTAATTTGTTTCCAGTAAGTTAGAGTTGCTTCATCTTGCTTGGATATGCTCTGAAGAATGGTTCATCCCACTTTCTTAATATGAAACAGTTGTTGACTAGTTCTTTAAATAATAAAATCTTACACTGTCATTTCACAAAATGTTTCATGGTTCTCCCAGTGAGGAATAATGCTAGTTAGTTCGTCATTATAGTTTTAGCCACTGTGAAATATCTTTTTTTTTTTTTAATTTATTTTGCTCATTATGCTGTTTTTCTGTTCAGTTTAAAAAAAAAAAAAAAAAAAAAAAGTGGGCTGTTCCCTACAGGAGACCTCAGAAAGGGCCAGGGTGGAGGCATGGCCACACTGGCCGAGGCACCTTCATCTCAGGGTTTGTGCCTTGTGGTCAGTTCCACATCTTTTATGCCTCTGGCCTTTTCCTATATAACACTAGCCCTAAAAAACATAGGATAAAGTAGAGACAGGCCAGTATCAGAGAGCAGAGAGTGAGGGGGAGGAAGATCTGCCACCAAAATGGAAGGATGGCAGAAGTGTGTGTGCCTTCCATCCTGTGGGCCTTGTGTTGTAATTGGTTTCTCTTCAGCAGCATTTTCCCACTGGGAATTGACCACTGTGTGGTGCTTTTGATTTGAAGCTTTCTGCCTTTGTTCATTGCCTCTGATACCAGACCCAGTGGGTTCATTTTTCCTTTTGTTCCAGTTATCGAGTTATCTTGTTATGCTAACTAACTCCCACCAAGGCCTTGCATTACCAGAGGATAACTATTTGAGGAGCTGTGCATCTGGCCTCTTCTAGGGGGAGGTAGCTTGCCATTAGGAAAAGCAGGTGGGCTGCAGAATCAGACATACCGAATTCACTCACACCCGCTGGTTACTTTACCTCTCTGATCCTCTGATTTCCTGATTTATCAAATAAGAATAGTAATAGTAGTGGCCTCATAGGATTCTTGCAAAAATTATAAGAAATAATTTGTTAAATTACATAGGACATAGTAAATTCTCAGTAAATAATGGTGCTGCTGTGCCAGAATCTTCAAATGTTTATCATGTGACCTGCTTTTGATAAGAAAAATCAAAAGTATTCAGATTTTCATGTTCACTCCATTGTTTAGTCATTTAGTCAAATATTTATACATATTGTTTCTTTTATCAATAAGTTTCTACTTTTCTTTACTTGTCCAGAAGTTTCCTGTTATCCAGAGAGAAAACATCTGGATATTGAAGATCTTAAGCCATTTATTAGATTCCCCCCCCCCATTTAATGAAAATGTCAGGGTCCAATTTTTATGAAGTCCAGAGTGTCCACTCTTTTTGCTGATCAGTTAAATCAGTGCATTTTAGAAAGTCTAGAAATACCTTTGATATGTGGGTGTCACTTTCTTTGCTGATCGTAGTTGGCAGACTGTTTTTAATGGAGTGAGCTTTACAGAAGGAACATCTTCCATTTTATACTCTCCTTACTCCCCCCCCCCCATTATTTTTTCAAGATAATGGTTAACATGTTCTATTCATCTCCTTGATTTTGAAATAATGAAAGATGATTTTAAAGTTTTGGGAACTAGTCTGAATGTGCTCTGGGAAAAAAACTGCTTTTTGGTAAAGGAAAGATGGGCGGAAGCAAAGATGACCTTTTTACAGTGTGTGTTGCTTAATCAGTCTTAGACCTTGTGGTAGGCAGCCTCTAAATGTTCATGCTGTGTGCGATTCCTCTCCTCGTGAAGGCTGGGCATTTCGACTCCCTTCTGTCTAATAGAATATGGCAAAAGAGGTGGGAAATCACCTCTCAGGTAGGTTATTAGAAGTCTGTGGCTTCTATCTTGTGCATTCTCTCTCTTGAATTACTCACTTTGGGCGGAGCCACCTGCCTTGTCAAAAGGTAGCCCTGTGGAGTGGCTCATGTAGAGGGAACCAAGGGAATCTGCCAACAGCCACATGAATGAGCCTGGAAACAGAGGACTGCGGCCTCACGAGGAACCCAGAGCCAGTCCTGGCCCATAGAAAGAGTAAATGTTTGTAGTTTTAAGCCACTGAGTTTTGAGGTGACTTGCAATGCACATGAAATAACTAATACAGTCCATATTTAATCGTTAGAGATGATGAAACTGTTTCTTCTTAAACGCAGACTACCTGGTTTATGCTTTACCATGGTCACCATCCATTTGGGTCAGGGAACGTTACTGCGTAATTGGTTTGTTTTGTGTTTGAGAGATATCAAGCTGTTAAATTTGATTTCATTTATACTTGATTTAATTTATATTACATGATTCATCCACTGAGGTAAACGTGAAACATTGTATTTTTAGTAAATACCACTGTATTAAAGAAAGTTAATCAAGAATTTTCTTTAAGGCTGTCACATATATACATATACATATATGTATATGTATTTATATTCATTTGACACCACGATTATATGCATATATTTATAAGTAATCTCAAGAGGGAGGAGATAACCAGCCTAGTCATAATCCTTGTGATATACTTGTAAATAACTATTGTGGCTAAACCAAATATGATATATTTATCATATATAATATGTAAAGCATACTTATATAAATAACTAGGGATAAAATGGAAAATATGTTACATATAGAACAGTCATGCCTAAGTGGCATATTATGGCACAAAATTTTTACTATAGGTAGGAAATTTCTGTTACTGTGGCAATAGTAAATTGTCTAATAAATGTATGCCACGAGATGGAAATCAAAATACGGAAGAGTTCATTGGATCACTTCTTTCTTTTAGTTTTATTTTCTCTGAGCAATTACTATATTTAACTTTAATCAAGCCTAGGATAGGTTTATGTTGAAGGCTGTTAGCAATATCTCTGTTACAATCTCATTTGTGATACCCACTTTTCTTGCATACGGCTCAGCAGTATTGTAAGAACAGATGAATCATTTGGTTTCTGGCTCTTTTTGGCATGACAGGTTACCTAGACTCTAGAACACAAGTCTTTCACTAGCCATGTGCTGCCTCTTCTCTTCCTGCGGGAAAGGTGAGCTGTGGGGAAGTCTGCAGACCTTGCACCTCAGCTGCTTCACTAAGACTCTGTACATGTTGCAATGAACCGTAGATTGTATCAAAGTTTCTTTGGTTTTGCAACAGAAACAAATATTGCAACCAAAAATGAGCTCAGGAGAAGCTGAAGGGCAGGAAACTCTATACTTGGGCTATCCAGTACTGTGGCTGCTGACCACACGTGCTATTTAAATTTCAATTGATTAAAATGAACTAAAATTAAAACTTAAAATTGAAGCTAGTCACGTTTCAGGTGCTCAGTAGCCACGTGTGGCTAGTGACTCCCATGTTGGACAGCCCAGAATCATCACAGAAAGTTATATCTGGCAGCACAACTTTAGATAAGCTTGCCTGGAAGCCTTTGCTTGAGTTGATGAACCCAACCATTTCCTCCATTCTTCCATTGCTCCATTCGTGATCCAAGTTGCAAGAGATAGTTTGATTGGCCTGACTTAAGTCATTTGCCTACCCCTTGTCTATGCCGGGGTGGGAGAGAGGTTCCTGTAAAGGAAGCCTCCAGCAACCCCCTTGGAGCCACCAGGGGACCTGAGTTCAGAACCCCCGCAGCTGCAGAGAGCGGCAGAGGAGCATGCAGCGCTGTTGGTGGACATTGGGTGGCCCAAAATGGACAAGTCATTTTAAAAAGTAAGGTACTTTGTTTCATGCAGTATATAACAATATATTCTTTGGAAGTTAAAAAAATATATAATAATGCTTCAGATACTTGATGTAAAAAGTATATGTAAACATTTAAAAATAAAGTTTTGTTCTTAATCTGTTTCTCTAACAGTAAATGGGATAATAGTCAAGAAAACTTTCTAGAATAAATATTAATGAAAGCTATATCGCAAAGGCTTTAATTTGTTGCTAGTCAGCTTAATTTGCTCTGGAAAAAAAAAATGTTTGATGTACAATTTTTCTTTCTGCGCCCCAGTTCTTAAGAAGTTTTTAAGATTTTGCTAAGTGCTCCTTTAGCATAAGCCAAGCAGAGCTCAAACCGATGTATTTTAGGTAGGTTCTGCTGGGGTTTAGCCACTCAGGTTTTCCTTCTCATTTATTCCTGTCTTGTTCGTTTTCTGTGTGTGTGTGTGTGTGTGTGTGTGTGTGTGTGTGTGTGTGTGTGTGTTCTCTCATTGTTTTGCAACATGGTAAAAAGTAAAAAGCCTCAGGAAACAAAGTATTACAACACTTTAAACATTGGTCACAAATTGAAGAATAGATATTTTTATGCTTTTTTATGATTGTGACAGGATCTATTATGAGACCAGTAATCATGCCATGTTTGTTCACATAGCACACTTCTCTTTCTTAGTAAAAGTGAGAGGAAGTCAATTTTGTAAGCATCCTGCCCAGATCTGTCAAGAAAGCTCTTGCCTAAAGCCCTCTGACAGAGTTCCACAGTAATCAGTTGAAACAGGCATTTTAGTCCAAAGTTAACATTTTACTGTAATGTTTCCTCCACAATTCAAGGAAAATATAACCTTAAGTGGAACTTCCTGTTTATGAGAGGGGATTTAGAAATAATCAAAAGCGATATTTACTTAAGAAGTAAGAGTCAGAGATCACTGCTAATTGTATCAACAAAATGCCCTGAATGCAGTATCTATATAACTTTTCAACTTAAAAGTATTTGTTGTAAGCATCCCCCTTTATTAGCATGGCTTCTTTCTCCATGAATTCATAAGAGGAGGGAAATACAAAGGCTAAAAGGAAACCCAGAGACAAAAACAAAAAAACTTGGAATTTTCTACCTTATACATATTACTAAAACATAATTTATAATCCAAAACTATAAATTATGTTCAGTTATTTACATATTATAATTGATTGTGAAATGTCAAAGCTTGCTTTAAATTATTTAAATACATGTAAATATACAAAAGGAAAGTAGCATCTGTACTTGGCTTAATCAGTTTAGGACTTTGGTCTGGGAGGAGAAGGGTGGCAGTCCCAGATTGTTGCCAGCAGGGAATACAGAGGAGTGGGAGGAGACCAGATAGTTTTCCTTTCTTGTCTTCTCTGGCAAAAACAGGCTTTCTGTGTTTAAGCCACTGCTGATATAGAGGTTGCTACTTTAAGCTTATTTTAATAAAAGTGCTATAATCCCAGGAGAGGATTACCTTGCCTGGGGGGGTGGGGGGAGCGATGGTTCTTGATGCCTTCTCAAAATGATAGATTAGAATGATGGAAATTTTTTTAAAAGGAATATGATATTTCAAATATATTTTCATTCTGTCTAAATAATACATAGAGATGAAAACATTTTGTTACATGATTAAAACAGTTTTACCACTTGAGGTAGCACCCACTTTCATTTTTCCATTATAATAGAGCCCCAGTTTTATTCCCTATGCGATGGCAAACACTCCGCAAGAAGTGCAGCCTTGAGAAAACTGGCCCCCAGGTTTTGTGGTTGACTTCTAATGGTATCAAGGAAGTGGTTAAATCAAAGTAATAAAATTAAAGCTCTTTTTAAAGAGGCTGGCTTTAATAAAGTGGACAGTGAAAAGTTTAAAGATCTGTTAGCATTACATAGCGAATTCCTGACTACCAGAGAACTCACTCCCGTGTTCATTTGTTAATGCTCTTCCTTGATGCTCATTTGTTTGAAGAAGCAGAATCTTGAAACTCAATGCAAAATCATTAAAAGAATATACAGAACATGCATATGAAATCATGGCTATTTTAGGTAAGCTTGGTCACGATATGAGTAGAAGTGTTAAATTTTTAAATGCAGCTCCACTGAAAGGAATCAGGGCTCTGGGAAAGTGACTGATTCAAGGTCTGGGGAGGAGATGCTCAAGTTGAGCTTAGAACATTCTTGTGATACCAGGTAACAAGTTATCAAAGACTATTAAGGTCATGTCAGTAGGAGCCTAGAGCCAATCTAAGCAAGTTGCCACTGACCAAAGATGGGGTAGTTTGAGCATCAATAAAGATAAAAACTGCAGTGGAGTCTAATACTTCAACTATGTTAAAAGTTGTCAGTTTTGTGGTAGTTTCAAAGATTAAAAATTTCTTGGTCACCTTTGGAGGATGCTAGGGAACCGCCTTTTGATTTTGAAAATTAATAAATAAAGGGAAAGAATCAACTATTTAAAAACTGTAGTTACAAACTCATTTTTGTATTATCAATAGATCACATGCAAAAGATATGACAGACACCATTTTGAGTGTTTTCATCCCCTGTTAGTTTGTCTGTGGCTTCAGACAGTGGTTCAGAGCTACCTGCTTCCCAAATTTGAGTGCCAAAAAGAGAATTAGATTTGTACGTGAACAAACCCCAGGCATTTGAAGGTCTGCTTGCTCCGTCATCAGCACGCTGTTGTTGATTTCCATGCTCATCAGGTGGCAGCAGTGACTCTCACTATTCCTCCTGTCACGACCCAACTTATCTCTTAACTCACCTCCTACCATCTATCTTAGCCCAGTACTCTCATGGTTGTACCCTAGATTTCAGCGTCATCAGTAATGGCTCTATTCTGAATCTAGATTCCTGCATGTCACTCTGCAACATCCTAACTTTCCAGTTCTTTTTGGACCTCATCGAATCATCACGTCCATGGACATTTTCACTCTCAGCCAAGTCCTTCCTCTCCTCATCCAATTTAGATTTCATGGTCTTTTGTGGCATGACTTACTTACAAATGACCTTAACTACCTTTGCACCCACCTCATAGGGGAATTATAAGGATTAAATGAGCTAATTAAATACCTATGAAGTGCTTAAGACAGTTGACCAGGTGTTATTACATAGTGTTTGCACAATACATGTCAACTATTGCTATTGCCCAGCTCCTCGTCTTTTCTTGTACTTGTCTCGTGAAGCTCCAGCCTACATGCCTGCTCTGTGCCTGCCCCCAAATGGCTAGGAGTTTCTAGAAAAAACCATGCTAATCATCTCATGGCCACAAATCTCCAGTGTGTAATTAGTTTTGCCCAGCAGTCTTGCCATTACTTCCCTAGTGTGTTTGCTTTCTACTCTCCAAAATGTGTGTTCAGATCTCTTTCCTTAATCCATCTACACTTGCAGACATTTTTGGTACAGATAACAGGAAACTGTATTTCAGGAGGCCTAAACAATAAGAAAATACAGTGTAATATCACAAGAAGTCACAGCATAGGGCAGTCTCAGGATTGGTAAGTTCAGCAGCTTAGTGACGTCTTTCTGCTATGCCATCTTTAGTTTGATGATTCTGCCCTTGCTGGCTTCCATTATGGTCACAAGGTGGCTGTCATTGCTCCAAGTGTCACATGTAGACATGGAAGCCTCCTGGGAGAAGGCCTGTTTATTCCTGGGAGTCTTTATTTCAGTGAGGAAAGTCTTTCCTAGAAGACACCTACAGACTTGACTTCACTGGAAGAAGGCCGGGGGAATAGCGGTGGGGTAGGTGTCCAGCTGAGCAGCACCTTCCTCCTGCGTTTCTGCTGCCTCACTCACTTCAGTGGGCACTTCTCAGCGTCTTGCTGACTCCTCCTCTGCGCCATTCTATCTAAATAGTCTCCCTAGGTGATCACATCCAGGCCCCTGGCTTTGAACGCCATCTGTATGATAGTGATTATTAATGAACATTAGACTGCATGTCCAGTCACATGCTCGACTGCTCCATTTATGTATCTAAAAGACACCCCACCCTTAACATGGCCAGAGTGCACCCCTGCTGCCTCCTTTTTCCAGTGTCAGTAAACAGCACTGCTTACTAATTACACTCTAACCAGAAATGGAGGCCTTAGATTGATCTCCTTTTCTCCCTACATCCATTTTACTGGCAGTTTTGGACACTCACCCCAAATCCCTCCCCCTCTCCCTGCCTATGCTGCCCTAGTTCAGTCCAAGCTGCTATCATACCTCACTCGGAGGACAGCAGTAGTCTCTAACTGGGCACCCCACTTTGATCTTGCCCCTACAATCTGTTCTCTGCCAGCCTTACAAAGGATCTTTTAAAACACAAATCGAATTATGTCACTTTCCACTCAAAACCCTCCAGTGTCTTTACATAACACATAGAGTAAGATGTAAAACTACACTGTGTCTGTGTGATCTGAACCCTGCTTATCCAACTTCACTTCTGCCACTTCCCTCACAGCCTTCTCCCCATAGCTACAGTGGCCTCCTTCTCTTCCTCAGTGCTACGCTTGGCTTCCCCTTAGGGCCCTTGCATGGCTGATCTCACCACTGGGCATTCTGTCTGATCTTCATGTCGCTGGCCTGTTAGCATTTAGACGTGGGCCTCCCCAACCACCCAATCTAAATGAGTCGTCTTATGATTATCTCAGAACCTTTTTCCCTGCCTTAAATTCTCTTCGTAACACTCACCACAACTTCAGTTCTCTCTTGTCCATGTGCTTGTTTATTGCTCTTGTTCTTCCCTTTCTTTATCTGAGATGTACGCTTTGTAAGGTCTAGGACGGCCTATCTGGTTCACTACTGTTTGTTCAGCACCTGAGACAGCGTCTGGCACATACTAGGTCACTTGACCAATAAATTAAGAGGTTGAACGAATGGATTTTATCTGGGAAAAGTAGAACAAATAAACTCCCATCCAGCTTCATCTAACTATTTTTGAAAGAGAGAGAAAAACAAAACTCCTAGCATGTCACTGTATCATTCATGATATTGGAAAGCACACAGTAGAAATTGACTTTGGCTACCCTACATGAAGAGGAAATTTATTGCAAGGTTCCCAGAATCAATAGCTGGCTAGAGAATAAGGCTTAGAGCCCAAACTAGACCTTAGGAGCCCTGGAAACACACAGTCTGCACCATTGCAAGAACACAATACAAGAATCATCAGGTTGGCACATCACTGCCCCTGCATTGCCTGTAAGCTTAGAAAATCTCCATGTTACAAGATCACCCATTCAGGACTCCTAGTCCTGAGAAGTAACATCCAGTGGATCAAACGTGACTCGGATGCCTGCCCTGCTGTTCCAGGGCAGAGAGAAGGAGGATCTTGGTCTCCACTGGAGGGATTCTTTACTGTCCCAGGCTGAATACAGTGGGGTGTATGTGGGGGAGTGTTCTCCAAAAGCAAGACCAGGATTTTAATGGGGTCAGTGGGTGTTGGGCAGCTGAAACATGACAGACATCGAAAGCATGTGAGTAGTTGTTCTGAAATTTCTCTTTGAGCCTGTTGGAGCCCTGCCACAAGTAGTAGAACATCTACCTACCTCCTCCATCTTCTTGGCTCATAATGACCATAGCTTGTCCTCAAACCCAAATCTTCGCTAGTGATTGATGTTCCTACACCACTGTTTTCAGAAGACGCTCTCAGATGCCCCGTGGCTTTCTGTCGTCCTCACAGTAGTCCGTAGGTCCTTCTAGGCCCAGGGGACCTATGGGATCTGGACCTGCTCCAGCCATTCTGGTCTCCCTGTGCTGCTCTGTGAGTCAGACACGGTCCCCACAAGACCTGTGCAGTATCCACTCCTTGGTTCCTTTTGCTCTTGGCTCTAGTGTCACCTCCTCCGAGCCCCTCCTTGGCCATCCTGTCTAAACTGTGTACACCCCACACCCTGATACACTCTACTCTCCAACTAACAGTATGTATTTATTTGCTTATTGTGGGCTTCCCCACAGGAATGTCAGCTCCTGGGAGCCGGGGTTTGTTTAGTTCACAGCTGTATCCGTCTGCCCAGAACAGGAAGCTGCAGTAACTACTTGAATGAGTGAATAAATGTGTCATTTTGGAAATGAGTTCCAAAAGAGGAATTCCAAAATGGTCCTGAATAACAAGTATACAGTATTTGGGGTGACTGTTCTGAAATGGCGCATATTCACTTGGTTATGTAAATTCTGTTGCCTAATTAAAAATGAATCATCTCCTACCTCATGTTTTATAGCAGTGGGTCAACAGAGCCCACCGAATCAGAATCTCCTTGATGACAGAGCCAAAGCAAAAAGCCTTAGAAAACAACTGGCATTTTCTGAGCATTCCCACATTAGAAAGGGAAGGGTCAGTGTCCAAGATGCTTCCTCTTCATAACAGTAATGTGGCTTTGGCACGCTGTTTCTGCTTATTACTCTGATGGATCTTCATGAGGATTCATGGGACACCACAGAATGCCTTTTTCTGGTAGATGATGAAGTGACTCAACAGTAGTTGATTTTTTGTGGAAGCAAAACATGCTCTGAATTTACTGCCCCTGGAAAGGGTTAAATTACTTGTATTTTAGCAGGAGCCTTGTGAGTTATTGTGGAAACTGACAGAAATACAGCTGATTCAGCTTCCGTTCATACTTCTCCTCGTATTTGGTAGTACCGTGGGGGTACCTGCAGGAGTGTCACGGGAGTGTATGACCTCCGGATACCATGGTCCCTTAGTGTTAACATTGCAACCCAGGAGAGCTGAGGCTTCCCAGGTCCTGGAGAACTTGCTGGGAACACAGGCAGGAAGTGGCCTGAGAGGCTTTTACCCAGTGGTTGGCTCTTTGTCTCCTTGTACTGTGCTCTTCAAAAATAGTGTAGCACTTTTATTCCTATTACAGTGTCATATTACTGTTGCAGAACATTTTTGAAATACAACCAGGCAAAATGAATAAAAACTGATCATTATCTATCAGCTGATCCCACAGAGACAACTTTCTGGATACATTTGATATATGTATATGCCTACTTATATTATGTACCTACTTACATATACCTTACCTTTTATCAAGCAGCTTACAAGCTTATTTCATAAGTTGCTCTTTACTGTCTCACCACATAGTAGATAAGAATCAGGCAGAGGTAGGTTTGGATCCTATTTCTACAACCTAACTTTGTGACTTTGGGCAAGTTACCAAAACTCTGTGAGTCTCAGGGCAGGGCCCAACTAGGAGTCAGGGCTCCGTGCTGGAAGCTGTTGGGATGGACAGTAGTGTAAGTTTGAACAGAGTCTCAGACCTGTGTGATTTTGAATACATTAGGGCGGCTGTCAGAGTGGAATGATTTTAATTCCACTGGGGACAACCCTATTTTTAGTTCTACTGTTTAATTTCTCCAGTCATCAAGACTGTATCTAGAGATGGCACTTCAGTGATCCTGAACTCAAATCCCTATTGGAACTAAGCAGGTTGTGTGATCTACAGAAGCAAGCCTGGTGTAAGAAAATCAACCGACAGAAATACAACACACTGTCTTCACTTTTACCTAACTCTAAGCTAATATTGGACTTTAGTATTCAGAATTAATAAAAGAAGAATTGAAATAAATTCTCTCTAGTACTTCTTTTTGTATTTGGAACTTAAAATATCTGATGCCTTTTCTTCCACACCAGGTCTCAGTGGCACATCTTGTCTCTCGGGTTGCAGGATGCAATGCTATAGTGAACCTTGCTTCCCTAATGAGCTAATTGCTTTATTTCATAATAGAAAATAGCTGTTCATAAACAGAAGTACTTCCAAACTGGACTAGAATGTTGGCATAAAAATATTTTCTGTTTGGAGTAACTATTCCTGAGATGGTTGTAGAAGTCTGAGATTCCACATCGACCATATTTAGTTTTTTGTGTCGTATTGCACTGCAGTTCAGTAACTTCCATTTGTACGGCTCGTTGCTCACACTATCAGTATTAATTGACAAAGGCAAACTGAACAGGTCATATCATTTTTATAAAGGTTGAAATTATATACCTGGAGCTATTGAAGGGTCAGTTACCTTTAATTCCATAAAGTAAAAATATAGTTCAAACTATCAGTCTTTGATTTCTGCAAACTGAATGCAGCATATGAAAGTGAGCCAGATAATTTCTTACCAAACAGTTTTCCTAAAAATGAAGTTTTGGTAAGAATGAGCAAATTAAGTCACATATTTGTGTAACTATTTAAGAATGCCCCTTTTGACAAGTAGTGTTAGGGAAACTGGATTTCTGCCCGCAAGAGAGTGAAGTTGGACCCTTACCTTATACTATATACAAAAATTACCTCGAAATGGATCAGATACCTTAATGTAAGAGTTGAAAGTACAAAACTTAGAAGAAAACAGTGGAAAAACTTATGACGTTAGATTTGGCAATTATTTCTTGGCCATGACACCAAAAGCAAAGGCAGCAAAAGAAAAACTAGATAAACTGGATTTCATCAAAATTAAAAACTTGCATGCCTCAAAGGATACTGTCAACAGTGAAAAAGTAACCCATGAATTGTGAGAAAATATTTGCAAGTCATGTATCTGATAAGGAATTGATATCCAGAATATATAAAGAACTCCTTCAACTCAACCACAGCAGAACAACCCAATTAAAAAGAAGATATACAAATGGCCAATAAGCACATGAAAAGATGCTCAGCATCACTAGTTGTTAGGGAAATGCAAATCAGAAACCACAATGAGATTCCACTTCACACCCATCAGGATGGCTACCATCAAAAAACAAAAAGTAACAAGTGTTGGTAAGAATGTGGAGAAGTTAGAACACTTGTGCCCTATTGGTGGGAGTATAAAATGGTGAAACTGCTATGGAAAACAGTGTGGCTCTTTCTCAAAAAAATTAAACATGCATTTACTGTATGTTCCAGCAATTCCACTTCTGGGTATCTACTCAAAAGAATTGAAAGCAGGGTCTTGAAGAGATATTTGTGTACACGTATTCATAGCAGTATTATTCCTCATAGCCAAAGATGGAAGCAGCCCAAGTGTTCCTCAATAGATTAATGAATAAACAAAACATATTCATATAACGGAGTATTATTCAGCCTTACAAAGGAAAGAAGTTCTGACACATACCTTCTGTCCATCATACAGAAGGACGAATACTATGATTGCACTTACATGAGGTTCCTAGAGTAGATAGCTTGTGATGTCAACCGAAAAAGCCAAATCTTGGATGCAGTGTTAGTTGATGCGCCAAGCTGAGGATTTTTCCTTGGATCCTATGATGCAGTGTTTTCAGCAGAACAGAAAGGTCTCTTCAGCACCAGGCCTCTCACACTCACATCGTGCCCTGCAGCAGACAGTTAGGTTTGCATCCGTTTCATCCATCAAAGCTTAGAGTTCAGTGCCATTCAGCTCTGTTTCATGGTGTTAGTTTCATGACTGTTCCTTTGTTAAATATTTATAAAATCTTTATTCCTGGAGAGAATCATGCCATAAACAAAATAATATGATGAATGGGCTTAAGTGGACTTGCAAAATATTGAGTTTCCCTTGAATAAAAAGTCCAGCACTAACAATGACTGTTGAGGGTCACATTTGTTAATTTTGACCAATCTACATTAAACTTTTCACAGAACACAACAGAGAATCATTTCCTAACGTGTGCTTATCATGAATACTATATCCGTAAGTACTTTAGTCTAATGAAAATCCTCATCAGCTCCATGAGTAAATATAGCTATCTGGGTTGTATTATTTATATCTCTGTTCTAATCAGCTGCCATTGGAAACACTTGTAAATAACTTTTCTTTTCCATATAGCTTGTTCCGTAAGTTTTCAGACCTATCTTTACTACACTGAGCAATATCATTGTTTACAGTTAGATTTAAATTTGTCGGTGCTTCATTTTTTCACACGCGTTTGTTGCCACGTTGTGTAAAATACCTTTAAACTTACCATCTAGAACTGCTTGGGCTGTGTGAGCAATACGTAACTGCAATTTACAGAAGCAGTACTCATTTAATGTTCAAAAACAATCCCTACTGAAAATGTCAATCCTTTTGAGGTTTATTTTTGTTTCTTTTTTTTTTTTAATCACCTGTGTTTTCAAAACATGGTCATCATTCTCAACATGGTTGCTTAATAATAGCGTCCTAAGCTATGTTCTTCCAATGCTGGCGTGCTTTGTTTGTTAAACATGTAGGAATATACTTAATTACTGAAGGGAAATATGCTTTCTTGAAACTTGTCTCCCCACCACTTTTGGTTGAGATGTGAATAAGAGTACATTTTGCCTGCCTTTTAATGTTGCTTAAAGAAAATCAAAACTTCGCAGTCTGTAGTACTGGAGTAGCAGGAAGTGGTGGAGGCTGTGGCAGACTCGAGTGCATTGCATCTGAAAGGTGCAGCTACAGTTAACTTCCAGGTACAAGTGAGCTTTCATATGAAATCACCCACCCAGTTTATAAATGTTGGTAACTAGTGCAGAAAAAAAAGTTTAAACTTTATGGGCCAGAGAAACACAGTGAGCTTGTTCAGATGTTTGGCCATCAGTTTGCGTTTTGTCCTCTGAACCTTCGCGGTCAGCCTTTCCTTGGCCTCCTGGGCAGTCCAGCTGCCACTTTAAGGATAAGACTTACAAGATAAGATTTAGGATTTGCAGCTGTTTTCATATTCTTATTGGTAGAAATTGAAGCTCCCAGTCAGAATATTACCTGCTTTTGTCCAGCTTTCTGTTTATTGAGATCCCAGTCTCTTCTCTCAAAAGATATTGGGGTGAGCAGATTGATGGATCTAATGGACTAATGCATCAGGGGATGATTAGTACTTGCACTGAAAAATAAAACCCCGGGACGAAGCCTATTTTCATGAGTAATTATCTGTTTTTATTTTCGTTAAATTAAAATTAGCTTACGGTTCATTTACTGTAAATGAGTCTTCAAAAGCACATGAGTTGAATTGCTCAGAATTTGATGTTTTATCTAAACTGAAGGGGAAATGCCAAGCTTGATGGACCTGTCATTCCTCTGGTGAACCGGCTGAGGGAGAGAAAACTCCTTCCCCAACCAGCCCCTGAGCCCCGCAACTGCGGTGCACCCTGTGGTTCCTGACGTGGTAATGATTGTGGATTGGATTCAGGAACACACCAGCCATGGTGCAAGTAATGGTCAGTGTCAGGATCACTTAATGATATAAGGTTCTTAAGTGCTTTTGGGGTATTAATAATTTTATAAACTAATTAAGAAATTAGATTCTGTCTTGAAGTAGTTTTCCAGTTACTCATTTTGACATATAAACTTCTGGCCCTGGTTTGTTTTTATAAAAGAAGAAATGAAACATTGAAATGTTAAAAGGAAAGGGTGTCAAATCACTGCCTGCATTTTTCTGTCTCATCCCCTCTGCAGGGGGCACGCAGCGACTGCCGCGTGCCATTGGGATGTCCCTGGCCAAAGAGCTCATCTTCTCTGCACGTGTGCTCGATGGCCAAGCAGCCAAAGCAGTGGGCTTGATCAGCCATGTTCTGGAACAGAACCAGGAGGGGGACGCTGCCTATAGAAAGGCCTTGGACCTAGCAAGAGAGTTTTTACCTCAGGTATTTTAATTGCATTTCCTTTTGTTACTCTTTTTAGATAACTTTATAACAAATTGACTAGATTAATATTAAGAGCCTTCAGAATTAAAATTAAGATTTGAAGATAATCTGAGGCCCCTACTGTAGCCATACGTTGATAATATATCACATACATGTTTATCACGTGGGACAGAACTTCCCAGCAACTTAAGTTGTTCGCCAGCTAGCCCTTCTGACCTGAACTGTACACATGAAGAGAAACAGTGACGGATGGGCTGTCACACTGGATTGCCCCCAAACTGAAACACAAGTAAGGAGCCCAGAGTCAATTATGCCAAGTGAGCTTTCATTGAGATCCCATAACCTGAGATAACCTGCTTGAACAGCACCAGTTGTGTGTCTTATTGTGTTTGTTTTTATGGTGATGTAGGCATGGTTTTAACTCCTTTGTGCACAGTATGCTTCCTCACAATTACACTTCAAACCTGGGACTCACTGCACATTTACTCACAGATCATAATCCTCATGAGTAATATTAATAACAGCGCATCGAGGGACCTGTATTAAGGGTTTCTTGGTTCTCTCACTCTTTTAGGAGTATTCTTCAAATATTCCTTTCTTCTGAAATCATGGATTAAAGGATTTTTGCTATGTAAACAGTTAGTGACTTGTCTTTATTCCTAATGGCGTGTAAAGTTTTATAACTTCTGGAGTCAAAATTACTTCCTCTCTAACTCAAACAGTATTTGTAACCAAAGGCCATGGGTCCTTTTGGGAAATCTCTCTCTAGAAAAATGCATGCACCCTCCACATTTGTCTGGAGTTTCGCATCCAGTTTCAGGAGGCATCCTTGGAGTTCTTTGTTGTAAGACAAAGCCCAGGTCTGCTGTGATGTACCTGTCCCCTGAGAGCTGTCAGACGGGTCCTCTCATTTGAGTTGGTTTCTAAAACCACACTGCCTGCTGTTGATGCTACTTCAGTCCTTCTCAGTTAAGTTATGAGCTATAAGCTCTTCCAGGGCAGGGACCTTATATAGTTTATTCCCCATATGAGGTAACACAGAGTCTTATACTCTGAATTGACGGAGAGAGAGCAAGTAGAAAAGACTTTTACTAGTTTAAGAAAAAAAAACAGCTCCCGAGTTCTGAGATTCACAGCCTCTCCTGATCCTTGGATGGGAGGATTCAGCTCCCTGTTCCAGAGCTCTGCCCAGGTGGCTCATTAGCCCCCTGGCACCTCTGTGGTTCAGGTTCCTTATCTCACTCCTGGGAACTGGCTTTTTCTCCTGTGACTGCAGTGCTGTTAATGCCATCACTGCCCACAGCTCACCCCGCCTGAGATCCCCCTTCTCCCCACCTCCAACCTGACATCTGGCTGCACCCTACCACGTGGTAAACCAGGCTGAACTCATCGTCTCTTTCATCTGAAGGACACGCCTCTGAGAACATTAATTGCTGAAATTAATTTTTCCCCAGGTGAAGGGAGATGTCAAATGACTTTGGAAAATGTGTAACTGTGAAACTGTATACAAAAGTTACAAAACAGAATTTGAGGTGGAATAATCTTCATTTTTACAGACCTTGTTACAAAATGATTAGTCTTCTTAATAATTAGAAAGCTTCTATAAAATTAGTATTTCTAGGTGATTTCTGTATTATATGTTACTTCCATTTTTCTATCTTAGGAAAAAAGTTTGTATATAAAGAAGAGGCACTGGTTTTATATTTCAAAAGAGAAACTAATTAAGCGTTACATCTAATAGCATTTTCACTTTCCTGTTTCTCCAGTTTTATAAACCTTGCTGCCCAAAGTGTGGTCTGTGGTCTAGCAGTCCAGGCGTCCGCGGGGAACATGTTAGACGTGCAGAATCCCCGGCGCATGCCAGACCCCTGAATCTGCATCTCCATTTCAACCAGGGGCTTGGGGAGTTGTGTGCATATGCAAGTTTGACTAGCACTTGTCTGGGTCAACTGGTAATAAAAGTGAATGGAGGGGCTTCCCTGGTGGCGCGGTGGTTGAGAATCTTCCTGCCAATGCAGGGGACACGGGTTCGAGCCCTGGTCTGGGAAGATCCCACATGCCGCGGAGCAGCTAGGCCCGTGAGCCACAATTACTGAGCCTGCGCGTCTGGAGCCTGTGCTCCGCAACAAGAGAGGCCGCGATAGTGAGAGGCCCGCGCACCGCGATGAAGAGTGGCCCCCGCTTGCCACAACTAGAGAAAGCCCTCGCACAGAAACGAAGAGCCAACACAGCCATAAATAAATAAATAAATAAAATTTTAAAAAGTGAATGGATAAGTTTGCTGTGGAGAGGAGCACTCTGTTAAAAAAAAAAATGAATTGATGATCTTGAAAGAAAAAAAAAAAAACTAGTATGTGTAACATACATACAAATCACATCTGGAAGGATTCTAACTGAGATACTTGCCTAAGCCTCGGAAAATTGCAGTCTCTGAAAAAGATTTTTCAGCATGTGATTTAGGAAGAGAATTTAGATAGGTTAAAGTAGATAACCGAAAAATGGCATTTTTCATGCCATCCTACATTTATCCATTCACTTATTGGAGTCCTTTGTTGTGCCTGTTATTTAGAGCCTCTTGCATTTTAATTCAAAAGATGCTTTAAAACACGCCATTGAATTCTAATTCATCACCCAATAAACAATTTTCAGGAATTTAAAATGTGATCAAATAAATTAAATTCCATCTGGAGGATTATGGTTTCTAAGACAAAGTTATGTGTCCCTTCTCACAGAGGACTCCTAATTCTTTCCTCTATGACCCTCACACATCCTGAAGGACTTATTTGGACTTGAAGCTTTTGTGTGATGTGGGAGCACTGCCTGGAGGACGCGTCTTTACTAATACATCATCATCGTGGTTAGTTATTGATGCCCAGGGAAGAAAGATACAGCTCCACTGCCTGAAACAGATGATATCTGAATCCCATGTTAATCAATAGTGTCAGCCTCATCTCCAGCCCAGGGTTCTGTCGAACCACTAATGGGTGTGTTATTGTGCCAAGCACTTTATCTCCTTTTCGTTTTCCTACTTAACTTGTAGGGAAATTTGCTGAACAATGAAAAGCCCTCTACTGGACACATACCACCTGCTGACCTCCAAGCATATAGTTTGCTGTGCCACAGCATGCTGTGAAATCTGCATAACATGCTGGTGCAATAGATTGTTACAATTGCTGTTTAATTAAGGCCTTGCAAGGCTCCTAAAACACATTTTCCATCAACTGTCTTACAGCCATTGTTGCCTCTATGCCATGGATCCAGCAAAGGGAATTTCTGAATTTGACTGAGATGTACAACATGATTTGCATAAATAATTAAAATATGTTTCCTTAATTTGAATTTTAGGGACCTGTTGCAATGAGAGTGGCAAAATTAGCAATTAATCAAGGGATGGAGGTAAGTGCCTTAAGTTTGAGTTTCTTGTTGGAATAGGTAGTGGAGATTTAACTTAAATGAACCATTATTTTTTAATATTCTAAAATATAGCTGTTTCACTGCTAGGATTACTGAAAGCTACTGAGGTTCTTTTTAGCTACATCAGTGATTGCATTCTGCTTGTATCTGTTGTTGCTTCAGTATCATAATCACAGAATTCAGTAATTTCACTGATGCCCTGCAGCATATGACATGCTTATTATTTATGCCATTGAGTTAATAGATTTATTGGCTAGTAGTTCATAGAAAACCAAAAGAAAAGGGCATTCTGTGTATTCTCAGCACCAGTATCATATTATAAAAAAATGTTCTAAGGAGAACTTCCTGGCTCAAAGCTCCTCCTAAAGATGGAGACCCTCTTTAACTTCTTGATGTGCTTTCTGCAGTGAGACACACATAAACCCTGCAGGGGGCCCTGGGGTTACTCTGGAGAGAGAGCTCCAAAGGAGTGGAGGCCCCAGGACAGGGGAGAAGTAAGCAGGGCAAGGGAGCAATGCAGGTACCCATTTACATTGGGCTTTTCATTACAGCAGTTGTATTTTGGATAATTAATTACAGGAATTTTGAAGAAAGATATTTCTTCCTTGCAGACCCAGAGGCCACTATATTTTCCTGGCCTTCACAGCAGTAAAAAGAGGTTAAATATGTTAGTAATAAATACATTTTTAAAAATTTACAAAGTATTTGGTTTTTAAAAATTCTTACATAATAGTAACAATGCTGGAACTTCCCTGGTGGTGCAGAGGTTAAGAATCCGCCTGCCAATGCAGGGAACACGGGTTCGAGCCCTGGTCCAGGAAGATCCCACATGCCGTGGAGCAACTAAGCCCGTGCGCCACAACTACTGAGCCTGCGCTCTAGAGCCCGCGAGCCACAACTACTAAGCCTACGTGCCACAACTACTGAAGCCCACGCGCCTAGAGCCCGTGCTCCGCAACAAGAGAAGTCATCGCAATGAGAAGCGCACGCACCACAATGAAGAGTAGCCCCCGCTTGCCACAGCTAGAGAAAGCCCACGCGTAGCAACGAAGGCTCAACACAGCCAAAAATAAAATAAATAAAATGAATTAATTAAAAAAAAAATTCTCTAAAAAAAGAAATAGTAACAATGCTAATAGCAAAAACCTTATATGACCCTAACTATGTGCTAACCCAATGTATAGCTTCTGTAGTTTATAAAGACTTCACCTAGATTAACTGATTTGATCCTCACAATAACCCCATTTGGTAGATAACTGTAATTAGCTCCTTGTTCAGATGCACCTCTCTGAGACAAGAGAGGTTAAATAACCTGGGTAACTAAAGTTACACAGCTCCCATATGATAGAGTCAGAATTTGAACCCAGGCAACCTGGTTCCAGAGTTTCTCGTGCTGGTCATACTTCTGATTTGCTGTATTACATCAAAGAATTCTGTTCTTTTGGAATAAGGTTATTAAATTTGAATTTATATTTGTATTGAGTATACCATATTTTAAAAAGTAATTCTTGCTGAAATGAATTATATTTTTATCCTCAGGTCGATTTAATAACAGGATTAGCCATAGAAGAAGCTTGTTATGCTCAGGTATGTAATACAACCACGAATTCAATGCAGATACCCCTTACCTTCTGTATAAGTCAACTAAATTATATATCACTGAACCATGATATATATACACTATTACAAAATCATACAGATGGGTTGAAATTATTTGTTTCTGCTGTTTGACTGTTACCAGCTCTTATGACTGATTCTGTTCCACATACTAATGACTCCTGTCTATGTAATTTAGAAAATGCTTAGAATAGTTAAGTTAGTACCATTTGTGCTGTAGCTGTCTCTCTGGCTCATGTTGTGTTTTCTGGGTGTGGTCTTGAACCCTCACTCCAGTGTAGAGAGGTGTGAGGAAGGCAGCTGTGAGCACGTGCCTCCAGGAAACATCGGTATTTGAGACTCATTGGCTTTTCCTGATGTTCTGAGCCTTTCCTCCTACCCACTGAAAGTTCACTAGTTCAATTACATATACAGTTTTCTTTTTTGTACACAAATTAATAGGGCTTTTTATAGAGGAACAAATCTTCCTTCCTCCCTTCCTTTCTTCCATCCTTTTTTAAATGAAAGATACTTTAGATGCTTGTTCTAAGGCATCTAAAGTAGCACAAGAGTTTTGTTCTACCTTTTCTGAGAATTGGAAACTGTGTCAGCTCCCATTTAAGCATGGCAGTATCATGAATTAGGAGCAATAGCTAGAGTGTTACTCTGCGCCTTGTCTGTATATATAAATTACCACCTGTCATTGATGAGCACATACCATGAATGAACTAAATTACAAACCTCTTACAAATGGACAACCTCAGAGTGTGAAGAAAAATTTTAAAAGCATATTTGGCCACACCTTATCAAATGTAACAGGAATCATACAAAGTATTCCATCAGACCACAATGGAATTAAACTAGAAGTCAATAACAGAAAGATAGATGGAACCCCACCTATTAATGGTGAGATGTAATCTTTTTAATAAGGTTAAGCAGTGTACTTCTAAATAACATTTGTCAAAGAGAAAGTCTCAAGAGGAATTAAAATATATTTTGAACTAAATCAAAACGAAAATACAACTTATCAAAATTTGTGGGAATATATGAAAAACAATGTTTAGAGAGAAATTTATAGCATTAAATATGTATATTAGAAAAGAAGAAAGATCTAAAATCAATAATAACTTTCCACCTTTCAAAAGTGGAAAAAGAAGATCAAATTACATCCCAAATCAGAAGAATACAAATAATACTTTAGAGCAGAAATCAGTGAAATTGGAAAAGGGGAAACAATAGATAGAAAACAAAATCAAAAGTTGGTTCTTTGTAAAGATCTATAAAATTGACAGACTTCTAGTCAGGATAATCAATGAAAAAGGAAGACAAAAATTACATCAGAAATGCAAGAAAGGTTGTTACTACTGATCTTACGGACATTGAAAGGATAAAGGAATACTGTGAACTATATATGCCCACAAATCTGATAACCTAGATGAAATGGACCAATTCCTTGAAAGACAAAATATACCAAAATTCATCCAAGGAGAAACAGCTAATATGAATAGTCCTATGTTTGTTATAGAGATTAAATCAATAATTAACAAACTTCCGAAATAGGAAGCACCAGGCGCAGATGGTTTCACTGGTGAATTCTACCAAACATTTAAGGAAGAAATTACACCAGTTATCTACAATCTTTTCCAGAAAATAGAAGCAGAAGGAATACTTCCTAACTCATTCCATGAGGACGGTATTAGACTGATAACAAAACTAAAGACATTACAAGAAAGGAAAACTATAAACCATTATCTCTCATCAACATAGATATAGAAATCCTCAATGAAATATTAGCAAGCTACATCCAACAATACATAAAAGGAATTACATGCCACAACCAAGTGAGATTTTTCCCCAGATATGCAAGGCTTGTTCAACACTCAAAAATCAGTTAATATAATTCATCACATCAACAGGCTAAAGAGGGAACTCTGGTGAAAGAAATCACAATTTAAACAAATAGATATCCCATATTCATGGATAGTAAGACTCAGTATTATTAAGATGTCACTTCTTCCCAACTTGATCATAGATTCAATGCAATCCCAATAAAAATTCCAGAAAGTTATTTTCTTAATATTGGCAAACCAGTTCTAAAGTTTATATGGAAAGTCCAAAGACCCAGATTAGCCAACACACTATTAAAGAACAAGTTTGGAGGAATGACACTACTTGACTTCAAGACTTACAATTAAGCTACAATAATCAAAATAGTGTGGTACTAGCAAAAGAAAAGACACATAGATCAATGGAACAGAATAAGGAGCCCAGAAGTAGATTCATACAAATATAGTCAACTGATCTTTGACAAAAGAGGAAAGGCAATTCAATGAAGAAAAGATAGTCTTAAAAAGGAATAGTACTGAAGCATCTGGACATTCAACTACAAAAAAAAAAAAATCTAGACACTGACCTTACACCCTTCACAAAAATTAACTCAAAATGTGCCATGGACCTACATGTAAAATGAAAAACTATAAAACATCTTGAAGATAATATAGTAGAAATTCTAGGTGACCTTGAGTTTGGCAATGGCTTTTTAGATACAACACCATAAGTGTAATTCATGAAAGAAAAAATTGATGTTTGACTTTATTAAGATTAACTTCTACTCTGCAAAAGACACTGTGAAGAGAATGAAAAGACAAGCCACAGACTGGGAAAAATATCTTTGCAAAACATATATCTGATAAAGGACATGTATCCAAGACATACAAAGAGTTTTTAAAACTCAACAGTAAGAAAATAACCCATTAAAAACTGGGTATAAGGTCTGAAGAGATACCTCACCAAAGTAGATGTACAGATGGCAAATAATCATAGGTAAATATGCTCCACATTATATGTCATTAAGAAATGCAAATAAAAACAAGATACCGCAGTTTGGCCATTTCTTACATAAGTCTTACCACATGATCTAGCAATCATGTTATTACGTATTTACCCAAATGAGTTGAAAACTTATGTCCACTCAAAAGCCTACACACCGGTGTTTACAGCAGCTTTATTCCTAATTGCAAAACTTGCAAACAACCAAGATGTCCTTCAGTAGGTGAATGGATAAACTGTAGTACATGTATAAGTGGGGTGTTATTCAGCAATGAAAGGAAATGAGCTATCCTACCAGGAAGAGACAGGAAGGAACCTTAAATAAATATTGCTAAGTGAAGGATTTCAGTCTTAAAAGCCTGCATACTATATGATTCCAACTATATGACGTTCTGGAAAAGACACTGGGGTGGGGGATAAGGGATGACTAGGCGGCACATTAGGGATGTTGAGGGCAGTGAAACTATCCTCTGTGATACTGTAATGGTGGATACGTGACATTATGCATTTGTCAAAACCCATGGAATATCCCTAATATAAACTATGGACTAGTTAATAATATTGTGTTAATATTGGCTCATTAGTTGTAACAAATGTATCACATTAATGCAGGATGTTAATAATAGGGGAAACAGTGGGGGGGCTTGAGGGAGTATATGGGAACTCTGAACTTTCTGCTCAGTTTTTTGATAGACCTAAAATTGTCTAAAAAAAATAAAGTCAATTTTATTGAAGTATATTTGAAATGGGAAAAAAAGCATCTTAGAGTTAGAATGATAAATTTGGTCACATAATTTAAATTGTTCAAATGATTTCAAAATTTTAGATTGTCTTCTAATTAGTTTCCTTAATTAAAGCTCATTAAACTTTCACAGTTGTCTTTATTTTTTGGCATAGATAACAATGTTTTGCTTCTCTTAGACCATTCCAACGAAAGACAGACTTGAAGGTCTTCTTGCTTTTAAAGAGAAAAGGACCCCTCGTTATAAAGGAGAGTAGAAGAAAGAGAAATCTTTAAAATGCCAGTGTAATAAATATACTTCTGGAAGTATCTTTCAGATTCACGTATGCCTCAGCATCTGGAATCCCAGAGACCAAAGTGAAGAGCGAGTTATCCACATACTGAATTAAGTATCTGGAGTGGACCCCTATGTGTACTTGTTCAAATGTGTATCATCATTTTCATTCAGATTTATAAAGCTAATAGTGTATACTGTCAAAAACGCCAATTCAAAATTAGGTATACATTTTTAAATACCTCCTGCATATGAGGCTTTCTGTTCTTAATTTTTTTAATGTGAATAATTTATATATTGCACACGTTAGGAAAAAATATTGATTGTATGTCTCCTGTACTACAGTATGAAAATAAAATTATTTCTTTGTACCAAAAATGTGAAGTTATACCAAATAAAGTTTCCAAGGGATTGTACACATGCACCCGCACACATACATCTCATACTGAAAAAGGAGCTGATAGAATTCTGAGTGAAAATTATCAAATATAAGTAAAATTCGTGAAAAGAAAACGTGGAAATTTTTCTCTTACCCCATTCTTTTTGTATTGAATAAATCATTGCATGTTGGATTTTAGAAGAAACCACCTTTCCATTGCTGATTCTGTCAGGTGACCTCTTTACGTAGTCAGTCTTAGAATACAGTATGGATGGTGGAGAATTAATCCAGTCAGAGACTGGGACCAAAGGCCTTGTGGAGGCCAACTGGAGGCCTGGAACTGTTGTACCTCTAAGCCCTCCTAGCAAGTGACCTGGCCCCCTGGCCTAACCCAGAAATAAAATGGTGCAGCCAAGGTTGGCCCTTAGAAGTGACTTGGTCCTGGATGAAGGGTGAAGTAGAGCCTGCTTTCTGCTTCCTTCTCCCCAGCTATTTGCAGCTGATTTCAGTAAGGAAAGGAGGTGAACACAGCACCCCTCTCTCCCCGTTCTAACAAACATCATGCCCTTCTACCCCTGGCCAGATAAGCAACTAGAAATGGAGGAGCTCCAGGGGTGTGTGAGTTTATATAGGCTTGCCTGGGGGACAGATAGGAAGTGTGTGGGAAATAGTCAGCTGTAGAATTCAGTGTGCAAAAGGGAGCGGAACAGTACAGCTCCCTGAACGAATTTGGGCTAGCTTTATTTTGTGTTCGTTTGATCAAACCACACTGCCTTTTGAGGCTGCATCCAGGGCTGAGTCCAGCAGTGCTGGAGAAACCCCCCTTTTCCAGGACCCGCGCCTGTTACTTGCCAGCTCCAGGGGTCCCCCACTGTCCCCGAACACTGCAGCTGTGCTTCATTGCAGTGAAGTCAAGTTCGACACGTGGGTGACTGCCTGTTTCATGCATTCCCATGCTCCGCACCACAGCTTCCTTGCTCTTTTAAAGCATATATAGACTTGGAATTTTTTAAATCACCGAAACTTTTGTTTTTTAATTTGAGAAATTGAACTCTCAATCTCAATTCTAAAATCCTTGAAAGAGATAAGCGTGGACTTAACCTCAGCTGATGGGCACCCTGCCAGGGGGCAGGCCTGCTTACTGTGCGCGTCCTTGTACTACAGCAAGCGCTGTGCTCTTTGTCACCTTTGCTGCTGACTCTGTGCAGACTATGATGTTTGCTCAGCTGATCGCCATCATATGAAAGGCGCTTGTTAAAATTTACATTCGGCTCTGTGGTGATTGTATCTGGTGGTGTGTACACTTTGCTGATAAACTTGTACCATTCATTTCCTGCAGGATAATTTGCAAATAAAGTGCTGGTCTTAGTTTTCATGATCCTTCAGACGTTTCAGGACCCCTTGGCTCTGTCCGTGACATGTGCAAATGCCACTTCCATTCTAACTGAGTAGGAAATAATTATGTTCATGGGGGAAAATATTGAGTGTGTTGAGTGACTTGTCTCTCCTAACTTGGATTCGTAGTCTGCTGCTGATTGAACGCCATTTAATTTCCTAACAAGTTCTGATTAAGTCCCTGGAGTGATTAAGTCAATGTATCTGAAAGCAAAGACATCATCCTGTAGTCACGTCAACGTGTCTGCGCAGCTGTCTGTATAGATGTTTGCCTTTCCCTTGCTTTTCTCTTCAGCAGGGCAGTCTTGCTGGAGGGTGGTCCTAACACTCCCCATGGGTTGAAGCCCAGTGGCTGGGTGCTGGGGGGGCGTGCTCGTCCCTGAGGGAGTGCCTGCATTAGCACGTGGGCCAGAAGCTCCTTTGGTTTTCCTCCAGGGCTTGGAGTGTTTTCAAGTCCTTACACTGAAACCACATGATGCAAGCTGGTAACACAGTGGATGTATCCATATGTTCAGATGAATTAAAGGCGACCAAGAGGGAGGATGATTAACCGGACACACTTACAGTTCAGGGGAAAAACGTTTCACATTATCTCAGAGCAGGAAACCTACTAGTCTTGAGGTAATGTAGTGCTGGTTAATTTATAACTTATCTCTGAAAGAAAAAGAGGTCTCCAAGTGACAGAGATTCTGAGTCAAGAGAGGACTTGTAGTCACGGCCAAAAGAAGACTCAGATTTCCTGTGATTCATTTTCTGTGATTTAAAGGGTCATTTCAACTTTGTGTTGTTTTCAATAAAAAATAGACATGGTTTTCCTGTCTTTTTTTTCCCCCCTCTGGCTGTCGAGAAATTTGGTGTGTCACACAGTGTTACTTTTCTGACGATACTTACAATAGCACTCTGGACATGGACTGGAGAAGTGGGGTGTCATTTCGTGTAAACCACACTTACAGAAAATGCTTAATTTTCATGTGGACTCATAGCTGGCTACCCACTGACCCTTTTCCTCACTTAACCCTAACTCCCTCTTCTGGTTAAGTGAGGCCCTACATTTGCTCTGATTTGGGGTCCAAAAATCCTGGCAGGCAGGCAGACTTCTTAAATGGTTAATCCTGCCGTTATTATTTGTCTACTTACCTAGTTAAATAGTGTATGTCAGCATTTATTGGGCTTTATCAAAAGACAGTCAAAATTTTCTTATATTTAAAAAGAATGTGTACGTGTGTCACAAAAGAAAAAACAGAGCATTTTAAAGTTACTTGGTAATATGTTGGTAAAATGAGAGCCACTCTTCTGCAGAGATGAGATGCTACAGATTGTGGTTGGGGGTATTTTGGCAGATAGGGGGATCAAACACCCTGCTCAAAATATTTGTGGGTCTCAAGCCCTAAAAACTCACTGTTTCAAATGCCTTTTCTTTGGGAACCTCCCAAAATTCAGTTACCCCTCAGAGGGATAGGCACAATTTGGTGTGCCATAGTTCTCAAACCAATCCTCAGGGCAGTGTGAGCCAGCTGGGCACCTGACAGAATAAAGGACAGACCCCAAGGACAGACCAAGACATGCACCTCTCGAGTGGTCAGGGCCAGCCCTCGTGACAGTCGTCCGCACACCAGCTTAAAGGAGGCAAGATAGGAATATAGCCCTTCCTCAGTGAGCTGACAATTCCCTGGGACCAGCAAAGTGAGCTCATAGCCACCAGCATGTCAGTCCCATCTTGAAAGTGTAGGAAACACAGTATTATGTGTTTTGATCAAGGGGACATTTTGACAATATCATTGAAGATACTAATGTGAATACGATGAGAGAATTAGGACCGGGTATTGTTATGATAATAATGACTACCATTTATGAAGCCCTAAATACTTCCAGGTGTTTCCATGTGCTATTGTATTTACTCTTCATAGCATCCAGGAAAGAAGAGGCACTGGTTATTCCTGGGACCTAGAGCAGGAGGCTGGAGCATAACCTGATTACAGGTGGGTGGTGGGGTCAGGAATTGAACCTGGAGCTGTTGACCTGTCATTACTCTTAAGCCTGAAAACAGCTGAACAACACAGCCAAAGGCTACCGATACATGTGTATGTCAACCTTTGCCCAGATTGGTTCTAGTTTTCTCATGACTTGGCAAGAGATAGTGTGTGTATCGAATGATCTGACGATGGGCAGGCAGTGTGACAGTTACAGCGATGCCTGCTCAGCGTCTCCTTTAAACCGAGCCCTTTGCCTGCATGTTCACATCCAATACTCAAAAGCCTTAGGAAATGGGTTTGTCATTTTCTAGCTTAAGAAGCTGAGGCCAGAGTTGGATTTGTGTCAGGCATTCTGAATTCAGAGCCCCGACGTTCATCACGACACCTGGAGAATACAGAGCCCATCTTGGCAGCTGTGAGCAGTGAGTCTGAGGACTCGTGTTTGATAGGGATACCCATCAGAAAAGAAGCATGTGTGGGTGAAGAGCACCCCATGCTTCTTTTGGGGAAGCATAATGTGCATCTTGCTCTATTCTGCACTGGTCAAGCTCACCTAGAGTCTTGTATTCACTTCTCAGTGTCACAGTTTCAGGTGGCTGTAGATTCCCTCTGTGCTTTTCTGGAAAGCACACAGGAGTTCTTTTTTTTTTTCGTTGTATTTTTTGGCTGCATTGGGTCTTCATCGCGGCACACGGGATCTTTGTTGAAGCACTTGAAGCACGCAGGATCCTTTTTCGTTACAATGCGAGGTCAGCTGGGGGTCTGTTTGGGTTTCTCTCTAGTTGCAGCGCTCGGACTTCTCTCTAGTCACACAGGCATTCTTTGCCCAAGTTTCAACTCTTCTGAAACCAGTGATGAGACCAGGTAAAGCATCTGCTCCCTCTGAACCTGTTTCTTCATCTGTGAAGGAATCGTAGTCATTTGTGATAACTGCAAAGACAGACTGGATGTGTCCAGGCAAAAGGGCTTTGGAATCAGTAAGGTTGCCTTCTACAGAAGTGGTGGTGATATTTTACTTGTTTCATGTTTCAGAAGAGAACTGTTGGGACAGGGAGGTGGGTCTCACAACCACGTCCAGTTCGGGGCCGTGTTCAGGAACCTGGGCGTTCACTCAGGAGACAAGAGGTCAGGGGAAACCTGGTGGCTGGCTTTTTTAGAACCACAGTGTGAAACTGGAAACTTCGAGGCTGCCAGGGGCCAGAGGAAGGCACACAGGCCCCCCACTCCCAAAACCCCTCTTCCGCTCTGCTCTGCGTCTGTCCACAAACAGAGATGAGGGCTCTGGTCAGTAGGGGAAGCTGCTTCCACTCTCCCAGGCCCAGGAGCAGCTCCCTGACACTGAGGTTGAAGCAGAAAGTGGGCAAGGGGGTGGGACAGAGGACAGTTCCTCTAACTCATCTCTGTCCCTGAAGTGATCCAGATGGCACCCCTTCAGCTCCCACACGGGCTGAATAGGTGGGAAATACATGGCTGCAGAGGCAGCTCACTTGTTGGGCTGGGTCATAAAGAAGCACAGAAAGCAGTAATCTGCCTAAGTGGGGCTGTGGTTAATAACAACTCCGGTCCTTGGGATAATCCATAGTTTAAGCAGTAGTTCTTTTAATATTTTAAGAAAAATTACCCTTAGGCCTGAATGCCATGTTTATAGTACCAATTCTGAGGGCTGGGAAGGAAGGATTGCCCATTTTCTCATCACCCTGTTGGCTTTCACATGGCTGCCTGGTGGCCGCCCTGTCACAGAGGAGATGCTGGAGGATGCAGTCCCTGCGGCGGGTGAGCCGTGACCAGGCCAGGAACAAGGTGGGCTGCCTGCACCATCCGCCCACCACATCTCACTGCCAAGTTTTGGTCCTAATACATTTCCAAAGACTGCCTGTCAGATGTTCTCCAAACAGTCTCTTGTGAACCCATTTCACAGAGCGGGGCCTGAACTCTTCTGAGAGAAAGAGTAAAATCACCGCGGCGCCGAGTGACAGCTCAGGAGGGAACTGTGTTCTTTTAGTTGTGATGTTCACAGGCCAAGGTTTCAGAGGAATTGGAAGATGGGCAAATGTGCTTCTTGACCTTTCTGAAAATAGTCTGAGTCACTTTCACTTTCAGCCTCCGAAGCGTGTTAAATGAATCCTTTGTGCAGTTTACAGAAAGTGAAGAGCGGTTTGGCAACCGAGAAAAGTTCCAACTCCTCACAGCCTCTCCTACATTGAGTAACATTTCTTTTGAGTCGTCTATTAACACTGTTCTGAAACAGACTTTTTACGAAGCCTAGAACTTGCTCAAGAGTGGCCCTAATTTGAGTGCTTTAAAAATACAAGAAATGTGTGATGTGCCACAAAACACAGGAAATGACAGCCCACATCTGACTTGGTGGAAAGAAATTGTAATTATTGAAAAGGTGTGATTGGTATATTTATTCGTATTACCTGTCAGTGACTCTATGAGATGCTTGCAGAACACAAACAGAGGTTTGCACATAACATGAAAGGTACTTTCTTTTGCTCTGGTCTTTGTGGGAATGTGTATGTGGCTTGTGATTGTCCAACCACTCTTCTAAAAAGACTGACCATCCGCAGGCCTGGTACTCCTGAGTTCAGGTAGAGTGCGTGAGCTCTCATTCGCTATGTGCGTATTAAAAAAAAAAAAAGTTCACCTGTGTAGATCTGAAAATGTATGTTGACTTTCCTGAAAAACTCGACAGACCTGACATTTTTAATCTACCCCAGGATAAGCTAGTCTTAGAAAGTGAATGTGAGGAGGAGTGTGGTGGTTAAGAGAACCAGGGAAAGGAGTCAGCCAAGTCCTGGCCTGGACCAGTCCTACCTGGCCGTGACCGTCGGCGGATGCAGAATGGAGGGAGGCCACATCTATAAGAAAAAAAAGACCTCATCTTGTCTATTCATTAACCTGAGGGCAGGGATTCTCAAAGCTGCTGGCACCTGGAAAAAGTACCCTCAAGATATATTTTGGGACTCCATTCCATAACTTCTGAATTGATTCTGTGTTTGGAGCCCTAAAATTGCTATTGAGATAAAAGCCACCTTGGTAAATTTTTTTTTTTTGAGATATAATTCACATACAATAAAAGTCACCCTTTCTAGTGTACAAGTCAGTGGTTTTAGCATATTCACAGAGTTGTACAACCATGACCACTATCTAATTGTAGATATTTTCATCACGCCAAAAAGAAGCCCTGTACCCATTACCAGTCAACCCTGATTGCCCCTCCCCCCAGCCCCTAGCAATCACTAATCTACTTTCTGTCTCTGGATTTGCCTACTTTAAATATTTCATATAAATAGAATTATACAATATATAGCCTTTTATGTCTTGCTTTTTTCACTCAGCATAATATTTTCAAAGCAGATCCATGGTGTAACATGTATCAGTACTTCATTTCTCCTTATGGCTGAAAATATTCCACTCTATGTATATACCACATTTTTTTTATCCATTCATCAATTGATGAACATTTGGGTTGCTTCCACTTTGGGGCTATTATAAATAATGCTGTTATGAGCCTATCTGTACAACTATTTGTAGGGATATATGTTATCATTTCTCTTGGGTATATACCTAGAAGTGGAATTACAAGGGCATAAAACAACTTTATGTTTAACTTTTTTTTTTTTTTTTTTATGTTTAACTTTTTGAGGAACTACAAAACTGGTTTCCAGAGTGGCTGCACGATTTTACAATCCTACCAGCATATATGAGTGTTCTAATTTCTCTACCTTCCACCAACACTTGTTATCGGCCTTCTTTTTGTTTATAGCCATCCTAGTGGGTGTGAAGTAGTATCTCATTGTGCTTTTGATTTGCATTTCCCTAGGGACTAATGATATTGAACGTCTTTTCATGTGTTTGTTGGCCATTTATATATCTTCTTTAGAGAAATGTCCATTCAAACCCTTTGCCCATATTTAATTGGGTTATGTGTCATTTTATTATTGAGTTGTAAGTGTTCTTTATATATTCTGGATATAAGTCCCTTATTGGATATGTGATTTGTAAGTAAGTCTTTCTTCTGTGGGTTGCCTTTTCACTTTCTTGATGGTGTCCTTTGACCATTTCAAAGTTTTAAATTTTGATGAAGTTTGGTTTATCAATTTTTCCTTTTGTCTGTGCTTGTGGTATCATATCTAAGAAACCATTGCCAATACAAGGTGGTGAAGATCTAAGTTTTTGTCTAAGAGTTTTATAGTTTTAGCTTTTACATTTAGATTTTTGATCCACGTTGGTTAATTTTTGTATACCATGTAAGACCCAACTTCCTTTTTTGTATATTGATATCCAGTTGTCCCAACACTCTTGTTGAAAAGACTGTTCTTTCCTCCATTGTATTATCTTGGTAACCTTGCCAAAAATAAGTTAACCATAATGTAAGGGTTTATTTCTAAACTCTTAATTCTATTTAATTGTCTCTCCTTATGCCATCATCTATTCATTTGATCATGTGGTTGCTGTTTTTTATTCTATTGATATGGTTATTACATTGACTTATTTTCAGATGTTAAACCAACCTTGCATTCCTGGGATAAATTGCTTGGTCATGGTGTATACTCCTTTTTTTTTTTCTTCTTTTTTTATGTTGCTGGATGTGGCTTGCTAGTATTTTGTTCAGGATTTTGGGGTCTATGTTAATAAGGAATATTATTGTGTAGTTTTCTTTTCTTGTGATGTCTTTGACTTTGACTGATTTGGATGTCAGCATAATACTGGCTTCATAGAATGATTTAGAAAGTGTGAAAGTGTTCCCTTCTTCCTCCTCTCTTCCTCCCCCTCCTGTCAGATGTCAATACCTCCCTTGAGGTATTCACATCTGCAACTATTATTGTTGAACTGTGTATTTCTCCCTTCAATTCTGTTAGTTTTTCTTCATTTATTTTGGACTCTGCTGTTATGCGTATATATTTATAATTATTATGTCTTCTTGATGGATTAACACTTTTATCATAATAAGATGTGCTTTTTTATCTATAGTAACTGTTTTTATCTTAAAATCTGGTTTGTCTGATATTAGTGTAGACACTCCAATTTTCTTTTGGTTGTTCTTTGCATGGCATATTTTTCCTATCATTTTGCTTTCAACCTACTTATACCTTTGAATCTAAAGCATGTCTCTTGTAGACAGCACAAAGTTGGATTATGTTATTTTAATTCATTCTGCTCTTTCTGCCTTTTGATGGAGTTTAACCATTTACATTTAATATAATTATTGATAAGGTAGTATTTACATCTGCCATTTTGCTATTTTTCTACATGTCACGTCTCTTTTTTCTCTCTTACTTCTTTGTGTTTAACAGATATTTTCTAGTGTATCATTTTAATTCCCTGGTCATTTCATTTGCTGTATATATCTTTGGACTTGTTTTCTTAATGGTTTTTTGGGGAAGTACAATTACCATCTTAACTTATAAATCTATTTTGGATTGATACCGACTTAATTCCAATAGTACATAAAAACTTTGCTCTAATGTAGCTTTGTACCCTTCCCTCCCTCTGTGCTATTATTATCATATAAATTAAATCTTTATGCATTATAAATCTGTGAGAATAGCTTTATAATGATTAATTTATGCAGTTGTCTTTGAATTCCAATTGGAGGGAAAAAGTTACAGATGAAAAATACATTTCTACTGTCTTTTATGTATGTAATTAACTTTATCAGTACACCTCATTTTTTTCATGTGGATTTGAATTACTCTCTAGTGTCCTTTCATTTCAACCAGAAGGCCTCCCTTTATAATATTTATTTTAAGAAAGTTCTGCTAGTGACAAATTCTTTATGTTTTTGTTTGTCTTGGAATATCTTAATTTTTCCTTCATTTTTGAAGTGTAATTTTGTTAGACATAGGGTTATTGGTTGACAGTCTGTTTTTTTCCAGCACTTTGAATATGTCATGCCACTGCCTTTTGGCCTTTATGGTTTCTGATGAGAAATTAGCTGTTAATCTTATTGAGAACCCCTTGTAAATAACAAGTTCCTTCTCTCCTGCTACTTTCAGGATTCTCCGGCTTTAGCACACATTATAATGTGTTTCAGTGTGGATCTCTTTGAGTTGATCCTGACTGGATTTCATTGAGCTTTTTGGATGTGTGGTTCATGTCTTTTGTCAAATTTGAGAAGTTTTTGGTCATTATCTCTTTAAATATTCTTTCTACTCCTTTCTGTCCTCTCCTTCTGGAACTCCCATTATACATATATTAGTACATTTGATGATATCCCACAGGTCTTTGAGGGTCTGTTCATTTTTCTTTGATCTTTTTCTCTCTACTTTTCAAATTTGATGATTTCTATTGATATGTTTTCAAGCTTACTGATTCCTCTGCTGTGTCAAAACTGCTCTTGAGACTGTGTAGGGAATTTTTTGTTTCAGTTTATATTTTTGACTTTAGAATGGTTCTTTAGTTCCCTTTTTACAATATCTCTTTATTAAGTGTCCTTGTCTGGTGAGACATTGTTCTCATACTTTCGTTCTTTGAACATATTTAAAAGAGCTGATTTAAAATCTTTTCTAGTAAGTTCAGAGTCTTGGCTTTTTCAGGGACAGTTCCTATTTATTGCTTCTTTTCCTTGTATTGGTCACACTTTCTTATTTCTTTGCATGTCATAATATCTTGTTGAATTATGGACATTTAAAATAATATAATGTCCAACTCTGAAAATCAGATCCTTGCATCCCCTTCCCGCATTTATAGTTGCTGTCCATTATTGTTGTTATTTGTTTATTTATAGATTTGCCTGAAATAATAATGTATTCTTTGTTATGTGTGGTCACTGAAATCTCTGCTTGGTTAGTTCAGTGGTCAGCTATTAGCTGGACTGATATTCCTTTAAATTCCTTGAACCGATAAGTCTCCAGCTCTTGCAGAAGGGCTCTGTGTGCATGTTGGGGCATGTCATCAATGCTTTGTCAGGGAATTGGCAACCCTGGTTTAGTCTTCACTTCCTATTTGTTCAGAGCCTCAAGGTCAACCAGAGGTAAGAGTTAGGGCCTTCTTAGGTCTCTCCTGAGTGTACATACAGCCCTGCACATGCATATTGCCTTCTAGATTCCTAGGAATATGTTAGAGCTTTTCATAGCCCCTGTGGACATCTCATTCCCCATTTTCTCCTTTTCAGTGTTTTGGTCAGCTTCTTATTTATGCCAATTGTAATCACTGCCTCAGACAATTTGGATGCTAAACAATTGTCAATGGTTGTTTTCCACAAATACTCTACAGACAAATCTGTTCACAGTGAGGGAGCTCTGAGTCAGGTCAGATAAAGGCAAGACCTTTGATTTGAATGGGGTTTTCCCACTAGTTGATTCTCCAAGGAGCTGCCAGACAGGTCGGATAATGACAAATTCCTAGGAATAGAGCTGTGGGGAGCTCTGTCATGGTGGTAGATTGGTCATGGCTACACTGACTTTGAGGCCGTTGGATTTCAAGCTGTACAAGGAGTTTGGAAAGGAGGCTGGATATACAGCAATTTAAAAACCACAGAGCTTGATGTTCTTATTGAGATTCAGTCATTTTTCTTGAATAAATGCTCCTTAGATTGTTGCAAGCTTTTGGTTGAATTCCAGGGTTCTGTAAAAGTTGATTTTGATCATTATTGCTTACATAGAGGAGCAGATTTTTGGAGATTCTCCTTGCACCATTCCCACTGATGACACTTGCCCAGCTGATTCTAATGCAACCATGTGTACCATGGGATGTTATTGATAAATAAGGTATTCAGAGTAGCTTTCTGACTTCTGGTACATCAGAACTGATGTCTATTGAATAAACTGATGTTTGTTGAATAACAGTAATAATAGAACAATGATAATATATTGATCATTAATTATTAATATTACTAATATATTAATCGTTATTATTAATATAATATTTATTATTATTATTCCACCAGGGAGTTCCCTGGTGGCTTAGTGGGTATGATTCTGAGCTTTCACTGCTGTAGCCTGGGTTCAATCCCTGGTTGGGGAACTGAGATCCCACAAGCTGCACAGTGTAGCCAAAAATATATATACATAGATCATTAATTGTTAATATAAATAATATATTAATAATTATTATTAATATAAAATTTATTATTATTACAGCCCCAAATATTTTCAGTCAAAATGTAAAGTTTATTTTTAGTCAAAAAAGAGTAGGCTTTACTGCTGTGTTGTCTTTTAAATGTGTTCTCTGAGGATGGACCCAGGAAACAGAAATTTGCTGCTCCAGCTGAGGCTGCCCCTGCCTAGTCATAAGGTTGGCTTGGTCTGTGGAGGATTTGTGTTCATTCAACCACCAGTGGCTAAACTGAAAGCCATAGATCAAAGCAAATCAATACATAAATGCAGAATTGAAGGAGTAAAAATCAGAAGTTAATTACTGAGTCCTAGCATTTATAAGCGTTTTATGTTTTAGGAGAAGTATAAACCTTTCTTCCATGCTGTTAAATGCATGTTCCATTGTTGGACATGAAGACCATGATGACAAAACAGTTTATTAATTTGAACTTTCAGAGATCTTGGGCAGGATTTCAAATACAGTAAGAGTTTGCTAGTGATGGAATCCAAGAGTTCTTTTCTTGAAAAGAAAAAAATAAAATGAAAATAATCAAGATTAAATTTGATGATTGACTATTTCTAATATAGGCTAGGGAGCCAGATATATTCTAGTTGGTTCCTAGAATGCATAATTGGCCCTCGGTTAAGTTTCAGAAGAATTTTTCAGTTACGGTGTTGTTGAGAACAACAGGTCATTTCGCAGAGTCCTCACACCGCCACTGGCACTGTTAACTCTCAGAGCTCCTCAAATACATTGGCTAATGTTGTTAACATGGCTAATTACTGGTGTGCTCCACTAGAGTCTGCATTGATGTTACAAAAACTGTTTAGGCTACACAGACTCTTTATTCATGTAGTAATTACAGCTTATTTGTCTTGAGTATTTCGCAAGTGTTCTCTTTGGATAATACTGGCAAGATTAAGTAATAGTTTCTCGCTAACAGTATTTCTCAAGAACATCAGACATGATGGATTGAGATTTGATGTATTACGGGTATGTCTTTGACTCCTGGCATCTTCGACCTTTTACTTTTCTCACATATAAAATAATTTTATGGTGGGGCTATGTCTATTGTTTCTAACACAAATGCCAGGAACTATTTGAGCAAAATATTTGATTTTCATTTTATTGGGTAGTTTTTACAATGACCAAGTGTAACACATCCCAGCCAGCCACAACACTGTGCTAGAAACCAGGGACTTCAAAGAGTCTTCTTTTTAGAACTCTGAAGGAACTGAAGCGCTATTTCTCCATATCATCCGACTTAATTATTGGCAATAAGTGACGGTTGGCAGGAAGCCTGCATCACGTGGTTCCAGTTCTGCTTCAGAAAATGTCAATAAGGGGCACAAACCCTGGCCTGCGTTGTGCAGCCGTGGGCTCGGATCCCCTGACACATGATTCAGAGCCCATTATGCAATGTGATGCTCACTGATTCATGGCCGCTTGCACAAGAAGTTTTTCATTACCCCGAATGCAAGCATCCTGGGAATGATTAACTTTGTGACATAACTCTCATCATACAACTATGGAAGATTCTAACAGAGCTTCAAGATCATGTGCTTCAGAAATAACCAAATATGTTTTGGCTCCTTAATGGGTCCATGATTAACAACTGCTTTAAAGCCACTGAGTAAAACAGAAACCTATTAGGGATTTTTGTTTGGATTGGGGGTTTCATGAGACTGGTTCATGTGTGAATGCTCTTCTACCATATTTTAATTTTAACTTTATGTATTCTAGTTTGCTGTGGAAAAAGTCAGATCTATTTTATAGTGCTGCATCTTGTGAGCTCAATATTGAACATAAGGTCACTTTTATTTTTCTTTATTTTTTATATTGGAGTGTATTTGATTTACAATGGTGTGTTAGTTTCAGGTGTACAGCAAAGTGATTCAGTTATACATATACACATATTTATTCTTTTTCAGATTATTTTCCCATATAGGTTATTACAGAGTACTGAGTAGAGTTCCCTGTGCTATACAGTAGGTCCTTGTTGATTATCTATTTTACATATAGTAGTATGACTATACAGTTGCTTTTATTCAACATTTTTGGGCCACAAAGCTATGCCTCTTCTATCCCCATGCATGATGGAGAGTTACTGTGATGGTTGTTATTGATTTCATATGACTAAAATGGTAAATTAAAATTTTGCATTTTGTTAAAGATTTTTGAATCTTGGTTGAGTACAGTATGACATGCTTGGTGTATTAGGACTCTTTGATGTGAGTGGCAGAAAAATCAACCTAAGTTGCTTAGGCACAAGGGAGCTTCGTGGCTCTCAGCGTGGACAGGACAGGGGAGCCAGGGTCTTAGAGCTGCAGGGACACTCTCCATTTCTCATCAAGTGTCCTCTGGCATGTGGCTTCATCCTCTGGGCCTGACTTCAGCTCCAGGCTGCCAACCTTACCACCAGGGAGGAAGGGGAACCCTCCTTGCTCAGTTCCAACTCAAAATCTCCCAGGAGTGGCCTCTGCTGGGCCTCACAGATCACATGTCCTCTCTATGGCCACAGAAGTGGGCATTATGAGTGGGGGAGGGGGACCTCTCCAACAGAAGGGAGGGCTGCTGTCTGGCCCGAAAAGTCACAGCAGCCACCGAGGGCCAACCTTGACCCAACTGGTCATCCATTCACCATGATGCCCCCAAATCACCTTAAAGCATTTCCTCCTTGTCAATCCACAACTTGCCTTAAAGCATTTTCTCCTTTACGTCTACAACTTATGTTAAACATTCCTACTTGTATGTCCACAAACGCAGGTGTCTTGCTAAGAGCAACCCCAGGTTCTGCCCAGCAGCTGCGCCCAGCTCTAACCCCATACCTCTAGGTCACATCCATTGCTCTCGAGGTCAGGTTTGGCTGCACAGAACCAGGTAGCCTGTGGCCTCCATACTGTTCAGCCCCCTCAGCACACTGTACCCAGTGAGGGAGGGAACCCATTTACAAATGGGGACAAAGCACACTGAGCTCTCTATCCCCACAATATCTATGTCACAGGGGGGATATAACAGGGCTGGCAGGTCTCAGACATCCATTTTCTGACCCCCTTCCCTGACAGTAGATTAAGCCCCTTAGGCAATCTTCCCACCAGGTTCCTGCTGATAGGTTTTTCTCCTGAAGGATGATTGGAGAGAACTTCGTGGGCGTCTTTATCCCTCACTGATTCACTTTTGTCAGTGCTGTTGCAGAGCGTCCTGGAGGTTGTCACAGGCTGGGGATAGACCCCTGGAAACTGCATCTGGCTTTTCATAGATTGAATGCAGGGGAGGCAGTCCATTATCCAATAACTGATAACATGATCCTGGTCAAATGACTACTTTGGGACTTGAACTGGGTGGAATCTAAGGACTTTGCCTCCTAAGCTGTGTGCTTGGGGATTCTGCTCTCTCTAGACCTCAGCCTAACGACATCTGCTTTAGACCAACAGCATATCAAACGCTTGGGAGAGGGTGATGGTTACTAACGAGCTCCAGCGTGTGGCCCTGTCAGCAAGGACCTAAATTAGCCAGGTAGCTAAAGAACACAATCCACTGGCAGGGAAGGGGGTCAGGTGACAAAGGGGGCTCAGTCAGGATAAGACACCCAGGCCTGTGTCAGAACTCTTTTGGTGGCAAGAAACACAAACCCAACTTGAACTAAACTAGACAGGAAAAGAGAATCTGCTGACCAGACAGCTTCTGCGACAACTAGACCTGTAGTCTCAGTCTTTTCTGGTCTCTCCCTCTCCCCTACCAACTGGTTCTCCATGCAGGAGAGGACGTGCCCCTGGTGGTCCCCAGCTTGCATCTTTCCAGCCTTTCTACCAAAGTGGAGGGTGATCTTACCTCCATATTTTGGGAAGATATTTTGGGAAGGACTTGGGCCCTGGGGTGGGGGTGAGGTCCTGTAATTGACAGCCCTCATTAGGACTCCATGCTTGGAGTTGGGGAGACAATGCAGGAGACCCCCACCACACTTGGTTTTAATGACAGCAGACGGCCGTGTGGTGTATCATTGGGCAGGTCCCTGTGACTATGTCTCCAATTATTAATGCATTTTTTTTCTTCACCTCTGCACTTGCACTGTGGTCAAACACCCAGGAAACCACTTGGTTATTACGAGGGTCTACAAATCCATGTTGCCACCAACTGGGTAAATATGCTTGGCACAGATATGCCAATGCTTGCCCAGTGTTTTAAGAGTTGCTGTGTTTAACAAAGTGCTGGTTCATCTTAAGTCACCACTTAATCCACATTTGTTATTTGTCATTTTATTTGTTTTCTAAGAGGATGATAAATGTCCAGTTACTTTCATGTAGGGCTCCTCAAAATATGATGATGTCCACACTCAGAAACACAGGAGCCCTGTTTTTTTATTGCACTTGGAGCAGTTCTACAGTTTTCTGCTGCAAGATGACTAGGCAACACCAGTGGACTTTTTCTAAATAACACGTCCTAACATACACATACTACTATATATATAAAATAGATAACCAACAAGGACCTATTGTATAGCACAGGGAATTATACTCAATATTTTGTAATACTCTATAAGGGAAAAGAATCTGAAAAAGAACAGGTATATATAAATGTATAACTGAATCACTTTGCTGTTCACCTGAAACTAACACAACCTTGTAAGTCAACTATACTTCAATTTAAAAAAGAGAGAGAGAGAGAGACAGAGAGAGAGGAATAAATCACACGTCCTGTTCTGTAAATAAAACTTCTAAAGAAGAGAATGCTTGGTTTTCTTTCTCGTGAACAATGTACACAGTGCCTGCATGTTTGGTGAGACACTTAGAAGGGATGTAAGATTAGCCAGCTTGCAGTGCAGGCACATGTTCTCATGAGAAAAATGAGAAAAGGGAGAAGGAGGTGAAGCAGGAATCCAGCAGCCTCCCCACTGCCCATACACTCTCCTCCAAAGCCCTGATTCCCTTCTCTGCGAAGAGCAGGTGGTACAATAACCTTGTTCTCTTGGCTTCACGGGACGGCAGTGACAGGCAGGTGTCTTAATGCAGACGGGACCCGAGCTGTGTGAAATTCAGACTACAGCCCTACTTTCATGGCCCTTTCTTTCCACTTCAGCTGAGGACCCTGGCCTGTTCTAGTTTTAGCTTCATTGCTAAGGGGACGCATTTGTCCACCAGTCGAGCTTCGGAGAGGCTCCAGTCCACGCGACCTCCCACACTCTGGCTTCATCGAAAGCCAAGAGGGTGGGTAAACATTGACTTAGGAGTCATCCCGGAGCCAGTGCAAAGGTGCAAGAAGCAGGTCCCCGGGCTGCCTGATGCTGCCTACGTGCCCGGAGGCTCTGGAGAGGGCGGTGACAAGCACAGAGCTGCTTCCTGGAACAAGGCGCTGATAAGAGGCAACTTGTTGTGCTTAAGTTTCAGTTGAACTCCACTGCGGGTTAGGAAATCCTATGTCATAACTACTGCACTTAGGATTTTGAGTACTGGTTTCCCCAGGAAGGACTCTGTATTTGGAGAGAGAGAGAGAGAGAGAGAGAGAGAGAGAAAGGGAGTGCATGTGAGCAAGCATGACTTCCTTTCAGTATTTATTTTGGAAAACGTTCAGAGAGGCCAAAAATAATGACCAGCAAGGGGGCTTCCTCGCTGTGCTCTGTGCGGGTCTCGGGGTCTCTGTGCAGACAGACAGCACCCCCAGTGCTGGGCACATGGGCAGTCCTGCTGAGAAACCGCAGGAGCCACTGCATGATGACCACGGGGTCCCCGAACCCATGGGGTGGGCTCGCTGGGATGGGTTTATCATCTTTGTTGTCACGCCTTCCACGCCTGTACTGACCACCTAAATCTACAGCCTTCCTTGGAGATGTCTTCTGGCTTGTAGGAGAAAAATGGCATTTAGATCTAGGTTATTCCAGAGGGTGGAGTGAGCTAAGTCCAGTGGAGGCTAAAAATAGCCAGAGCCCAGCCGGCCTGGTCAAGCCTGTGGGCCTGGGGCCTGCCTGCTGTCACCCTGGCCCTCCCTGGACGCGCCACATGCCAGTACTGTTTCCAGAGCCCGTTACTCATATGTCAGATTCCCACTGTCGTGATGTTATTGCATGCACCAACTGCATTTCCACAGAAAAGCGTGAGTCACTCCCAAGTGGGGCTTCGAGAAAGAACTCAGCTAGAGAGGCAGGGAACGGCTCTCATAAACCGGAAGATTAGGCGGGGAAGGGGCCTTTTATAGCATCGAGCGTTGGCTCTTTTTCCATAGGTTAATTTTTATCTTAACAACCAAGATAAGGTTGGATGGTCTTTTCATAAGAAATCTATTTAAATACAAAGGATTATTTGAACTTCTTTTTAAAAGCCGAGGGCATTTTTTTGTGGTGCTCAATTTATAAATAAAATAGATTGGGGTTGTTTGATGGACATTTACGATGCCGACTGCCAGTGACTCTTGCCAGGGCGCTCTCTCCGCACCACTATGGGGACAAAAAATACCCTTTGTTCTTGTCCGCAGGGACGGCCCTGATCAGCCAGGCATGCCCACCCCAGACCCCATGAGACGGGGCTTACTGCTCGGAACAGATGGTGATTTTTCAAACTGAATGTTATTCTGGTGCACTTACTTAGGAAAAAGATCTAAAAATAGACTTGAATGAGTATAACCTGCAAAAATAAGTTGTCAGCTTCTTTTTACTCCTGCTGGGTTGAAAACAAAGCTGTCAGCAATTTCTGTGCATTGAGGAATCTGTGTGCTTTCTTATTTTAGAGAAAGCTTTTTCAGTAGGACTGCGATTGAGTCCCCTTAAATCTCTCAGTGTCAACAAATTACCATCTGTTGTTCTGGAGACTCTCAAGCTGATGACTGCTGCTCCTCGCTTGAAGCTGGGGGCAGGCGTCTGCCCCTCTGAGAAATGCGGCCTGAGGATGGGGACCAGCGCTGCGCCCCTGGAGGGGCTGGTTGCAGGATCTCGAGGTCAGCCAGAACCCTTGAAGCCTGATGCAGGGAGCAGTCGCCCCCCTCAGTGAAGACACTGGGCTTGGAGATGAGGTGGAGATGAGGTCCCGGCCGGGGAGGCCTGATGCCTGTCGTGACTTAGGGAGAAACGGCCGGAGCACTGGACTTTGAGGGGATAGGCCAAGAGCTCAGCCTCCCTCGCAAAGTACCCAGTGCTGTCTTGCCTGGCGGGCGATGTGCGCCAGGCTTGTAGAGGCTTTCCACGCCCCTGTGCAGTATTGTTGTCTGTGAAATGACTCCCATGCTAACAGGGTGATGTAAAGCCTAGAGAAGTCAGGGGGTGGATGGAGCCCTTGCTCATCCTGGGAGAGACTGGCTTGAGTCTGAGAAATAAAATGAAGCTGGAAACGACACCTCTCCTGGTGGAGAATTGTGCTGGTGGCCCCCAGACTCGGTCTAAGCCCGAGCAAGCGCAGGCTCTTGGGGCTGTGCCTCCCCGCTGAGCGCTCGCCGTGGTCCCCAGGGAGAGGTACCCAGCCGGGGAGCAGGCTCTGCCAGCGCAGGAAGGGAATGGACACCCCCAGGAAGCCCTCTCGGCCTCTGCTCACTGAGCACGCCCTTCCCAATGCCAAGCAGTTTTGTAAACGGTTTCCCCCCAAATCCAGACTACTCACCAATAGGATTTGGGGTTCTGCTGCTTAGAAACTTTCTCCGCTCAGTCTTCACTGTATTTTAACCTGCACGTGCTTTCTCGAAATAAGGGAAACAGCTCCAGTTCTCACCTCACACGTGCCCGACACACAGGTACACACATGGGTGCACAATCCCCCCCGCACACACCACAAACACACACATACCCCCTCATACACAAACACCACACATACACACACCAAACACACACGCACCACAAACACACACTCTACATATACACACACACACACACGCACGCACACACACACTGTGCTGAGGAAAAGAGTGCTTTCTCTTGGGATGGGCATGGTGACGTATCAGAGGAGAAAAAGGAAGATGAGCGTGATTCTCCAGGGGCGGGAGGGCATGGGGAGAGCGAGGCTGGGCAGGCCAGTGTCAGAGGACTGCCGGGGCTCGAAGAACCTCCCACCTGGCTCCATCAGGCTGTCAGAGAGGGTGCAGGGGACGGTCAGGCCAGGATGGTGTTGGAGGCTCCGGGAAACTGCCCAGCCGGCTTCTGTTTGATGAAATGATCTCAATAGCTCATGAATGAATGTAGCCTGTGTGTGCTAAGGGAGGAGGTTAGACTCCCACTAGCACTTTCCCCAAAGGCTGAGCTGGGACGGAAGCCCTCGCTCCTGCCCCACCTCTCCACTGTGCGCACACTTTTTCAAAGGGGGCATCAGTCCATTTGCCAACCAGAGGCTCCAGGTTCCCGAGGGCCCTAAAGGGTGCACTCCCCGGCTTTTAGCAGGGGACTCTAAGAAAGACCATGGTGAACTTGCGTGTGTGTTTCTGACCCTGCATGACAATTCTTACAGCACTTTCTTCTGGCCAAAAGCACATTGGAGAATCAAAAGTTTTGACTATTTCAAAATAATTTGAAAGGGTGCTAGTGACAAGTCTAGGGCCCAAATGCATTGTCTGGAAAGGGAATGAAGTCTTAAAAGGAATAGAAAGGATGAAGTACTTCAAAAATTAAGTGGAACAGATGAATGAAACTTAATGGCCTTTAAACCTTGGAAGAATGACTGTCTTACCCTTGGGCTGCTTCCTAGGGTCCAGAGAGCTCTGCACCCCAGCTCACCCAGCTGTGCCCCCAGCAATGGGATCCCCAAGAGAAAGTATCTGGCAATGAAGCGAGGAGGCATGGGAGGAGGACCTCTCAGAAGAAACCATCTCGCTGAGCCCCCTAAAAAGTCATGTAAGTCTATGGTCACCACCCTGTGTCAGCGAGGATCCAGGGCTGAAGGAGTAGTTGCATAGCAATGATGTTAGATATCTAAAGCCACACATTTAGAAAAGAAGTTCCTGTTCTTTGGCAAAGCAATCGAAGTCCTGGGGATTCGTCCTGAGAAACTAATCAAGGATGTGCGCCCAGAATGTTAACCTCTGAAACAACCCTCAGCAATAAGAAGATGGGACAAATACATTCTAGCACTTGCACTCCCTGTACTGAAGATCGTGTTGTAGAAGTATGTATATAATAGTCAGAGAAAAATGTTTACTGTGTGCTGTTACGTTGAAAAAGCCGGTTACAATTCAGTTGGCACAATATAATCCAGTTTTCATGTAACGATACATATACCTTTTCCAATTTTTTTACAGTTGTATTAGTTTTCTATTGCTGCTGTAACAAATCATCACAAACTTGGTGGCTTCAGACAACACACATTTGTTATGTTACAGTTTGGTGGTTCCAAAGGCTGACATGGGTCTCCCGGAGCTGAGATCATAGTGTCAGTATGGCTATTCTGCCTGGAGGCTCCAGGGGAGGATGGCTTCATTGCCTTTCGAGCTGCTGGCGGCCGCCTGCACTCCTGGGCTCAGATCCTCACCCACCTCTGCAGAGTAGCAACAGCAGGTCAAGTTATTTTCCTGCACCTGTGGTCTCTCCTGTCCTCCTCACCCACAGCTGGGACCTGTGACCAAGTTGGACACACCCAGGCTGTCCAGGAAAATCTCCCTATTTTAAGGTCAGCTGATTAGCATCCTTCATCTTAATTTCCTTCATTTCATCTGCTACCCTTTACCACGTAACCTAATGTATTTACAGGTTCCGTAGATTAGGGCACAGACATCTTCCTGAGATTAGAGCAGGTACCAGGTGAGCCGCTATTCTGCTCACCACAACACGTGTACTTTACTGTAATTAGCCAAGAAGAGCCCAGAAAAGCAGGAGGCTCGGGGCACTTTGTATTAGTTTTCCTCCCAGTTTTAAAGATTCACTTTCATTTCTGTAACCATAAATCATATGGTTCTCAGCTCTAGTTCTAAATGGACATTAATTCGATGTCATCATCATTCATTTCATATCATGGCTTTTCCATTTCTATGTTCTTGATTGGTCAGGCAGTTTTATTTTATTTTTGTTTTCCTAAAAGGTTCTGTATTTCCTGAAACCTGGCGAGGTTGAAACGTGTGTCTATTGGGTTTGACTAGAGTGATGATTTAACTGGGTCTACCTTTCCTGGGCGCACCCATTTCCCTCTCATATCCTCCGGGAGAGTTTCTTCTGCTAGTGGCAGTAAACACTGCTGGTAAGGTGCTGTTAAGAACCCCCCAACAAGCCTTCCGCAGAGGTGTCGTCATAAGCCCCTCAGAGCATTGCACTAGAAAACCAGCACATTGTTGGAGATGCCCCTCTGTCTCCGCCCAGTCAATCCCAAGCTGGGTAGAGGAATTCAAAGTGTGCACCACTTCAGGGTGAGATGAGACGTCCCCTCCTGAGAGCTTCCTGGCCCCCGGTGGGTTTCTGGGGGGCCCACAACTACTCCCACTCCCTTCCTAGCCCGAGGAGGAAAGGGCAGAGGACGCTGAGGGTTTAGCACAGCTGTGACTCTTCCGTGGTCAAAGGGCCCCTTAGAATGCCGTGTTTGGCCCTCCAATCTCCTGCTCATGCCACTTACTGACACACCCTGCCGGGGGGGGCACAAAAGCACAAGACTCCCATGGGACAGCCTCTGGGGACACAAAGCAGGACAGAAAATGGGTCTGGGGTCCAGGTAATCAGAGAACAGGTGCACGTCCAGACCAGGGCATACCTGCCTGGTCCCTCATGGCTCTTCACCTTGGTGGGGTGAGGACACATCACCTCAGGCTGCTGGAGATCATTCCATGAATAAAGTCCCAGCATCTGGCTCGACCTAGCACTTCCGAGATGGGACACTGACCATGACCCCGGGTCATCTTCTCGACCAGAGAAGCTGTGTTTTCTCATTTCTCACTTCATCGATGGAACTCTAGTCCTTCAAGTATGATTTCTCTGTTGGAGGGGGGACAAGTCTGCTCCTATATTCATTTCAAACTCTTACTCACAGAAAGCCCTGCCTCCGAACGGAAGAAATGGCTTTCCTTTGGAGACACTCAGGCTTTGCGGACATTAAGTACACGTATATAAAGTTGCTGGGCCAGACAGAGGCTTGAGGCAAAGGGGCAGGGAACCCCTCCACCTGGCTTGCTGAGCGCAAGGCCACTTCCTTCTGTCAGTGGAGAAGCCCACCTGTGATGTGGCCCAAGGTAGCCTCCTGCCCGAAAGCCATTGACGGCCTCGGTGCCTAAACCTTCAGCCCTTCCAGGTGACTGTGCTGAGACAGCGGCTTCGAGAATGTCCAGGATGGCTGGGAGACAGAAAAGTGAGCTCTGTGCCCTGGCAAGTGGTGAACAACCCCGAGGTCACAGGATGAGACCCTTTGCTGTGGCCCAGGCTGGCTTCATAGAAACCAGGCTGCTGTGTACATTTAGGAGAGCAGCTAATTCCATATTTTAAATGGTTTTATGAATCCCTTTTGGGGGCTTGCTTTTTGTTGTGGGATCTTAAAAATAGTATATCTAAAATAAAGCACTTGGGATTTTTCTCTTTCCACCCCAGAGTTTAAGGACTTTAGCAGTATTTTTCTTTTTTTCAAGCTTCAACCAGTCCTATTAAGAGTCAAAATCTGTTTTCTGTCATTTACTCTTGAAGGTGAGACAGCCATTGCCCCTGAAGGTCACCCCTGCGCTGCCATCTCACTCACCTGCAGGGCTCTCGAGAATGTCACCCAGGACACTTCCACATTGCAAGCCTCCTCAAGGGACATGCGTGTCTGTGTTCTGGGCACTCGGGGTCAGCAGAGCCCCTGTAGTACAGAGGTGCCTGAGTGTGGTTCAGTTATTGCCAGGAAACAAGCCATCCCCAAATCTGGTGCTCAGCGCAACACAACTTTTATTTCTTGCAATTCTGTGGATCAGGGTTTGGACAGGACTCAGCGGGGCGGCTCTTCTCCGGTGGCATCGGCTGGGGTGGCACCTGGGGCTACATTCAGCTGGGAATTCCACCGGCTGGAATGTCCTGGAGGGTGTCCCGTCTCCAGAGCCTCTCCTTGGGGCCTCTGGTCAATTGTGTGTCCAGCCTGGACCTCCTGGTAACACAGTGCTCCGTCTCTACTTGGGAGAAAGTAGATGCTCAAACCGTCTCAAGGACTGGATGCAAAATCTCAGAAGGTCACTTCTACTGTAGCCTGTGGTCAAAGCAATAGCCAGGCTGGTCCAGTTTCAAGGGGAGAGGAAGTGGCTCTAGGCCTGTGGGCCAGAGCAGGGATGCAATGAGGTCACGTTTGGACAAAGAGCAGCATGTGCCAGTATTGGTCAGTATTCCCTGCACAGCAGCTATTTTCATTGCCGTGACCCCCTTTGGTCCTCAGCTGGTATTCATGGTGGTCCCCTGTGTCCACCCTGTCCTAGGGAGCTTGCGTGTGGGGTGCGTGCAGTGTGTGCTTGGTGGGCATGGCCACACATCCGTGGTGCCTCTCGTTCCCTTGAAATCTAGAAACAACGCAGCCCACACCCCGCACTGTGAAGAAAGCCAGATCCTGCCCCCCAGGTTATGCAAATCCCTGAAATCGTTCTGGACCCCGATTCCCCTGAAATGTTTCAGTCTGTACGGACACACATCCTACCAGGACACCTGCCCACCCCCAGCCCCACAGGTGTGCACAGTGACCTTGCTCAGGTGTGTGCCTTGAGGCTGTAGCAGGGTTGCCTCTCTGCACAGCTGCAGGGGGGCACCACCCACGCTGTATCCCTCATCCTCCTGGACTCGAGGGTGCCCCCCAGAGAGCACAACAGCCCCAGAGCATCTGGAGTGGCAGTTGATGTCATAGAACCAGGGACACCTGTGGACATCCTGGTCCTTAAAGGTTGTGAGACCACACAGCCACCAGGGCTCTCGGTCTCTGTGGGACTGAGTCTTTGTCCTTTTTACTCCCCCTCCCACGGGCCCCTCATTTTCTGGGCAGGGTAGTTTGGCCTGTTTATTGCCTAAAGGTGCATTACCCATCACCCCTTCCCCAGCAGTGCCCTCTTTTTCTCTGGGTGCATCTAGGGGCTTCCCTGAATAGAGGCAGGTCCTCCCCAAGGGTCTCGGGTGGCTGCTGGTAACACGAGAAGCTGTTCCCCTGGACCAAGCGCTATGGGAGGGCATCCCAGGGCTCCCACCCAGTCCAGAGAGGCCGCTGGCTGCCTGGAGGAAGGGCCAGAGCTCAGGGCAGAGGAAACAGCCTTGCAGAGGCCAGGTTCTGAGGACAGGGTTTGTTCACAGAGCCCTTTGTGTGGAAGCTCCCAACCCCGACTGCATACAGCAGTCTCCTGGGAGGTTTTTAAAATCCACATGCCTGAGCCCACCCAAGCTGCTTAGACAAGGGTCTCTGGTGGTAGGATGCAAGTTATTGTGCTGGTCCAGCCACAAATAGCAGTCATTGATTTAGTGAATGAACATGTGCTAGGATTTCAATCAATGAGTATTTTTTAAAAACCTAACTGCAGACAAAAAGGTACTGGTACTGGGAATGGGAAGGGGTACAGGATACGGAGTACCAGCGTAGTGGGAGAATTCCTGTGTTTTCCACCAGCAAAGGAGCCAGGTTCCCTAGAAAAGTGCTTCATAATTTTTCAGCACATGAGATGAACAGCTTAGCCTTCTCTAGTTAATTAAGTAAACGTTGAATTTGAGACCAGAATTGGGGACAAACGTTCTGGGTTTAACTCCAGGCACTATTGGCTGGCTCGGGAGCGAGAGACAGAGCAGCTGTCTGCACGCACTTGTGCTTACGTTTGTGGCTGTGACACAAGTAGTAGCACTTGAACATTCATAGTATAGCTTATGAATTATGCAGAATATATTTGCATTCTCATTTTGGTAGCAGCACTGAAAATAGAAATCAAAAAGTTAGAGAGAGTGAGAAGAAAAGGCAGCGAGGAGCAAAGTCAAATGATATTCTTAGAACTTTATATTTGAGGTGGAAAGTTGAAGTCACGAAACCAGACAGATCTCTCTTTCTTTCCCTAATTAATTATAGGTTGTGAAGTCAGGGTGTGGGCTGGCGTATTCCTTTTTTAAAAAAACCGCATTTGACAGCTCTAGGCATCCTGGATTTCATCAGTGTCTCCAGGTGCATTGTAATTCATGTGAAATGTACACCTGATTGCATAACTGCATGATATTACCTGTGTTTCTCCATCAAGCTCACTTACATCATCTCAGGCGGAGGAGGAGAAATCCCACAGCACTGTTTTACCCTGAAGGAAAATTTGTCACTCCTTTCCTTTTTTGAAGGAATAGCTTTAAATCTAAAATACTTTAAAAATACAAAAAAGAAAAGTGAAAAACATCCCACTACTTAAAATGTTCTGTAATCTGCCCTGCCTTTCAGATTTTGGGCTTGGAAGCAGACAGAACAAAGGGATTCTGGTCTGGGTTTTGGAACCAGGTCACCTGGGTTCAGCTTTGCCACCTTCGGGCCGTGGGACCTTAGGTAGGTCACGTGGCTATCCCCTGCCTCAGTTTCCTGATCTGTAAAGTGGAGGTAACCATTGTAACCCCCTTGTAGGATTGTTAGGAGGATTAAATGCATGAATATGTGTAAAGTGTTCAGAACAGTACCTGGCACAGGGTGGAATTCAGTTAACTATGATCAAGATCATGATTATTCCTGACTGCACCCTACGCTTAAAAAAGCAGACACATGCACACACGTGTGACAAACACACGTGCACAATTACACACACACATGCACACTCATGCACACCTACATGGACACTCACATACATACCTGTGGACACACACACACACACTTTTTCCCACAAATAATAGCATCATAATCTCCGTGCAGCCCTGCAGCTTGCTCTGTTTTTCGCCTCACAATAATCATGAACATTTTTCCCAGTTGGCAACGTCCGCCTTCCTCTGGGGCTGCCACTCTTCTCCTGGTGGACATGCGGTTGTTGGGAGGTTTCGTTGCCACACACGTACTGCTGCAAGGCTTGGCCTGGGTTGGGGATATACAATTTTAACTGCTGCTCACCAAGATTTGCGTCAGTCTGCATTCCCACTGACAGCGGGGGCCTCTATCTCCACCTCCCGATGGAAGTGGACACAGCCCTGCACTCTGCCAGCCCAGTCATTGAGAAATGCACTGTCCTTGTTCTAATTTGCATTTCTGTGATTATTATTTGTGTGATGGCCTCTCATTTGTCTTGTGCAACGTGCAAACACCATTCTGAACAATGTCAATATATTCTTTGGCCTTCACAGTTTGTTTTATAGCTCGCTGATCCCTTCTTCTACAAAGAAACAAAAAGAAACATGTACAGACAATCAACGAACGACTTGCCAAATTAGCACATTTTGGTAAAGAAGAGTTCTAAATTTGGAACCTTAACATTGTTTCCAATTGTAATATTTTTGAAGTGCTCATCCTACAAACCAAATCATTATGCATTAAGTCATTCATTCAAAAACTGGTTACTGAGCCCCTATCTGTGTGAAGGTCATGATGTATTTGGGCTTTTAGATTACATCAGTAAACAAACTTTTTAAAAACCCTGCTGTGTGGAATTTATGGTCGATCCTAGATCAAGTGGGAACTGAGATCAGGGCCCCAAGGCAGGAGGTGGCTGGTCTAGGCTGGAGCCCATGATGCCTTGGGTTGGGGTCCCCAACTTGCTTCATGCCCCCCACCTCCACCCCTGGGCTGTGAGGGAGGACAGGTGGGCTGGTGGGCAGATGGGCCTCCCCTCCGGCTGCCCTGGAGGCCATAAGGCATGATGGACCAATGGCTCCTCAGTGCACCGGAGCTCTTCTCTAGCCGGGTGAGAGAACGAAGCCCAGCCCCTGGGTGCAGGCCCGCCCCTCCTGCCTTTCTCTGAGAGAAGCTCCAAGGAGGAAGTGTGTGATCGTGCACCTACTCATCAGGCGTGCTGCTTTGAATCTGTACACACAAAGCCAGCGTCTTGGGACTTGCTGAGTCTGGTGAGGGCAAGCCAGGCTGCAAGGGCACCTGGAGGCCTGCAGGGACCAGCCCTGGGTCTGGGCCGGGCCCCTGGCCTGTCTCCTACACGAGTCTGTGAGGGCTGGCTCTGCGCCCTCAGCTCCCAGTTGAAATACCCCAGGAAGGGACTTCAGTGGCTTGTCCTTGGCCGAGGACTTTCCCTCTGACCAGAGCAGCCATGGCCAAACAGGTGGCAGTTGTCACCAGGCCAGCCGGTCGGTCACTGGTGGGTCCATGCCTCCAGGTGGCAGCTGTTGCTGAACCGTGTGGTTGAGGTTCAGTCCCCCACATCTTCAGGGCCTCGCCCTGAACAGGGAACCAGGTCACAGGGGTCTGCAAAGCCCAGTACTGCAGCAGTCACTGTGGCCTGTGGGGAGCCATGGGGCCACCGACATGTGGGTGGCAGCAGGCCTCACCCTCCTCTCACGGCGCCTGTGCTGGAAGGGGGGTCCACACACGTGCTCCGCACAGGTGCCAGGAGGTCCTGGGGGAAATGCCCAGCTTGTAGGAGCAGGCAGGCCTTCTGAGGATGGGGATGGGCAGTGTGTTAGTTTCCGGGGCCACAAATTTGGTGCTTAAAACACCGCAGTTTTATCATCTTACTGCTCTAGAGGCCGGAAGCCTGAAATCAGTTTCACTGGGCTGAAGCCAAGGTGTCTGCAAGGCTGGTTCCTTCTGGAGGCTCTGGGGAAGAATGCATTTCCTTGTTTTGTTCAGCTTCTAGAAGCTGCCTGTGTTCCTTGGCTCTTGGCTCCTTCCTCCATTTTCAAAACACATCACTCCGGTCTCTGGTCCCATCACCACACCATCTTCTTTTTTGCCATCAGTATCCCCCCGGTAAGAACTCCTGTGATTACATTGGGCCCACCCCATAATCCCTAATCACATCAGCAAAGTCCCTTTTGCCATATGAGGTGACATTCACAGGTCCCAGGCTTACGACGTGGATATCTTTGGGGGCTATTCAGCTGACCATAGGTGGGAACCCCTTGGATGGACATGTGCTGATTCTCTGGGCAGGGACGGTGGGAGGGGGCTTCCAGGCAAAGAGGGCAGCACACACCACCCATGGCCCACTCCTTGCTGAGAGTCAAGCTGACCCACTGCTGACCTGGCCAGATCTGCACCGGTTAGTTCTGCGGTGTCGGCCGCTCTGCAGAGGGTGTGGGTCCTTGTGGGGAACTATATACCAGCCAGGGTGGCCGCAGTGAGGGACGCAGGGCTGGCTTCAGCGCAGAGTGGTGGGACGTGTAGACCTTGACTGTTCCCACCTGATCGTGCAGAGTGGGCAAGCATGGCCGGGGGCCGTGGGGAGTCCAGGGCCAGAGAGACTGGAGGAGGAACGCCTAACAGGTGACAGTGAACTTGGGGGCGGCGGTATGACTGGAAAGAGGGACCAAATGGGACAGATGTTGGGAGGATAAAACTCACCAGCCTGACCCTGGATCCTTGGGAATCTGGCCACGTGGATCCTCAGCAAGCCGTTGGGGCACAGCCCATGACGCCCACCCGCTGGTTTGAGGCTTCTTACTCCACCCCCCCATGCTGTGACCACCTGTAGTGTTGGATTTCCCCTTCTAAGCTCTTTGAGGACCACGTCTAAACAAACCCATGTCTCTGTCACCCCCGCAGTGCCCCCTCCTACCCTGCACCCGCACTACTGAAGTCTTACCAGGTGCGCGGTGAGCGGGCCAGCTGCCGGGGGTCAGGGCGAGGGACAGAGTCACCCCTGTGCAGGGGAATGCACAGTTGTTCTCAGATGGCACAGTGGTGAGGGGGTCCAAGACCCCCCAGAGACTGCAAGTGAGAGCCCATCTTCCACTTGGCAGCTCACTTTGTCTGCAGAACTTTACACAAATAATGTTGATTTTGAGCAGCTCTGGTCCAATCCCTGATTGCTCTTAGACAACGGTAAGCCTTGGGCCACGCCCAGCAACTCCCAGTTTGTCACAAACAAGGTCGCCTGTGGACTGACCTGACCTCTGGCCCTCTGCCATGGGGAGCAGGAGGAACTTGCCTGCCTCTCCCGAAACGGCCCCACAGTGTGGCTGTGCACCACCCTGAGAACCCTGGCAGGTCCGAGATGCCCAGTGGGGTGAGGGAGGGGTAACAGGCAAATCCCAAGTGTCAGGTGGGGCATGAGGCAGGTGTGGGTCCCCAGGGACACAGGCCAACGTTAGCTGGTCGCCTCCACTCCTCTGCCCACTTCACACCCTGAATGGCTCAGCTTTCCCTTCCTCTGGGGGTGTTTAGCCTGGGGCTGATAGGAATGGGGGCCAGAGCCATGCAGCCAAGGCCTTCCCGAGGAGCACGTGTGTAGTGTCCAGAGTCTCTGGCCAGGCCCCAGCAGCTACCCACACCTCTGCTGGCTGCTGCATTGCCTCTCTGAGCCCCAGACCTCTCCTCAGCACCCTTTCTTATGCAGCTGGACCCACTCATGGCCTGAACTCTGTTCCCCCGTTTCCCAAATTCACCCAGCTCAGAAATTTCCCCTACCAAACCACAGAAACAATACTTGGCTTGTTTCCTGGCAAACACACCTTCTGCAGGCAAACTTGATGAGCCCAAAGATGGGTTTATCATGAAATCAAGTATTACAGTGAAGTTCACTGGGTTTTTTCATTGTCCTTGAAAATGTGAAGGAAAGTGGGGTCGGCCTGTTTCCGAGCAGCGTAAGCAGGTTGCAGACTGTTAACTTTGTAAAATAAAACCTCTGGGACATGGAAAATTAAACGGATCACCAGTGGGGATAGGATTCTAGGACACGGGGCTCGTACACATTCACCGCGGAGGTTGCAAAAGAAGAAAGTGCCACGTTATTTCCAGTTTGCTTCTGGAAGTAACCACATTGAAGTGAAGCTTGGGGCTGACTCAGAAAAACAAAGGAGTTTCAAGCACTCTTGTAAGATTTGAGGCCAGCCAAGCCTCTGTGCTCTCAGCATCCCACGGAGGACACTGCTGCCAGCCCAGCAAACGCTCAGGAACGGTTAGCGGGGCTTCTGCTCAGAAACAAACAACTCCCCAGCCCTGGAATTGCGGGAATGCCCTTGTTCCTCATCTTGGGCCAGAATCCTTCTCCCACTTTGTCATCACTCCAGGAATGATCTCACACACAGGTCAAGCTGCCAGGCACGTCGCGGACCTGGCATTTCTGGGCACAGAGACTGAGATGCCAGCCCCACTTTTCTCTCAGGAAACACAGGGGAAGGTGAAGGGTGTGAACAGATCAGCAGAGAGACAATCTTGCATTCATTCGTGTCTAGTTTATTTTTAAATTTATTTATTTATTTTGGTTGCACTCTGTGGCCCGCTGGATCTTAGCTCCCTGAACAGGGGTTGAACCCATGCCCTCGGCAGTGAATGCACGGCGCTCCTAACCACTGGACCACCAGGGAATTCCCCATTCATGTCTATTTTAAACATCAACTGGGAAGTATGACACTTTGAGTGTCAGCAGAACTACCTTCATCTCTAGCTAATTACCTGTAACTCCCTCCAGAACTGACGGCGGTAAAATCTCACTTCCTGGCTGCTCTTCTAGGGCAGTGCATCACACGCAATCTTTGGTGAAGGACCGGATCTTTTTGGTTGTTCCCCAATCTCTCTTGGACTAGTACTTTTGTAAGAGGCAATAAGCATGAATTACTAAAAAATGGGCACACATTGGATGATGCCGCAGTGTCAAATTGCTGTAAAAGTTCTAAACCCTCACTCTCTGCTTTCAGTGATCTAGTCACGGAGCAGGATGAGCAGTTTGCAAGTGGGCCTCGGGCCACAGACCACACTGGGATGGCGCTGGCAGCCCCACACCCCAGATTCTCTGTGCGTGTTCGTGAACAAGCTTTTTATTGTTCTTATAAACCACCGGTGCTGTGAAGCTGTCAGCCACAAAGTCTTCTGTCAGACCATAGACCCTGAATTTTCAATCGGGAAATGTGGTTACCATTGATTTCCTATAGCCGTTGTGTGTCTCCCTCTCTGGGGACTCCTAATGAAATTATTCTGTGAGAGGACGCTTGGCCATGTTGACTCCTGGGTATCTTGTGGTCCCTGAGGATATTCACTTGGTCAGTCACTTGTTGAACTGAGTTTTATCCTCTAGGTAACACGCTGGCCTTTAATAACTAGTTAAAGAAGTTCTCATTTCTCATTATCACAGATCTTCTGAGCAGGAAGGTCACTTAGCTACATAGGGGAAACCACAAGAACATCTGTCAAAATAGAAACTACAATGCTTTCTTCAAAGAATTCACACTTACACATTTATAAAGTTCTCCAGCACATGCCAGTTACAAGCAGCATAAGCCCATTTTCCTCCTGGATTTTTCTATATCATTCTTTTACAAATCCCTTCCCAACACACATAGCTTTTCCAGGGTTCTAGTTACTATACTGGGGTTTCTGCTAAACCAGTAATTTGCTTGTCTGTGTTTCTTTGACCAGAGTTCATTTTTCTTTTCTTTTAAAACAATGTTTTATTACCAAATATGGCAAGCTCTTGAAAGACATGGAATGTAGTTTAATATTATGATGGGAGTTGAAGTTGGTTCTCATTGGCTTGAATTAGTCATTTCTGTTGCAATGGAGCTGACGTCGACTTTGAGATCTCATGAGAGTGTTAGCTTGTTAACTTTAGTGCTTTAAAAAGTGGTCCTTTTTGGGGGGGTAATATTTTGTTATGTTTTGGTGCTGATGTCATGCTTGTCTCAGAAAACATGTCAGGGTGTGTTCCCTCCCCCTCTATTTCCTGAAAGAGTTTGTGCACAATTGATGTTGTTACTTCTTTGAATATTTGACAGGCTTCACTTATGAAACTGTGTGGGTCTGGAGTTTCCTTGGTGGGAAGGTTTATGATGAAACTCAATTTCATGAGTAAATATAGGGCTATTCCCATTTTCTCCTTTATCTTGTGTAAATTTTGGTAAGTTGTATTTTTCAAGGAATTTGCCCATTTCATTCAGTTGCCAAAGTGATTAGCACAGAGTTGTTCACAAAATTGACTTATTATCTTTCGAATATCTATTGTAATATCTAAAGTGATAACCAGTCTTTCATTCTTGATATTAATGATTCGTGTCCTGTTATGATTTTTTAATTGGTCTAGTTAAGGGTTTATCTATTTTGTTGTTTTTAAAATACCAGGATTTAGCTTTACAATTTCTTGGCATTGTTTTCTATTTTGTTGATTTCTGCTCTTTATTACTTCTTTCCTTCCACTTACTTTGGGTTTACTTTGCTCTTCTTTTTTTAGCCTCTTGAGGTGGACATTTCCTCTTCTCTAACATAAGTATTTAAAGCTGTAAATTTTCCTCTCACCACTGCTTGAACTGTATGCCATACATTTTGATATGTTGTATTTTCACTATATCACTCAGTTTGAAATATTTTCTAAATTATTTCTGATTTCTTTTTTTGAAACATGCATGATTGAGAAGTGGGTAGTTTAATTTCTAAATATTGGAGTTTTCCTTGCTTATCTTATTGTTATTGATTTCTAATTTAATTTCTTTGCAGTCAGAGAAACTGCTTCATAAATTTTCAGGTCTTTTAAATTTTTTGAGATTTGCATTATGTGCAATTTTCTATGTCACTCGCAAAGACTATCTAATGATATATAAATAGAAATTAGGTTAAGGCAAATGATGATGTTCAGCTCCTCCCAGTATCTACTGACATTTTTTCTAATTGATTAATAAATTGCTGAGAAAGGAATGGTAAAATCTCTTACTATGATTGTTTCTTTCTCCAGCAAACTAAGCAGAGAAAGGGACTTCTTTCATCTGCTAAGGGGCATCTCTGAAAAACCTAGAGTTAACCTAGAGTTAATACTGTCTATACTGTCGAAATACTGAATACTTTCTAAGATCAGGAACAAGATAAGGAAGTACGTTCTCTCTCATCACTTGTGGTCAATGTTGCACTGAGAACCTAGCTATGGCAGTAAAACAAGAAGATGTGAAAGACAAATTGGTGGGGAAGAAATAAAGCTCTCTATTTGAACATGGCATGATTGTTTACATGGAAAGTCTCAAGGAATCTACAAAACCACTCATATTAGTTGCAGGATACAGGTTAATATAAAAAATTAATTGCCTATGTATATATTAGCAGCAAGCAACTGGAAATTATATTTATTTAAAAATTCCATTTATAATACCAAATAAAATACTTAAAATGCATTTAAAAAAAGATGCACAGGTCCTGTTCACAGAAAGCTACAGAACATTGCTGAGAGGGACTTTTAAAAAGACCTGAATTCATGGAGACATGTACCATGTTCATGGATTGGAAGTCTCAGCAGTGCCAAGACATCAGTTCTTCTCAAGTTGATCTATAGCTTCAATGTGATTCCAATCAAAATTGCAGAAGGGTTTTGTGTAGAAATTGAGAAGTTAATTCTAAAATTTGCTTGAAAATACAGGGGACCTAGAATGGTCAAAGCAATTTTTTAAAAGTTGGAAGATAGGTAGTACCTGAGTTTCAACTTCCTACAAAGCTGCTGTAAGCAAGTGGTGTGGTGTTGCAGCCAGGATGGACCGGTCCATAAACTGGACATGTCAGGGACCCACACACAGAGGGTCAGTTGATTTTTAACAAAGATGCCCACTCAATTAAATAGGGAAAAGAAAGTTTTTTTAACAATTGGATATCTTTGGGGGAAAAACCCCTCATCTACCCTTGTTCCATACATGAAGTGAACTTGAAATGATCATAGACATAAAACTCCTGGGAGAAAATCTTTGAGACCTTGAGTAAGCAAATAATTTTACATAGAACATAAAAAAATCATAAACCATTAAAAAAATCATAAACCGGATTTATCAAAATTTAAAACTTTTGGTCTTTGAAAGACACCAGTAAGAAAATGAAGATGCTAGTCCCAGAATAGGAGAAAATATTAGCAAGGCCTATATCTGATACATGACTTGTAAACATATTTTACAAATAGAATATAAACCTCAGTACTAAAAGGGAAAACAATACAATTATAAATGGGGAAAAGATTTGAACAGACACTTCTTCAAAGATGACATATAAAAGGCTGATAAATGCACAAAAAGATGTTCAACATCAAGTGTCTGGGAAATGCAAACAAAACTACAGTGAGATACCACTACACTCCCACTAAGACGGCTAAAATTAAGACAGTCTTAGTAGGAATGTAAAGTGGTGCCAACATTGCTAACAGTTTCTTAATACACCTGTCAGATGACCCAGTTTTTCCACTTCTAGATATTTGCCCAATGTAAATGAAAACATAGGTCCTCACAAAGACCTGTATGTGAATGTTCCTAGCAGCTTCATTCACAGTAGCCTATCCACAGCTGAACGGATCATCACTCTGTATTACAGACCCACCTCGGAGATACTGTGGGTTTGATTCCAGATTGATAAAGCAATTATCACCATAAAGGGAGTCATGTGAATTTTTTGGTTTCCCAGTGCATATAAAAGTTATGTTTATTCTATACTGAAGTCTATTAAGCATGCAATAGAATTATGTCTCAAAAAACAATGTGCATACCTTAATTTAAAAATACAAAACAAAAAAGTTATAATAGTAACATCAAAGGTCACTGATCACAGTTACCATAACAAATACAGTAATAATGAAAAAGTTTGAAATATTACAAGAATTATCAAAGTGTGATGCAGAGACACACGAAGAGAGCAAATACTTTTGGAAAAATGGTGCAGATCGACTTGCTGGATGCAGGGTTGCCACAAATCTTCAATTTGTAAGAAACATGTCTGAGAAGTGCAATCAAGTGAAGAGTAGTAAAACAAGTATGCGTGTATATGCATGTAATGGGAAACTACTCAGCAATAAAAAGGAAGAGTCATGTACCAAAATGTTCATCGCAGCTCTATTTACAATAGCCAGGACATGGAAGCAACCTAAGTGTCCATCAACAGATGAATGGATAAAGAAGATGTGGCACATATATACAATGGAATATTACTCAGCCATAAAAAGAAACAAAATTGAGTTATTTGTAGTGAGGTGGATGGACCTAGAGACTGTCATACAGAGTGAAGTAAGTCAGAAAGAGAAAAACAAATACCAAATGCTAGCACATATGTATGGAATCTAAAAAAAAAAAAAAGAAAGAAAATGGTCAGAAGAACCTAAGGGCAAGACAGGAATAAAGATGCAGACCTACTAGAGAATGGACTTGAGGATACGGGGAGGGGGCAGGGTAAGCTGGGAAAAAGTGAGAGAGTGACATGGACATATATACACTACCAAACGTAAAATAGCTAGTGGGAAGCAGCAGCACAGCACAGGGAGATCAGCTCAGTGCTTTGTGACCAACTAGAGGGGTGGGATAGGGAGGGTGGGAGGGAGGGAGATGCAAGAGGGAAGAGATATGGGAACATATGTATATGTATAACTGATTCCCTTTGTTATAAAGCAGAAACTGACACACCATTGTAAAGCAATTATACTCTAATAAAGATGTTAAAAAAACAAAAAAAGACAGGAATGAACTATTGATGCAACATGAGTGAATCTCAAACTCATTATTGCTGAGTGGGAAAAGCCAGATCGTACATACTTTATGATTCCTTTGATATACAGATTTTAATTTGCAAATTAATCTGTAGTGACACAACTCAGATCAGTGGTGGCCTGAAGCCAAGGGTGAAGGGAGGGGCTTCAGAGAGGCCTGAGGGCTCTTCTGGGGATGCTGAGAATGTCCTGTATCAGACTGCAGCTATGGTTCTGAGACGGTACGTGTCAAAATTCCTCAGACTGTAAGCTTGAAATGGGTGCAGTTTATTGGAAATAAATCATACCCTCAATCAAGTTTTGAAAAAGCAGCTCCGCCTCAGGTGGGGGGTGACCGAGTACTGGAACGGAGAACAAGAACCCTGGAAAAGCTGGGTGGTGGCGGTATGGTTATGTACACGCAGATCCACAGGGGTGGAACCTGAGACCAGTGTATTTCACTCACTTTAATATGTAAATTTCATACCTTGATTAAAAAAAGAAAAAGTCCTTGTTAACTGTCAGAAATGAACTACGCTGAGTAGTGTTTTAGATCAAGGATAATTCCTACAAGTTTTCAACAGATTTATTTTTTTTTCTGTAAAGAAAACTTATTTTCTTTTGAATTAGGTTTCCTCCATTGGATTTGCTCAGATTGGTACAAACCAATTAATCAGGAAAGGATATGAAAGCTACATCTCTTTAAGTGTTCAGTTGGCGTCTCAGGGAAAGTTGCCAGTACATTCAAAGGATCATGCAAATTGACCTTGGGCTTTTGGTTTGCATTGCTAAAGTAAGAGGACCTACCTTTTGTTGGCTTCTCTTTGTTGAGTGGGAAATTGGTCTCTGGGTCTTTTCTGATCAGGTGATGAAACATTGCCCACTTTCCTTTGCTTTTGCATTACTGTTGGGCAGTTTTTGCTGGAGGCACCATTTCCAGTTTGTGCTGCAGAATTCTAGGATGGTTCCAGGACTTGAGCCTCCTGATGTCATTCCTGGGGTTATGGTCCTTTACATAGAAAAAGGGAATTTGCAGGTAAAGTTACTCATCAATTTACCTGAAAATAGAGAGATTATCTGGGTGGGACTCAACTAATCGGAGAGCCTTTAAGAGCAGAGAGTTTTCTCTGGCTGGTCACTGGGGAGGGGGTGCAGTTGAAGACATTTGATGCGAGGGAGGTTCCCTGTTGGGGTCTTTGAGATGACACAACAGGGGACAAGGACCTGGGCATGGGTTCTAGCTGCTGAGAGCAGTTCTGCTGACACCTGGCAAGAAAGCAGGGTGTTCAGTCCTGCAGCTGCAAGAAATGGATGACCCTGGCAATGACTCCTCCCAGGGCCCCCAGGTAAGAGCCTTGACTGCGCCCTTGCCCTCAAGAGGCAATAAGCAGAGATGATCACCAGCCCGTCTGGACTTCTGACCCACAGAGCTGAGAGATAATAAATGGGTGCGGTCTGAAGCTGCTAAGTTCATGGTTAGTTGTTATGCAGTAATAGAACCCGAATACACAGCAATGATAACCCAATCACAGTAATAAACCATTTGATAAATAAATTTGTTCCCAGTTTTATTGCTGTTTCATGGAATAATGAAAGTGATTCTATTTTTTTTTTTTTTTTTTTGGTTGTGGACAAGGTCCATTTTCTAAGCTGTTGCTAGCGTGCTGGTAAATTATGGTCTATCTTCTTGGGAGAGTGCCTCTAAATTCTTGCTGCTCAAAGTGTGGCTCCTGGACCAGCAGCAGGACAGACATTACCTGAGAACTTGTTAGGAACTCAGAATCCAGGGCTGCACCTCAGGCCTCCGGATGCAGGATCTACACTTCAGTTGGATCCCTTGGTGAGGTGGTACTTATTAAAATTTGAGAAGCAGTTGCCCCGAAGTTGCAGAGTATGGCTCTTATGGATTCTAAACCCCCAATTATCACCTTTGTTGGCCAAGTCTGGAACTTAGACCCCCCCACCCACCCAATGGTGGTGCTACTCTGGCAGCTGGGTCTGAATCCCTGGGCTCTTATACAAGAGACTTTTCATTCTAGTTATTTTTCCTCTTGGCTTCTGAACCTTCTTTAGGATCTAAGTCTCAGTCATGACACCTGAGCAGCACCTGCACCTTGTGTGCTGCTCCTGTCCAATGGAGTGGGACCTGTGTGTTCCAGCTCCTGTGAGAATTCCTTCTCAGGGGAATTCAATGTCCCCCAGCCCCAGTTGTGTGTATCTGAGGAGCACCTCAGAAAAGCATGTGGGACATGTCACCAGCTGCTGCTGCTGATAGCTGTGGTCTCTGCTAGCCAGAGACAAGCAGTCCCACAGCTCCCAGGCCTTCACATATTTTCTTCAGTGGTCCTCATAGAGGGCACGGGGATGGCATGGGTGGCTCTTTCACATGTGTGCTGTGGTCAGCCCAGTGGGGAATTCCAACGGCTGTGAGTCAGAGCATCTCTGGTATAAGCTCATCTCTGCTAATATCTTCAACGTCTCTCCTCTCTCCTCCTGTAGACTACACATCCCTAGGGAAATGGAACCCCCTCTCACCTCTGACCCTTAAATGGCACTGTTTTCTCTTCCTGAGAAACTGAGAAACCACTCCCATCTCACCACCTGAGATACTACTTCCTCCAGGAAGCCCTCCTGGAATTTCCTCTCCCAGCCTCCCAGTGAGGTGCCCCTGATATTTGCTTCCATGATACTTTGGTCATCTGTTGCAGCACAAAAGCACTCCTGATTGGGTGGCTTAAAACAACCATTTTATTTTGCTCCCAATTCCTTGGGTCAGGACTTTGGGAAGGGCTGGGCTGGGTGCTTTCACTTGACTTCTCCCATGGAGATGTAGCAGATGTCATCTGGGGCTACAGCCACCTGAAGAATCAACTGAGCCAGCCACCCATGAGGGTACCCTCACATTGCTGGCTGGCGGCTGGAAATTCAGGCCAGGCTTTGACTGGAGAACCCACAGCTGGCCTCTCTCCATGGCTGGAGCTTCCTCACACATGGTGCTTGGATTCTAGGAGGGGGTGTCTTGAGACAAGTGTTCTGAGAGACACAGGCAGAAGCCTCAAAGCTTTTTCTTGCCTAGTCTAGAATGTCCATAGGTTACATATATCTCATTTCTATTAGTCAAACGAGTCATACAAGCCAGTCCAGATTCAAGGGGAGGGTACTTGGACCCCACCTCTCAGTGGTGAGAGCAGCAAAGAACGTGCGGCCACGTTTCCTCTCGCACATGGGACCATATGCCCTGGTCATCAAAATCGTCTCTCCACTGAGGATCCCCTCCGGCTTGTGGGCCATCTCCCTCAGGGCTGTATCCAAACACAGTGCCCGGCACCTGCTCACACATATTTGTTGGCTGATGGAATGAGTCAGAATACAGTTTAGCAAAATCGGGGGAAAGGCACAGTGGGAGACACACAGAAGCACCTTACATGTGATGTGTATTTATTGTGTATGTAACAAGGCTTGAAGTAAATGCAGAGTCATTCACTGGTCAGCCCCAAAGCATGGGGTCAGCCATCTATAGGAGCTCTTGATTCCAAGGACTTGTGAACCCCATTAATGGACGTCCTGGAGTGGCAGCCTGTCACAAAAAGACTTCAGCCAGGACGCTGGAGTCCAGGTGGGCCAGTGGGGGCACCCCACACGGACGCGAGCACAGTGTTGGCCTGCTGGTCTACCCAGGGAGAAGCTTCTCCAAGGTCTCCAAGCTCTGGTTCAAGCCCCTGACGGTACCCAAAATTCACCCAAGCCCTCAGCGTGAAGGGCATCTCTGAAACAAGGGTCACATTGAGCTTGTTTTAGGAGAATGTGGTAAAATAAGTCTCTGCCATCCTCAGCTTAAACTCCCTAGTTTGCAGAATTTTATTTACAGCAAAATGTTGATTTACCCACAAACATCCTGCTTTGCTAAATATACTGCTCGGCTCCTAGAACAGGGCTGTGGTTTGAGAGCGTGGGTTCTGCCCTCCCTTACGAATGCTGACAGGCTGTGTCCTGTTCTCTCTTCTGTGGTGCCCACACATGATGGGAGGTGAGTGGGAACTCAGCCTGGACTGTCCTCCAGCACAGGCCTCTCACAACACGAGTGCTGCTGGAGACTGGCCTTTGTGTGACGGACCTCTCTCGGGGGACCTGGTTGCAGGGAGGAGGACTTGCGGGAAGTCTGGTGCCCACTGCCAGGCATGGCCCGTTTGCTGAGTCTTTTCCCCTTTTTATAGGCTGAGATGGTTTTTGGGGTCACCCAAGATACCTGCACTGCCACATGTCTGCGAGGGAAGGAAGGACTTGGAGGTGATTCAATCAGAAGGGGAAATCCCACCCTGGAAACACCACAGCTTCCAGAAACAGAGGTCCGAGGCGACAGGCTGCTCTGGGCGGCGAGCCTGAGCTACAGGAAGTGGCCGGGGAGGCCCCTGTCATCACTGTTGGAGAGAGAGACACAGGGCCGGGCAGAAGAGTAAGAGGTGCAAGACAGAAAGGGAAGCAGATCGCACATTTATTTCTCCTTAAGCAGTAGGAAGGCGGGAGGGGAGGAAGGGCTGAAGAAACAAGAGTCAGCTCCCGGTCGATGAGCACTTAGGTCCAACGACAGATGAATGGATAAAGAAGATGTGGCACACATATACAATGGAATATTACTCAGCCATAAAAAGAAACAAAACTGAGTTATTTGTAGTGAGGTGGATGGACCTAGAGACTGTCATACAGAGTGAAGTGAGTCAGAAAGAGAAAAACAAATACCGTACGCTAACATATACATATGGAATCTAAAAAAAAAAAAAGGTCATGAAGAACCTAGGGGCGAGACGGGAATAAAGACACAGACTTACTAGAGAATGGACTTGAGGATACGGGGAGGGGGAAGGGTAAGCTGGGACAAAGTGAGAGAGTTGCATGTGCATATATACACTACCAAATGTAAAACAGATAGCTAGTGGGAAGCAGCCACATAGCACAGGGAGATCAGCTCGGTGGTGCTTTGTGACCACCTAGAGGAGTGGGATACGGAGGGTGGGAGGGAGGGAGACGCAAGAGGGAGAGATATGGGGACATATGTATATGTATAGCTGATTCACTTTGTTATAAAGCAGAAACTAACACACCATTGTAAAGCAATTATATTCTAATAAAGATGTTAAAAAAAAAAAAAAAAGTCAGCTCCCCGGTCTGCTGGTGAGCTGGGGCAGCCCCAGGGATAACCTCCAGGAATCCCGAAGGAAAGGGGATTTGGAGTGGGGGAGGGGAGAAGGTGGGATAGACACTAGAGCTGACGGAATACTGGAGTCAAATGAGAAGAACGCTCTCCTGGCCCCTCTGCTCTGTCAGCGAGGGCTGTGGGGCCTCACAGGCAAAAGCCAAGCTAGGGGCTACAGGCGGCTCTGTTCTGAGCCACCTCGGCCCATACACGTCACCTCACAGAGCCTCTGTGGTCACGTCTGTAAATGGGGGTCTGCAGGGGTTTATGCAGGTTAAAAGTGTAATGTTATATATAAAGCCCATAGCATGGTGCCCGACATAGGGCAACTACTCAATTAATAGCAGTTCGTATTTTTTATTCTTTGATCTTTGTCACCAACAGCATCAACAAATAGTTCTGAATTTCCCTCTATTTCCACCTGACAGTAGAAAATCAGTAGGTACGAGGTGTAGAGCCTCGTGGCTAACACATGAACTTTCTCTCAGGTTAGGCTGTTTAAAATCTCACAGGGACTCTAGCAGGTAGAGGTGGCACATGTGCTGTCCTTCTGATGGGACAAAGAGACAAGAAACCCAGGGCAACCTCTGTTCTCAGCCGAGAGTCAGTAAGCACTACGCCAGTGTCCTTCCCAGAACCGTACTGTTTTGAAGACACGGAGTTGTCTTTGATCTGAATCCTCCACAGCTTGGATGCCAAATGACCGTTTATGGAGGATTAGTAACTGGGAGAGAGAGTAAAGGAAACCTTCTTTTTGCCTGAGAAGAGAATAAGCCGCTGGCTGTGCAGAGTGATGGGTGACATTAAGTTCTCATTTGCCAAGATGATTTCCCTGGGCAGGTTGGTAAGTGAAGTTCACTGCTGAGAAAAGTCAGCTTCCTGTATTTGAGGAAATCAACCACAAAGAATTCTTTAACATCCAGTAAATGTTTGTGAAACTCGAGTTGTCCTGAGTGAGGTGAGGATGAATCAGTAACGCCCACGACAGAGATCTTTCCTAATGCACAGAGCCATCGTGCTCCGGAGACGGGGGAGCTCCAGATGAGCCAAGGTGTCAACATTTACCCCAAGGAAATCTGCAAACGCCGGGAATCAAATCGTTTCTTCCCCCTTCCTCTCTCAGAGAGCCGTTTACCAGCACAATTAAGGATGGCAAGAAACCCAATTTTTAAACAAGGGTTTTTGGCGGGGTGTGTCTTCTAATTCCTGCTGACAGAGGAGGTGTGTGGTGTAGGCCTTGCTCTCAGGCAGTCACCCGAGCTTGAGAAGTCTGTCCAGGCAGGACGTTGCAGCCCCCGATGACCAGCCCAGTGCCTGGTGACATTCTCCATGGGTCCCACGAATCCTGGGTTGGTGGGGGACAGGCAAAGTCTTCCAGATCTTTGAGTCACATTCAGAGGGAGCCATCCATTTGTCCCCTTTCCTCCACTTTTCTCACTTAGAAACATGTTCATTCCTTCAGTCAACCCTCAAGGGTTACGGTGCTCCCAGCACGCACCCCTCGTCAGGCCCCTTAGGCTGCAGGGAGCCCACTGGGTGCCTCTGCAGGGTGGGAACCTGGCCCCATATGCCCGCCATCACCTCCTCCCCTGAAACCACAGTGTGACATCCATCCCAGGGTTTGCAGCGTCTCTTTTGTTTTTTTTTTTAATACCGAATAATTTCAGGCCCCTGAGAATCGGGGCCCCCAGATGCCTGGGCCCAAAACTCTGGGGTTCACAGATTGCAGAGTTGTTGGTGTGCTGGTGTTGGGAGGCGGGTGGGAGGCCCATGCCCTGTTCCCCTGCCGGCTACGCCTGCTGTCCTCCTGCCCTGGGCTCCCCTTGGCAACCTGAGACCCATAGTCCAGCTGCAGATAGGGAAGGAAGGGACCCCAAGGGCAGGGAAGTAAATGAACAACGTTAAACAGTGACGGGAGGGACAGAGATGCTGCCTGGCAGAGCGGAGGGCGTGGGGAGGTTCAGCCCAGCGCAGCACCCTCTGGTTTTGGGGGGCGTCTGGGTCCCCCAAACCCTGGGAGAGGGCGGCTTTCTGTTCCGCCCCTGTCCAGAAGGACAGCAGCGACCACATCTCACGTGGTCATCTCCCTGGGTGACATCAATGCAAGACTGATATTTTCTATGGAGCATTTTGCCAGGAGGAGAGGTTTTGATTCCTCTGCTGAGATAAAGATATCTGATGATGAGAAACTGAGTTCTCTGGAGCGTGACATCGACATCAGAGGGGTGATGGAGTGAGGGGCAGGGCTCAGGCTTAGATGTTTGGTCCTCACAGAGACATATTCATGGAGGTGGATGAGCCGCCAGCTCCTGGGATGTGAGTGTGGGTCAGAGTGCAGAGGCCATGACCAGACTCCTCTGGTCCCCGAATGATGGAGTTACTGCTGTGCTGAGGGTCCTGGGAAATTCTTGACCGTGGATGCTCCAGTCAGGGTCCCTTGGGTTGCATTACTGTTTCTGCTCCTCGCTCTGGGCTTCTGTGTGCTTTTGCTTTCCTGGCTAGCACTTCCTGGGGGAGGTTGTCCTTGAGCTGTTCTTGAATTGCCCTTCGGCTGCTGGAGATGTTTTGTTGGAAGGGACCAGGAGTTGCGGTCTCCATTTCTACCCCTCCCTGGCCCATGCCCTTGGCTTGTGGGGTGCCACTTCTACTCTGGGTCTCCAAGGGTCAGGCTGAAAACTCCCCCATTCCCTGGGGACTGGCCCAATTTCCCCCAGCTTGGTTCTTTGTCTATGCTATGCTCTGTCTTCCCGTCATAGTCTCTCCTGGGAGCCCTGCCTCATCAATCTCTTACATGGGCCCTCATCTCAGGACCTGCTGAGGAACCTGGGGAACCTCGGGCAGCCCTGCTCCTGACCTTGTAGGGAGACCTTGCAGAGCCCTGAACAGTGGCTTTGAGCGGGCAGAGAGGGCATGTCCAGGGAGGGCAGGATGCAAAAGGCTCACGTGTGAGGATGTGCCCTGGGCTCCTGCAGACACAGTGTAGTGTAAGGCCTGGGCTGAGTTTGGGAGGAATCCGGTGAGAGGAGAATGGGCCAAGCATGGCCAGGCGCTGGGGGACAGGCCTCCTCAGGAAGGTGTGTGCTGGGGACAGGGGTATTCTAGATCCGAGGCACAGGGAACCTGGGATGTCACAGGTTATTCACTGGGTGGGCAGTATAGAAATACTCACTATTTCTCAGGCCTCTTGCCTCGAGCAGAACTCTGGCTACTGCCAGAGACTGTCAGATATTTTTCTTTGTGTCAAAATCCCTATGGATAAAACCTTGCCAAATGGTTTTCTAGCTTTTCAAAGCAGGATCACTGCCCTTATGAGTTGGTTGGGATGGGATGGATCCACCCTTCACTGTTGCTTCAGGCTTTGGGTCTCTGTTTGTTCACTCCTACTCTGGATACCTGAATTTGTCCCCAGATATTCGTTGAGCACTCGCCCCTCTCCAGGCTGGGCTGGGCGGACACTGAGATGCAGTGTGGTCTGCACTCCTGACACTAACATTCTGGTGGGAGACACAAAGGGAGGACATACATTAATAATTAAGTCTGTAATTAAGGTGATTACGGACTCTGAGAGGGGTTAAAGGGCAGCAGCAAAACAGTGATGGGGGGAAGGGGTGGTGCAGAGCTCAGCTGGGGGCGGGGGAGCCTCCCTGAGGGAGGCAAGACAGCACATTAATTGGGGTTCACTGGCGAACACACAGGTGACAAATGTGCAAGGGCGATGCCAGGGAGTGACCTGGAAGTCAGGTGACCCCAGTGGGGGTGGGGCTAGATGCCATCAGGGAGGGAGGCGGGGCGCAGGACACACCCTTACCCTGGGTGTGATGGGCAGGCAGTATATGACTTAGCTCCTCCCATAAGGAATTCTCTGAGAACCTGGATGAGGACAGGAGTGGCGGGGTGGCTGGGGTGAGGAGGGCCCACGGAGGGGGCTTCCTGTCGGAGGCAGCAGGAAGAGACTTGGAGGCGGGGGTGCAGGGAGGAAGGTGAGGTCCAGGAAGGCCACTGGCTTCTGGTTTGAGAAACTGGGTTAGGGTTAGGGTGTGGGCGGATTGTTCCTCGAGACGGGAGAACAGAGGCTCCTAGAATTTCCTTTGGGATGGGCAAATTTGAAATGCCAGAGTGAAAATCAGGGAAGGCTCTCGGCAGACAGTAGCATGTGAATCTGGGGGGACTGACTATGGTCTTTAGAGCAAGGCTCTAAAAGGCTGAAATGACCAAGGAACATTCACTGGTTGTTTGGGGACACCAGCCTCTATTGGCTCTTTCTGTCTTTTTTCTGAGTGTCATTTTTACACATTTTGCCACAGGGTTACATCAGTTAACATTTTTTTGAAAAATAACTATTAAACAAACTCTTGAAATAAACCTCAGCTTTTCCTATGCTATCTGTGAGATATCTTAAGTTTGATATGATGGAGATAGCCAAGCTGGAGATATATTATTAAAATTGTTGAAATAACAACCTCTGTGTGTTCACACCTAAAAATTGCGCATGAACACCACCCCTTGGGTATGACCCCGGAATGGAAACAGATCCCAGGCATAGCTTTGCCTGTTGTCAGCTGCAGCTTCTTAAACTTGAAATCAGTTTTCTCCTCCATGATATTCATAGCGCTCCCTCACAGAGCTGTGAACCTCATTGAGATAACCATGAGCGGTGGCTAATTTTATGTGTCAACTTCACTGGGTCACCAGGTGCCCAGATATTTGGTAAATATGATTCTGGGTGTGTCTGTGGGGTGGTTTCCAGATGAGATTAGCATTTGAATTGGTAGACGGAGTAAAGCAGATTGCCTTCCCCAGTGTGGTGGGCCTCATCTAATCAGTTGAAGGGCTGGCTAGAACAAAAAGCGGAGGAAGGGAGAATTTGTCCCTCTCTCTGCCTGCCTGCTTGAGCTGTGACATCAATCTCCTGCCTTCACCCTGGAGCTTACACCACTGGCCCTCGGGTTCTCAGAAGAACACCACCGGCTTTCCTGGGTCTCCAGCATGCAGACAGCAGAATGGGGGACTTCTCAGCCTTCATAATCACGTGAGCCAATCCCTCATAATAAATCATACCTCCCTATCTATCTATCTATCTATCTATCTGTCATCTATCTACCTGTCTCCTGTGGGTTCTGTTTGTCTGGAGAATCCTGGCAAATACATGATGTAAAGAGCCTGGTATAGGGTCTGCCACACAGATGATCATAATCTTTGTCTTCTGCATTCTCTATCAATGCACAGCTTCTCTTCTGTAGGATGCAGCGAAGCCAGGGCCTCTGTTTAACTGGCCTTTATCTAAAACCAACAGGTGAGAGCATCTGAGAAACACTACTTGATAATAACATACAATGATAGTATCAATAAACTTGGAGCTGGATATTCCTTAAGATATGACTTCAAGCATTTTAGAATAGGTACACAGTTTGCCAAATCTTCTGCAGAAAATTGTGTCAAGGCTGCCCAGGTAGAAGATGGTGCTCTTAGGAACCAACAAAAACATTACCTGGGAGCTTGTCATAAATGCAGATTCTCAGGCCTTGCACTGAACTCTGCCATCCGTGACCCCAGCCTCCGGTCACACTTGGCTAGTGGGCACTTGAAATGTGGCTCATGCCACACAAGGGAAAAATAACACATGGGGCATGTTAGGGTAAATAAAATATCCTGTTAATATGAATTTCGCCTTTTTCTTTTAACTTAAAAAAATATTGTCACCAGGAAAATTTAAATTACACATGTGACTCACATGGTATTTCTACTGGACAGCACTGCACGTGTACCTGCTGGCTCGGAATCTTCATTTTAGCAAGATCCCTGGGTGATCTGCAGCCATGAAAGTTTGAGAAGCACTGCTCTGGGCCAGGAGTTGGCAAACTACAGCTTGTGGGACAAATCTGCCCACTGCTGGTTCTTTGAATAAAGTTTTATTAGGACATGACCAGACCCATTTGTTACACATTGTCTATGGCTCTTCCTGTGCCTCTTTCTTTTTTTTTTTTTTTTTTTAATAAATTTATTTATTTAATTTTGGCTGCATTGGGTCTTCGTTTCTGCGTGCGGGCTTTTCTCTAGTTGCGGCGAGCCTGGGCTACTCTTCGTTGCAGTGGCTTCTCTTGTTGCAGAGCACGGGCTCTAGGCTCACGGGCTTCAGTAGTTGTGGCACGTGGGCTCAGTAGCTGTGGCTCTTGGAGTCTAGAGCACAGGCTCAGTAGTTGTGGCCCATGGGCTTAGTTGCTCCGCGGCATGTAGGATCTTCCCGGACCAGGGCTCGAACCCGTGTCTCCTGCATTGGCAGGCGGATTCTTCACCACTGAGCCACCAGGGAAGCCCCCTTTGCCTCTTTCACGAAAAGCTTGAGGCTGGCAAAGCCTGAAATATTTACCATCTGGCTCTTAACAGTAGAGTTTCCGACCATGGTCTGGGCCGTTGATACTTCTGGTCTCTATGGCATGGTCTCCGACCCGGCTGTACCTGATCCTGTTCTTGTCAGGAAAGTCCCCTGGCATGGTGCCCCCTGTACAAAGTACCCCTGGAGGCCTGCCTCTTTCCTGGAAGTCACAGAGGAGGCCAAAGATCCTTTGGCCATGTGATGGAAAATATTAAAAGATGATTTAAGATCAAAAGTCCCAGTCACATTGGAAAGGCCCTTCAAGGTCACCTGGCTGCTCTCTTGTTTGGTGAGGGGGGAGCAAGGCCCCACAAGGGTACGTGGGCTTTGGGCCACCCAGCTGCTGGAGCCTCCGTGTTGTTTTTGCACCAGGCTGTTTCCCCAGATCCTGGGTGTGGGGGGACCTCCCCTGGCGGGCCACAGAGGTGTGATGTGCAAACATAGCAGGGCTTTATCCTCACGTACTGAGACTTGGTTTGGGTGTAACACTTATTTCCTGTGCCAGTTTTAAATCTTATTAAAGGAAGACATGAGATTTTTATGTTAATCCGTGGGAGGCATGGAGTGAAAAAAAAAAAAAAGACAAGACGAGACTGAGAATTATGGTTCTGTTTTCCTGCTACTTAAAGTGTGGTCCACAGACCAGCAGCAGAAGCTATGCCTGGGGAGCTGGTTAGAAATGCAGAAGCTCAGGGGCTTCCCTGGTGGAGCAGTGGTTGAGAATCTGCCTGCCAATGCAGGGGACACGGGTTCGAGCCCTGGTCTGGGAAGATCCCACATGCTGCGGAGCAACTGGGCCCGTGAGCCACAACTACTGAGCCTGCGCGTCCGGAGCCTGTGCTCCGCAACAAGAGAGGCCATGATAGTGAGAGGCCCGCGCATCACAATGAAGAGTGGCCCCTGCTTGCCACAACTAGAGAAAGCCCTTGCACAGAAACGAAGACCCAACACAGCCAAAAAAAAAAAATAATAAATAAATTTAGAAATGCAGAAGCTCAGTAGCCCCTAGGCCCTGGGTTCAGAGTCTGCATTTAACAAGATCCCGAGGGAGGTGTAGGCATGTAACGTTTTAAACTCATCACTCTTAAGTTGTTCTTCAGCTTCAGTGCATCTTAAAATCGCCAGGGGACGTTTTAAAATTATGAAACCGGTCCCTGCTGCAGAGCTTCTGACTTCGTGGTCTGGGACCAGGACTGGGCATGGAGAATTTTAGGGTCCCCGTGTGGGGTGAATGTGCAGTGGAGGGTGAAGACGTCAGCCTGCACTGACCCTTTTCGCTCTGAATTTCACAGCTAAGAACTCCTGCTATATGGCCTAGGTGGAGTCATCAAGCAATTTGCTCTTGACTCAAGACTCACGCTGCTTGAAGCCCACTGTTGGTTTCCTCACCCAACCAACGAGGTTCCCCTCCCACCAGAGGTATGAGATCCACTCCTCTCTGGGTTCTCCACACTTTTGGTGAAACTTCTGGAAGGTGCAATGTGGAACGTGGCTGACCTGCCCGACGTGGGGAGGGCGAGGCCCCGGCTCCAGCTGTCAGGGCCGCTCACGACACCTCTCCTCTCTTCCCTCTGCTTCAGACTGTGGGGCTGGTGCCAGGAGGACCCCTCTGTCCCCTTTAGTCTGTGGGTAACCGTGACGGGCAAGTCCCGGGGCTGGGGCCACTTGTGCCCTTGCAGACTTGATGACCGCAGCCTGAAGACGGGCCTCGCTGGGCATGCAGCAATGGTGCAGCAGGGCATGGGCGCCTCCACGTGACTGGTGTCTTTCAAGGCTTGTCTGGCTGAGACCCCCAAGACAGGGCAGACCCCAGGCTCTGTTCTCTCCCAGCTCTCATACAGACAACACTTTGTCACCCAGGGAGGTTGGAGGCCCTTCTGATGTCCAGGCTTCCCTCCTCCCCTGGTTCCTACTGGACGCCCCTCCCTGCCGGGCCCGTGGGCTGCTGCAGCATCAGGTGGTCCTTGCCCGGCTCTCCTGCGGTGGGAAGAGCGGGGCAGCCGGGAGGACCGGAGCCGGGTCTGCCAGGTGCCCTGGCGTCGGGGGTGGTACGGAGCCAAGGTTCGCTGGCTGGCACACAGCCCTGCAGGCAACTGCCCAACGGACCTTCTTGGACTGGATGCATTTTGAGGTACTACAATTTTAGGTGGTTAATTGTTCTTTCTCATGACTACTTTATTACAGGAATTAACTTTTTTTTTAATGAGCACATACTTTTAAGTAAAATAATAGCATGTTTTACCACGGTAAAACCCAGTGTTAACTGCATCCATCAGCTGTGTGGCTCCAGCAAATAACGAACTCTGTTTCCTCCATCCCCCTCATCCCCTCCTGCCTCAGTTTCCTACTAGGGGACTCAGGAACCCCTTACTTGGCCACTGTAAGGATTAGAAGTAATGCACCTACAACTTGGAGCTCAGGGCAGGACTGGGCGAGGCCTGGGTAAATGTTTGCAGACACAAGACTGGGGAACTGTGACAAAGTGAGAGAGTGGCATGCACATATATACACTACCAAACGTAAAATAGATAGCTAGTGGGAAGCAGCCGCATAGCACAGGGAGATCAGCTCGGGGCTTTGTGACCACCTAGAGGGGTGGGATACGGAGGGTGGGAGGGAGGGAGATGCAAGAGGGAAGAGATATGGGGACATATGTATATGTATAGCTGATTCACTTTGTTATAAAGCAGAAACTAACACACCATTGTAAAGCAATTATACTCCAATAAAGATAAAAAAAAAAAATGGGGAACAGCTGTTAGGGAAGCTTCGTGCCTGCTGGTTAGGGGGGCAGAGCACTCAGCATCGGGAGAGGAGATTCCCCTGTGATAGACGAAATACCGAGCCGGCCTCCCTGGACCACTTGCTGCCTTCGCTCCATCTCCTGTCTGCTCTGCCTGGTTCCTGGGCCTACGGTGGGGAGGAGGGAGGGATGGAGAGGCATCGTAAGGATAGAGGCCCTGGCACAGGGCTGGAAGGGGCCGGTAGGGGCAGCTGGGTGTGCGGGCAGCCAGGGAGTGGAAGAGGACAAAGGCAACAGGTTGAGAGGTGTAGAGGGATCTGGATGCCCTCGGTGGGGTTGGAGAAGCACAGGTGGGACCTGAGTCATTCTGGAGTCCTTCTTGGTTGTCCCGGCAACGGCACCCCTGGGCCACAGAAAAGGGCTGATTCCCTCAAGTGATGGCATGGCCACCACCTGCTGACTGAAAGCTGAGACATTTATACACAATGTAGGATGGAAACTTCTAGAAGAGGGAACACCTTGGTGAGCAGGTGAACGTGGGCAGCAAAGGCTTCAGTGGGTGGGTGTGCAGCAGCAAGAGGGAAGTTTGGCACTCTTTTTTTTTTCTTAAAAGAACTAACTCATTCCTTCGAGGCCGATTCATGAGAGCCAGAAGCAATGGTGCTTGCAGTCACAGGGATAGGTTGGATTTCCTTGGAAGGAGAGGAGAATGTTCCAACAGTGAAGGTTTTCTTCAGCCTGATGAAGGGGTACTGAGACTTCACTTCCCCAAAGTAAAGCTGACTGAGCCTTGCTTGGGGGAAAGTACTCCTGGGAGCCCCCAGCCCAGCCCCGGTCTTCCTTGTCCACTGCAGGCTGGAACCTATCTCAGTGCCTGAAGGCCTGTCGCCTGCTTCTTCATGTTGTCACCTGCATCTTCAAACCAAGTCCTTCCATGCTTCCCATCTCTCTGAAGCCACCTTCAGCCACATCTCTTCTTGCCTCCAGCCAGAGCGGATTCTCTGCTTTTAAGGGTGCATGTGATTAGACTGGGCCTGCTTGGATAACCCAGGACAATCTCTTATCTGATCTAATCCCTCTTAAAGTCTATAACCATACTCACCTCTACAGGTTCCTTTTCACTATGCAGTGCAACTCATTTGCAGACATCTTTGGGGGCCTTCTGCCTCTCCCTCCTCCATCTGCTTGTCTGGGAGGCAGCTGCACTGACTACGGCCTCTACAGGGGAGTTTCCAGCACCATCCACCACGACCCTGCCGTTAATCCCGTAGAAGGGAAAAGAGGGCACTGAGCCTTCTCTCAAGATGCAGTTGAGGAAATGTGACAAACAGAATGAGTTCTGATGTTCACTTTCCCTGAAAAACAAATATCACGGATGGATTTTCGATGAGCAAATCATGAAAATCATGGCTGGATTCACAGCGTGCCTCATCTCTTTAAAGCTCGAGCTATTTTGAAATGACAGACTTGCCTCTTTAAAAAGACACTAGAATTCAGCACAAGGAGCCTCTGTGTCTAAAAGAACACATGTGTGGACAGTGCGCATTAGACGGGTGAGACCATCCTTTCCTGGGGGACCATTCCGGTGCTCGTTGCCTTCGTAAGGGTAAGATTCATTTAAAAGGCAAAAACCCACAAACTCAAATGTGGTCAAACTGTTGCCGAAAGTCGAGGTGACGTCCGAGGTGAAGGAAGCAGAAGTCTGTGGTTTGGTAGCTGGTTTCATGATGAGTGATGTTATTTCTCCAGAAAAGCTCTGCAGTCAGTTACATTTTGTATTGGGCAGCTTCAGGAACTAATTCAGCCGTGGTTTCATGTCTGATCTTGGTGGTACTCTGTCTTTTTGTTCCATCCTCATGGCCACAGCCCAACAATTTTTGGAGAAAGTGGGGAGCAGATCTCAGTTATCTATTTCTGTATAACAAATCACCCCAAACTCGATGTCTTAAATCCACCATTCTATTAAACTAGCCCTGAGAGTTGGCCGGGGCCAGCCGCAAGGTCCTCCTGCCACCTCCCTTGGGACCTCTGTGCTGGCAGCTCATGGCCAAATCACCTGGCAAATCACATGACAGGGACATGTGACAGCTGGGCCTCTCTTTCTCCTTGTGGCCTCAGGGCCCCTCCGTGGGGTCTCTCCAGTGGGTAAGTGGACTTTTTTATAAAATTTATTTTTGGCTGCATTGGGCCTTCATTGCTGCACATGGGCTTTCTCTAGTTGCAGCCAGCGGGGGCTACTCTTCGTTGCGGTGCGCGGGCTTCTTATTGCGGTGGCTTCTCTTGTTGTGGAACATGGGCTCTAGGCGCGTGGACTTCAGTAGTTGTGGTGCACAGGCTTAGTTGCTCCATGGCATGTGGGATCTTCCTGGACCAGGGATTGAACCTGTGTCCCCTGCATTGGCAGGTAGATTCTTAACCACTGTGCCACCAGCGAAGTCCCAGGTGGACTTCTTAAATCAAGGTTTGGCAAATTTTCTGTAGAGGGCCAGATAGTAAATATTTTAGGTCTTGTGGACACATGGCCTCTGTCATCAGTACTCTGTAGCAGAAGCAGCTACAGACAATGCATAAATGCATGGGCATGGCTTTGTGACAATAAAACCTTATTTACAAAAACAGATTGGGGGGCAGTTTTAGCGGGGGCCGTAGTTTGCTGCCTCCTCTCTTACACGGTCACCCAGGACTCCTGAGAACACGAAAGAAGACACTGATGAAACTTCTTTGGCCTGGACCGGGGTCTGGCACAGCCCGCCTTCATGGGGGGGTTACTGCAGGGGGCAGGGTCCCTGGGCATCCCTGGGGGCACACTTCCCCAGGGGCAGGGAGATGCAAGGGTCCCCCTTGGTGACTGATTGTAAAGAAATATTGGTATGTGCAAGCCTCACATTTAAACCAAGGAACAGAAGTCACCTGTTGAATGACCATTCTCTAAGCCTGTGGTGTGTGTTGCTTACTGTGAGTTACTAGAATGAAAACTCCAGGGCTTGATGACTGTTAAGCGCTACACTACCAAGTGGAAGAACCTTAGATCACCCAGTTTCATGGTGAGAATGCTGTCATCTCTGCCCCTTCCTCTAGCTGATTACTTTTGTACTTGGATACGGGAAATAGAAACCCTAGGTGACAGTTAACGCTCAGAGATTGCAGCCATCTGGGCCGCCCTGACAATCGCATTTTGTTGGGGGTCCAGATGGACCTCGCTTGTGTTCTGCCTCCTCCTGGTTCACCTCTGTTACTCAGTGCCCCGGGCTAGCCTGTGGATAATAAGGTGTCCAAGGAGCACCTGTTAGAGGGCTAAGTGTCTCTAGGCTCGTGGGGAAGGCCCCTGACTCTTGCCTGCACTGTTTTCCAAGCCTCACGTGACTAGCCTCCAGCTGTCCCCCCACCCCCACTGCAGTGCCATCTATGTGCTTGGTTTTATAACATACTGGATCATGCCGCTCCCTTTTGGATAAATCCCTAACTGCTCCTCACCACCTGAACATAGGCTCCGTCTGAGGTTGGTGCTCCAGGCCCTCTGTATCCCCACTTTACTTGCCTTCCCACCCTCCCAGTGTGCGCTGCTGCTGCCCTGGACTCTTCAGTATTCCCCAAGGAGCCTGGACCCTTCTGCTTTCCCAAGTTTAGTCCAAGCCTCCAGTCACTTCCCACATTTGCAGATGATTCTCCAAATCCCAACCTAAATGCCCCTTCCTCCAGGAAGTCCTCCCTAGTTCTCCTAGTTGGATCAAATGCTCCTTCCTGAAAGAACACTAGCACAAAGGAGAAAGAGAGAGCGAGAGAGAGAAAGAGAAGGAAAAAAAGGAAAAGCAGATCCTAGGTATTTTACTGAAACATCCTGGACACCCCATGAGTACATTCACACATGAACTTATTAAAACACATTTACCTTCATGGAACGCAAGAAAGTATAACTGAAAATCCTAAGTGATCATTTCTGATGCTTAATGATTCATCTCTTGCCTGGTGAGCACCTTGTGCCTCACAGAAGAGTTTCTGAAGTGGTTCCCAAGTTGCTGGCTGTCATTTCCATGTAGTGTGTGTGTGTGTGTGTGTGTGTGTGTGTGTGTGTGATGCATTAAAGATCAGGCCAGCATCTAAATTCCATGCTGCTCTTAATTTCCCAAAGCTTTCTTATAGATCAACAGCAAGCCTTTTTAAAAACCAACCAACCAACCAACCAGAAAGGCAGAAGGATCACCTTTGTCTTGCAAAGGAGCCATTATACCTTCCTTGTACCTAAAAAATATGGTAAGAAGGCCCATTTGCCCGGGGTTAGGGAGTACATGAACTCCTGTTTTGCTTTTTATATAAGGAGGTTTGGGCAGATGGCTGAGCCAGGTGGAGGTAGAGAAGGGAGTCGAGCTCTAGTGGATGGGAGGGTCCCTGCTGTCCAACTCCAGGACTTGGAGTGAGGACAGGCTCTCAGGGTGACTGGGAGAAGGGGCTTGCCATACTTGGGGAACACTGGTGAACGTGATAATAGGATGACTGGTGATCTCAGGTGAAACAACAGCACGAAAGGGTCCCGAGACCTAGGGGGTCAGCCTGGACACGCCCCCTTTCCTGGATCGCCCTCCCACCCCTGTGGGCACACTCTCTTATGGTCTCTCATTTTCTGCATCTTTCCTCCCTGTGCCCACCTGACCCAGCCAGAGGACTCACCTGTTTCTTCAGATTTACCCAAGTGGGAGGGTGGTGTTCATGGGAGAGCTTCAGGAGGGAAACAGACTTTATTGATGGTCTGGGGACTTATCACAGTGGTGTTTTTCAAAATGTGGATTTGGATCCACTAATGGGCCATGAAATTAATTTGTGGGCTGTGATTGACTTTAAAAAAAATGAGCAAATGAACTGAACAGACATTTTCACTAGTCATTACGGAAATGCAAATCAAAACCACAATGAGATAACACCTCTTGTTTGTTAGAATGGCCATGATTAGAAAGACAAGAGATAACAAATGCTGGTGAGGATGTGGAGAAAAGGGAACCCTTGTGCACTGTTGGTGGGATTGTAAATCGGTGCAGCCACTGTGGAAAAGAGTATGGAGGGACCTCAGAAAATTAAAAATAAAACTACTATATGATCCAGCAATTCCACTTCTGGGAATATATCCAAAGGAAACAAAAACACTAACTTAAGATATCTGCACCCCCACGTTCACAGAAGCATTATTTACAATAGCCAAGACGTGGAAACAACCTAAATGTCCATCAGTGGATGAATGGATAGAGAAGTTGTGGTATATATATATATATATATATATATATATACAATGGAATATTAATCAGTCATAAAAAAAGAAATCTTGCCATATGCAACAACATGGATGGACCTTGAAAGCATTATGCTAAGTGAAATAAGTCAGACAGAGAAAGACAAATACTGTATGATTTCACTTATATGTGAAATCTAAAAGAAAAAAAGCCCCCAAACCCCAAACTCAGAAAAAGAAATCAGATCTGTGGTTACCAGAAGCAGAGGGTAGGGGGAGAGAGAACTGAAGAAAGATGATGGAAAGGTACAAACTTCTAGTTATAAGATAAGCACTAGGGATGTAATGCACAACATAATGAATATAGCTAACACTGCTGTGTGATATGTAGGAAAGTAGTTAAAAGAGTAGATCCTGGGCTTCCCTGGTGGCGCAGTGGTTGAGAGTCTGCCTGCAAATGCAGGGGACACGGGTTCGAGCCCTGGTCTGGGAGGATCCCACATGCCGCAGAGCAACTGGGCCCGTGAGCCACAACGACTGAGCCTGCGCGTCTGGAGCCCGTGCTCCGCAACAAGAGAGGCCACGATAGTGAGAGGCCCGCGCACGGCGATGAAGAGTGGCTCCCACTTGCCGCAACTGGAGAAAGCCCTCACACAGAAATGAAGACCCAACACAGCCATAGATAAATAAATAAATAAAATTTTAAAAAAAAGAGTAGATCCTGAGTGTTCTTATCACAAGGACAAAACATTTTTTTCCTTTTTTTTCTTTTTCTTGTACCTTTATGAGGTGATGGATACTAAATAAACTTACTATAGTAATCATTTCACAACATATGTAAGCCAAAACATTATGTTGTACATCTTAAACTTCTACAGTGATGTATGTCAATTATATCTCAATAAAACTGGGGACAAATGAAGTAAATTATAAACAATAGACTGCCTAATGGTAAGTGTTTTGTCTTAACATTTTCTGCTTTCTCCATCATCATCTCTATCATATTGTATCAGAATATCTGTTTCTAAAGGAGATAGTGTTACAGCTTTGTGTACCTTGAGATGCTCTCTTCTCTCATTTTCTCTGATATCTTCTCTCTCCCGGGTGCTCTCCCCCTAGTGCCTAGAATGGGCGAGCTTGGTCTTCTGACCCTCTCCTTCCATGTTGTGCTCAGGGCTTCCTCCTGGGCTGTCTTCCCCTTCCCAGCTCCGCTCTTGGCCCTGCTGATCCTGGCCAGTGAGCTGAGTCCCTGGAGTCCCCCAGTCCCGCCTTTCTTGGGAGGCCAGCCCCATGCGTCCAGCAGCCTCACGCATGTCCCTTGGATGCCCCACAGGGGTCTGCATCTGAGCGCCACCTCTTTCTGGCCATCCTGTTTCCCCTCCTGCCTTCTCCCACTTGGCAAGAAGTCCACAATATCCATCAAGTTGCTCACACCCAAACCTAGATCTCTCCATCTCCACTGAACCCTCACCAGATCTCATTCTTTCACCTCTTTGGTGTCCCTCATGGAATGCATCCTCTTCTCTCTGCCCAGCCCCACCCCAGCCTGGACCAACATCATATCTCTGGGGGAGGATGCCGGGCTGCCACACTGGCTTCCTTGCCTCCCATCTCATCCTCCAGCCACACTGCAGAATTCTCGTCCTCAAGGCAAGTCTGGGTTGTCAGTGGGTGCTTGTACCATTTGTAAAAGTGACACGGTGGATCAGATGGTCACTCAGTGCCAAAGAATCACAACCATGACTGCTGTAACTTACAAGGGCACGCTCCTCTACTGCACAGGGGTCTTGGGGCCTCTCGTTGCCCATCTGATCAAGTTAGCATCACTGAGGGGCACCAGCATTGTGTGCCTCTGGAATGAAGTGACACAAAGGCTCCGGTGTCGTCTGTGAAGTGGTCTGGACAAAAATGTTTAACTTGAATCTCATGAAGGCTCCAGATTAACTTTCAGTTTATAAGAAATACAAGGAATAAAGAAACAAACCGAATGGCACAACGGGAAAATGATGAGAAATATCCAGAATGTGGGACAGAATGTGGTGCATCCTTCAATGTTCCAGTGACCTGGACTCTTCAGGAAGTCAATGTATTAGGACAAGAGTGTGGTTCTAGATTGTGAGGGAGTCCCGACCTCCAAAGGCAGCGGGTGAACTTAGATGGCATCCTGGAAACACATCTCCTTAACTCTAAAGCCCGTTCTGAGGACAGCTGGGGAAGTTTGAACATGGACTGGGCAGCATAATGTTAGCGGGGAGTGCTAAGGTGGGAGAAGGTCCTTATTCTTCTGTGACACGTGTTAGGTGTTTAAAGTAAATGGTCATGAATAAAGAACAGACTTATGGATGCCAAGGTTGGGGGGTGGGGGTGAGGAAGGGATGGCCTGGGAGTTTGGGATTAGCAGATGCAAACTATTACATATAGAATGGATAGACAACAAGGTCCTATTGTATAGCACAGGAAACTATATTCAACATCCTGTGATAAACCATAATGGAAAAGAATATGAAAAAGAATGCATATATATGTATAACTGAATCACTTTGCTGTACAGCAGAAATTAACACAGCATTGTAAATCAACTGTACTTTAATAAAATAGATTTAAAAAAAGAGGTAAATGGCCACGATGTCTGCTGCTTCCTTGCAAATGACTCAGTAAACAAACAAACAAACAGATACCACCCCCCCACCCCCAATGCCCACAAAAATAGATGCAGGAAAATGTAAGCAGTTATTGAATCTACGCTCACATAGTCTCTGGGTACTATTTTTCAACTTTTCTGTATATTTGAAATTATATAACAATAAAATGTTGGGGGGAAAATAAAATGCAAAAGAAGGCCTGCTGCTCCTAGGACTGGAAACCTTCAGAGGCCTCAGGGTCTTAATGTGTTAGGCTGGCCTGGCCTGGCCTGCTGACAGCCTCTCCTTTCTGTCCCTCACACCGGGCCTGCCATGCTTGGCCTCTCCCACCGGCCTGAAATCATGCTGCTGCTATTTCTGCCAGGTCTTTGCCTGCACTGTTCTCTCTGCCGGGAGTGCCCGTCTTCAGTCACACTCCTAACTGCGCGCTGTCACGTTGACCCCCAAAGCGTTTACTTCTCAGAACGTAATAGACATTTCGTTCCATACACTGGAAACTGTCGGGGGGCCTATACTGTGTGTCCAGTACCCAGCACATGCGTGATCTACAGCAGCAGAACTTGCAACAGAAGTGAAACACTACTTTGCATTTGGCTGTGGTCTGCGGAGATACGTGACTCAAGAACCTACCTTTCTGTGTATTTTGAAAAGCAGGGCTGGCTCTGCGACAGCAGCAAGGTGCTGCCAAAGCCTCTGGAGTGGGGAGAGATGAGCAGCTGGTGTCTTCTGGAGGTGATTTAGGGCCCCAGTCTTCCTTTGAGTTGGGCCAAACAAGTCTGGACTGGGAAGAGTGACAGAAAGGCTTTCAGATACCTCTAACAATTCTGAGTTTGAGGGGTGGGGACTGCCTCAAGGCTTGGGGGCAAGTGTGGGGTTTTATTTGTATTGCTGAGTAGAAGATAATTTTTATGTGGTGTGTCAACAAGGTAAAATATGAAGACCTTATTTTTATTGGCAAGCAAGTAAGACAGCACTGGAGCCAGAGGACATGTTTGTGCATAGATGGATGGATGGATGGAAGATGGGTGGATGGATGACTGGATATAAGTAGATCTAGATCCAGCTGTATACAGCTGTGCATATTAATGCTGGATATTTTGGCTCCTATAAAATGAGAGAATAACTTACCTACTGACTTGTGTCCCAGCCCTCCAAATGGGCAAGGGCCTGAAAATCAACTCTAAATTTTTTGCCAAAAATATTCATCCTGTGGTGGATTCAGGGTTTAGCCTGGTGAGTCTCACCCCAGAGGCAAATACCCAAACTAAGTTCTCCAGAGATAGGTATTTTGTTAGGATTCCATTTCATAATAGTATAAGCTCAGGCATATCCCAAGAGTTCCCCTTTTGGGGTTTAGGAGGTTCAGGAGTGTAGTCATTGTACTGGGACCATGTTTATTGTTGGTTTGGCTTCTGAAGTGTGAGTGGTTAGGCTTTTGAGGCTGATCAAGTTAGAGATCCTAGGATATCTTAGCTCACCACCTGTGGCTTGTATATGTGCACTGATAAATAGCTGATGGGAAGCGTCCAGGAACAAAAAGTTTAGTCTGATTCCATGGTCTCCTCTGTGGTGGGGGAAGGAGCCTGGAAACAGGCGACTGTGGACTGGACAGCTGACTCAACCGTCACCTGGGTGACTCAGCCAGCACCACTGTGGCCCATCTGAGGATAATGGCGAGAGCAGGCATGGAGAGGAGGGTAGTGAGCCAGGAGCAGAAGTCTTGCTATGAACGGCCGAGGAGGCGTTAGTCACGTGTGGGCAGCAAGGGAAGGGGTGGCGTGGTTGTCCAAGGAGCTGGGGTTTTAGGGAGGAAGCAGGAGAAATGGTCTGGAGGGTGTGTGGGTAGTTTCCTGTGTCAACTTGGCTAAAGTACCATCTGTTCAATCAAATACCAATCTAGGTTCTGCTGTGGAGGTAGTGCGTAGATGCAGTTGGCATCAACCGTCAGTTGACTGTAAGGAGATTGCCCTTGATATGTGGGTGTGCCTCATCCAATCCAGCGAAGGCCGTAAAAACTGAGGTTTCCCGAAGAAGAAGAAATTATGTTTCAAGACTGCAGTGTCAGCTCCTGCCTGAGTTCCCAGCCTCTGGCCTGCCCTACAGAATGAAGAGTTGCCAGCCATCAGGAGCATGTGAACTCATTCCTTGAAATAAATCTCTTTACATACATATACATACATACATATATATATATATGTATGTATGTCTCTATATGGCTCTCTATATCTATATATAGATATAGATGATATAGAAATAGATGCCGATATAGACACAGATATAGATCTCCTATTAGCTCTGCTTCTCTGGAGTGCCCACACTGATCAGAGGGAGGGTGAGGGTCAAGGAGGAAATAACCTCACCTCCTGACTCCTGGGTGGTGCCCAGAACACACTAAAGAATGGTCTGAGTTTGACAGGTCTGTAGATGAAGCTCGCTCTTTCCCTGAACAGCCACACGCATTCTTGGCCCCAACTCTTCACACACATCTCTCTTGTCTCTGAAATTTGCCTACACTCCATCCATGTGTTCAGCCCGCAAAACTTTAGTGAGCACTTTCTACGTTACGGGCGCCATGCTAGACAGTGGAGAGATTTCAGTTAAAAGGCGCAGTGCAGTGTCCTTGCCCCTTTGCCTCAACTTCGTGGCTTGCTTGTTGAGACCCAGTTCCAATGCTGGTCCCCAGGAGACTTTTCCTTGCCCCTCGGACAGCGTCACGCTCCATCTGTGGCAGTACAGCCCTCTGCCTGTCCTTCTGTTCTGGCACCCATCACCTTGTATTGCAGTTGGTGGTTCATGTGTCTGCCTCTTCCTCAGCTCCACTGAGTGGGACCTTCCTCTAGAAGTTTCCTGACTGATCCTGCAATGCTATCCCATTCTCTCCAGCAGACTTCTATGCCAGTGACTGCAATGTCTACTGACTCCCGTTGAATAAAGGAGTACATTTTCTTTCACAGGCCATAAGCCTCTAAAAAGCAGATACTGATCTCACTTGTTGGGCCAGTCAAATACTCTGGTTATGCTACGGTGACAAGTAGCCCCAAAGTCTTAGTCACTTCAGATGGCTCATGCTGCATGTCTACCATAGGTTAATGGGGAACTTTGTTCATTGTGACCAGCCACTTGGTCACCTAGGCTGATGGGACAGCTACTGTTTCAATGCTGCCATCGCCAAGGAGTGGTCAGGAGGGATCAAGAAGTGCCATCCTAACATGTGCTCCAGGGTAAGAGCTGGGGATATACTTGATGACCAGCATTGATCCCTACCTGCTTGGTTTGATCCTAGGGGCTAGCATAGTACCTGCAATTACTAACTAAATTCACCCATGAGCATCTCAAAAGCAGAAACTGAAATGATTCATCTTTATGGCCCAAGCATCTAGCAAAATGTCTGTCACTTCATAAATGCTCCATCAATTGTTGACTGACTAAATGGTAACAAGCATGTACTAACCTTTTAGCTACACCAAGGGTTTCTGAGATGTGAGTGACTGTTGGAGGTCTATACTGTGGGTGAGACTACATTTGCATCTGGTGTTTTTAGAGGCAGCATGGCAAGGTGGTGAGAGTGTGGACTTTACATCACACTTCTGCTCTACCTACCTGGAGGCTCTTGCTGACTTGCTTAGCTGTTTGAACTTCAGTTATCACCTGTAAGGAAGGGTGTCCCCAAGACCCCCCTGCTGCGCTGGTCGCTGATGGGCTACAGGCTGTCCTGAACCTCTACCGCTATTGCTCAGGTGCCCAAGGGCCTACAGTCCAGCAGCTGCTGTTGAAACCTTCCCAGCGCTGTTGAGTGCAGCCACCCGTAGTTACGGCTGGAGTCCTGCTTTGAGCCATGCTGCTGTGAGAGGCTGAGTTTCCCGAGGCTGCCAGAACAAAGTACCACAAACAGGGTGACTTAAAACTTCAGACATTTCTTCTCCCACAGTTCTGGAGGCCAGAAGTCAGAAATCAAGCTGTCGGCAGGGCCATGCACCCTCTGCAGGCTCTAGGGAAGGATCCTTCCTTGCCTCTTCCAGCCTGTGGTTGTTGCCAGCAATCCTTGGCATCACTCCAATCTGTGTCTCCATAGTCACATGGTGTCTCTCTGTGGTTCTATGTCCAAATTTCCCTCTTCATATAAGGACACCAGTCATAGTGGATTTACGACCCACCCTAGTTGAGCATGACCTCATCTTAACTTGATTACATCTGAAGACCCTATTTCCAAATAAGGTCATATTCACAGGTTCTGGGTGGACATGAATTTTGAGGGGGACACTATTCAACCCATATAAAGCTTTTGCCAGGAGCAGAACAAAAGGGCCTTTTGTTTCCCCTTTCCTTTTGATCTCCCACCAACGGTTCATCAGGAAGCCAGCTGGCAGGTGTCCAGGGCAGGTGGTCTGCAGACTTCCATCCCTTTAGCTACAGAGGCGAGCACAGAGGATGGAAAGGATTGAGAGTCAACAGGTAAATAATTGGCCTGTGTAATGCCAGGAATGGAGACCATGATCATTAGCTCAGCTCCAGACCTAGGGTATCAGAAGAAAGCCCATTTCCAGTGTGAGAGCATTTTCTCAGCATCTTTTAAGACAGCTTCCAGGTGTACCTGATCAGAGGCTCAGTGTGTTACCTTAATAAGGGCACTGAATTTCTCCATAAGCACGTTTCATGTATCTTCTCCTTTGCCCTTCACACATGTCAGCATGTACATATCTTCTCAAAACTGTTGGTCCACAGTTTCTGTCTGTGTTTCAGCGGACACAGAGCAGAGTGGGACTCAATTCAGTACTTGCTTGCTTCCTGCTCTGAGTGGCAACCCTGCTGCGTAACTTGTCCTACTGTCAACTAAGCTCTGTTCCATTTCTTAAAGCTCCCTAGAGTCTGGAATAAACGAAGATCTGAACACTTTAGAGGAGTGATATATGAGCAAACGCCAAATATTTACACTATACAGGAGTCAAAATTAAAGCTGACCCTGGGAGCCATGACCAGAGCATTATTTCTATTACTTTTTTATCATATAAACAATCAATGCTCATTAAAAAAATTAAAATTGAGAAAAATTCAGAAAAGAAAATTGAAAATTGTGGTTAACATAATGATGCTTCCCTCCTACCCCCACGTGATTTTCCAGCACTTGGTAATTTTTGAATAAAAAAATAAGTAGACGTATAGAAAAAAAAACCTAGCCCTTGAAAAAAATAGCTGGGATCTGCTGACAATTAATGGAGGGCCAGAAAGAGATGCATCTGGAAAAGTGTTAGAGGGGTCCAGGAAAAGGTCTTCTGAAAAAAGGAATAAATATAAACTTTACAAGTAATTTTAGAACTTCAAAGATATGGCAATGAACCAGTACTCTTTAAGCAAAGAGTAAATGATTTACTCACCCAGGATTCACTTAGGAATAAAATTAATTATCCAAAAGCAAGTAGGGGTCCAAAAAGGTCGTCTGAGCCACCAAATCAATGTCACTAAAATCCATGTTCTGAAGTCTATGCATTTTGTTTTTCTTTCTTTTTATTTGCTTTTTGTCTTCATATCAATAGTTTAAAATTGAAGTATAGTTAATTTACAAAGTTTTGTTAGTTTCAAGTGTACAGCAAAGTGATTCAGATATATATATGTGTGTGTGTGTATATATATATATATATATATATATATATATATATATATTATTTATATATTCTTTTTCAGATTCTTTTCCATTATAGGTTATTACAAGATATTGAGTATAGTTCTCTGTGCTGTACAGTAGATCCTTGTTATTTACCCATTTTATATATAGTAGTGTGTATATGTTAATCCCAAATTCCTAATTTATCTCTCCTCCCCAACCACCCCGCCATCTCCTTTGGTAACCATAAGTTTGTTTTCTATGTCTGTGAGTCTATTTCTGTTTTGTAAATACGTTCATTTGTATTTTTTTTAGATTCCACTTATAAGTGATATCATATGGTATTTGTCTTTCTGTGCCTGACTTCACTTAGTATGATCATCTCTAGGTCCATCCATGTTGCGGCAAACAGCATTATTTCATTCTTTTTTTAATGGCGGAGTAATATTCCACTATATATATATATATATATATATATATATATATATATATATATATATATACCACATCTTTTTTATCCATTCTTTGTGCATTTTGTTTTTCAATCAGAGGAGATACCTTTCTGATACTCATTCTCAGGGTTGGTTTTAGTTCATTTTCTGTGCATTTCTAACAAGGTTTCTGTTAGAATCCTATAGTCACAAACTGGTGCACAAACACCACTCTTAGATCCAGACTCCTTGGCCGTACTCAGAACAAGGCAGCTAGAGAAACCAGATAAAGATGAGATACAATCCCTATCAAAATGTCAAAGACATTTTTCAGAAAAATAGAACAAAAAATTCTAAAATTTATACAGAATCACAGAAGGCCCAGAATAGTCAAAGCAATCCTGAGAAAAAAAACAACAAACCTGGAGGTATCACACTCCTTGATCTCAAACTATATTACAAAGCCATAGTACTCAAAACAACATGGTATTGGCAGAAAAACAAATACATAGATCAACAGAACAGAATTGAGAACCCAGAAATAAACCCATGCATATATGGACAAAGAAGCAAAGAATATACAATGGTGAAAGGGTAGTCTCAATAAATGTTGGGAAAACTAGACAGCCACATATATATATATATATATATATATATATATATATATATAAATAGACCACTATCTCACACTGTACACAAAAATCAACTCAAATTTTACATTAAGGGCTTGAATGTAAGGCCTGAAATCATAAAGCTTCTAGAAGAAAACATAGGCAGTATGTTCTTTGACATCGATCTTAGCAATATCTTTTAGAATATGTGTCCTCAGGCAAGGGGAAAAAAAGCAAAAATAAACAAATGGGAATACATCAAATTAAAAAGATTCTTCACAGCAAAGGAAACCATCAACAGAACAAAAAGTCAACTTACCAAATGGGAGAGTATATTTGCAAATGATATTTCCAATAAGGGGTTAATATCTAAAATATATAAAAACTCATACAACTCTACAATAAATAAACAAGCAGATTAAAAAGTAGGTAGAAGGGCTGAATAGACATTTTCCCAAAGAAGATGTACAGATGAACAACAAGCCCATGAAAAAGATGTTCAACACCACTAATTATTAGGAAAATGAAAATGAAAACCACACTGAGATATCACCTCACACCTGTTAGAATGGCTATTATCAAAAAGGCAAGAAATAACAAGTGTTGGTGAGGATGGAGAGAAAAGGGAACCCTCATACACTGTTGGTGGGAATGTAAATTGGTGCAATGACTGTGGAAAAGAGTATGAAGTTTCCTCAAAAAATTAAGAATAGAACTACCTATGATGCCACTATCCCACTTTTGGGTGTTTATCCAAAAAATATGAAAACACTAATCTGAAAAGGTATATGCACTCCATGTTCATCATGGCATTATTTACAACACCCAAGATGTGAAAACATCCTAAGTGCTCATTGATGAATGAATGGATAAAAAAGGTGTGAGAAAAATAGACAGATATTGATAGATACTCTCTCTCTCTCTCTCTCTCTCTCTCTATATATATATATATATATATATAGTGGAATACTATTAAGCCATAAAAAGATGAAATCTTGGCATTTGTAACAACTTGGATGGACTTTGAGGGTATTATGCTAAGTGAAATAAGTCAGACAGAGAAAGACATACACTGTATGATTTCACTCATTTGTAGAATATAGAAAACAAACAAACCGACAAACAAAATAGATGACAAGCATGTAGATAGGAGAACAGAGAAGTGGTTACCAGAGGGGAAGGGGTGGGGTGGTAGGTGAAATGGGTAAAGGGGATCAACTGTGTGGTGATAGATGGAAAATAAATTTTTCGTGGTGTGTACGGTGTAGAGTTTACAGAAGTAGAAATATAATGTGGTACACATGAAACTTATATAATGTTATAAACCAATGTTACCTCAGTAAAAGATAAATTTTAAAGAAGAAATGTTTATGTCCTTTGTCTTAGCCAGCCCTTTCTTTCAGAGCCTATTCTTCAAAAAGAAGAGTACCAATAGATAAGGCTATAGTTACTGTTTACGTGGCAAAAAAATTGGAAATGATATGAATCCATCAATAGGAAAATGGCTGACGAAACTATAGTACAATCATAATATAGAATGTTGGAATATTATGTAGCTCTTTAAATATTAGGTCCAATTATATATCTCTAAGAAATACCTGTGATGAACTGTTAAGTAGAAAAAGCAAGTTTCAGAGTAACACTTATGAGATGATTTTATCCCTTTGTAAACGTAGGAAAGAAAACCACAGAAATGTGTGTACCCCTGTTTGATGAGCGTGGAGACAGGCAGAGATGCTGCCAGCCAGTTGCTACCTGGTTGCCTCTGGGGTGGGAATGAAGTGTTGGGGGAAATGAATTATTTGTTGCCATTTCCCTTATTCATGCTCTTTCTTTGACTTGCTACAATAAACACACACTACTTTTATCATTGAACATAATCCAGTAAGAACCTCTCTATGCACCCCTCAAACAAAGAAAAAGTCTCAGTTCAGTGCCTTGGGCTGGATTCCCCAGGAAGCCTGGGGTGTGAGGAGGGGATGGAGAGAATGAAGATTCAGGCTTTGTGCAGGTAAGGAGAGAGCTTACCTGAGTGCATCTGACATGGGTGACTTTATTTGTATTAACTTTTAAAATTTGATATAATTTCAGACTTACAGAAATGTAGCAAAAATAGTTCAGGGTAACTGTATATTCTTTACCCAGTTTCTTCTAATGTTAACATCTTACATAACCATGATCAAGATTAAGAAAGAACATGGCACAGTGCTGTGAACTAAATTACAGACTATTCAGATCTTCTCATTCCCCACATTGCATTTAGCTCTTTCTCCTTCATTCCCTCCAATCTGCGACGGTTCCTCAGTGTTTCCTTGTCTTTCATGCCCTGACACTTTTGAAGAGCGCTGGCCAGTTATTTTGTAGGATGTCTTTCAGTTTCGATTTGTGTGATGTTTCCTTATGATTCGTTAGAAAGGTGATATCTTGTCCTCTGGGCAGCGTGTCAGGGGTACATGATGTCACCATGTGTTATTATTGGTGATGTTAACCTTGGTCATTTGATTAAGGAAACGTGTGCTGGATGTCTTAGCCTGGATGGCCCAGGCTGTCCAGTGGAAATAAGCAAGCTACATAGATAATTTTAAATGTTCTAGTAGAATATTTATAAAATCTTAATATATATGTAAATAATATATAAAATTTAATTTAAATATATAAATATGCTAGTAAAAATATACAAGTAAAAAAAGAAACAGGTGAAATTGATTATTTTTGTTGTGGTAAAAAAAAAACACAAAATTTACCATTTAGTCATTTTTAAGTGTATAGCTCTGTGCTGTTAAATATTCACACTGTTGTGCAACCAACAGCACCATCCGTCTGAAGAACTTTTCTTCATCTTTCCCAACTGAAACTCTGTACCTCATTCATCTTCCCCTCTTTAACTATTAACCTCTATTCTACTTTCTGTCTCTATGAATTTGACTACTCCAGGTGCCTCATCTAAGTGGAATCATACAGTGTTTGTCCTTTTGTTTCGGACTTCTTTCATTAGCATATTGTCCTCAAGGTACATCCAAGTTGGAACATGTGCCAGAACTCCCATCCTTTTAAAGGGAATGGGATATTCCCTTTAATTCTCTTTAATATTCCATTGTCTAGATATACTATATTTTCTTCATCCACTCATCCACAGATGTAAAATTGATTTTAAGAATATATTTTATTTAACCCCAGTTACCATGTAAATATGATCATTTCAGCACGTAATCAATGTAAATGTTATTAACTAGATGTTTTACATTCTTTGTTTTGTACCAAGTCTTTGGGGTCCAGCGTGTATTGTAACACCTGGAACACATCCCCATTTAGGTGCACATGGTCACATGTGGCCAGCGGCTAGTGCATGGGTACCGTGATTCTAGATTCTCTCGACTGAGCACTCCCTCCTGGATGTTACAGTGGCATCCACGTAGGAGTGGGTGGTCTCCTGGAGGGCAGCACTTCTGTGTGGCTTCCAGAATTCAGCAAAGGTGAGTAGGATGGAACCACATTGACCTCCACTCCATCCTCCCATGGAGGACAGAGGCTGGGAGGCTAACACCTGCATTCCCTAGGTGCCCATGCACCTGGGGGTCCAGAGGCTCTCTCACAGCATTGGAAGCAGAAGTGAAGTGGGCTGCCATTTTTGCTGGCCAGCAGGGAAGAGTTTGGTTTCTGTGGCAATCTTGGTGAAGGTCACCTTATCTGGCACTGGCTCCCTGGGGTCATGGGCAGGGTGCTGTCTGTCTTGTAGCTGCAGACAATGGCAAGTGCAGCATGTCCGGGAGCTGGCAGCCTTAGTCGGGGCTTCCAGATGGGGCAGTGTGCTCTGGCTCTTACTGTAGAGGGGTCAGCAGCTCCCTTGCCAGGCTAGGTTAGGCAGCTTGCTTCTGGAAGCTATCCCACTAACGTTGTCATACATCCAAACCTACTTGAGGTGGCTTGAGTGAACTCTGCTCTTTGCACCTAGAACCTGTTGTGGGCTGAATGGTTGTGTCCCCCAAATTCACATATTGAAACTGTACCCCCCAATGTAAAGATGATTGGGAGGTGGGGCCTTTGGGAGAAAATTAGGATTAGCCAAGGTCATTCGGGAGGGTGGGGCTCCCCCCACCCCATGGGATTACTGCCCTTATAAGAGTCATGAGAGAGCTTGCTTCTCTCTGCCTGATCTCAGACTTCCAGCCTCCAGAACTGTGAGAAATAAATTTCTGTTGTCGATAAACACCCAGTCTTCGGGGCTTTGTTACAGCAGCCCAAACAGAGTAAGACAATACCTTCTACTGGCATTGAGTTATATATATGCACAGGAGGTGAACAGCTTCATTAAAATCGTGACAAGACTATGACATCTCACATACACCTGCCTGCTTTGTATGATGATCTGGGTTGCACTTACAATTAAAATATGCCTGCTTTGCTGAGAAAGCTTGTGTCACTATATAGATGATAAAGCTAATACTCAAATTTCTGTCTGACTTTCTACGTTCAGCTTCTTCAATTACACAGAGCACTGAATATTAGATCATAATTGTAATAATTTGGGGAGAGAGAAGAGCTTAGGGGAGAGTATCTAACTCATGCCAACTTGGAAAATTGATGAAATAGATGGAAAGAAAGTTGATTATGGCTTTAGGAGGACATTACTATTATGGAAGACGTTTAAAGGACAACGTCCTCTATAAATTATAAAGCAATTTAGGAAACTGATCCACAAATATTTTAGGACTAAAGTTTTTCTTTTAGAAGAAATGATCATCTGTGCCTCCCATTCCCCTGCTGTCATTCACATAATGGAGTTGTCTCTGTATTTTATTTAAATATGATACACATATGTCAGACTTAAGTGTTTCAAGATCGTGTTGCAGAGTCTCTTGAGAGATAAGCACATTCTAAACAGTCCCACAAATGTAATATTTATTCTAATGCAAACCCGGTAAAGACAGCGGGAACATCCCTTTGGACACTGCGAGTGAGCATCAACATAGCTACACTTGACAAAGAGTTATAGTGATTATTGTAAAGCAAGAAACTTCATGAGACATAGATTGGGCTGTAGGAAGGAGACACTCCCCCCAAATGTACATAAACACGCACAGACATATATGCCCTTATACACGTTTACATACATATGCATGCATGTACACACATCTACGCACACATACAAACACATATATGAACACATATACATGTATGACATGAACATACACATGTACAAGGACAAATGCCTGTATATAAGCATAGGTACACCTAAGACATGGACACACACATACCGTTACGTAGTTTTAGGAGTGTGTACGCGTGTTTTGTGTACCTGTAAACAGCTGCATTTTAAGACTTAAATTGACATAAGGGCTCCTGTTGATCCTGGCACATGCTGAAGGTAGAAGCTTCTAGGCTTTAGCTTGAAATTTGAGGCTGGTCACAAGGACAGGCAGTGATTGCAGTCACAGCTCTGAGTGCTGTGTGTGCAATTTAGTCATCACAGTGGCTCCATGAAGTAGACTACTACTTCATCGTCTCACTGTTATGGCCACGAGGTCTGGAGAGGTTCCACGGTGTGCTCTGAGTCACACAGGGAGGGGGGACATGGGCTCCGAGCCACTAGCCTGCTTAGTGAGGCTGCTTCTAAGCCCTGACCTTAGAGTCTGGGGCTCTCTGCTTAGAGCCAGGAAACAGGTCTCACTCCCCTGAGTTACATGGTAGCTCTATCATTTACTTTCAAAATAGTCTCTTCTTTGAACAAGAGCTGCCTGGAATGTACCTGTGAGATCAAATTTTTCCTTGAAGATAACATTGCCTGGGAATTGGGACAGGTTGTCCAGTGGACTGCCGTGCAAATCTGTATTGAAGAGCTTCTGGGCACCAAGCCTGGCCCATTCTCAGGTGTGCTGTGTGTTTGTGTTTTTCTCCTTTGTTTAGGCTGAGGATCTGCTTAGAAGAAAACATACATTTTCGATGTTACCAGAAGAGAGTCCACAGAACAAGGCATGTAAAACATAGCTGAGGGGGAGGATAAAACCCCAAAACAACACAGAACTGCCATCAGTATATCCCTGAGCCCAAATGGTGGTATCATTTGGAGACCACTATTTCCCTACAAATTTCTAAAAAATGAATTATTGATTTTTCTGTGACAAAATTTTGATACTGAATTATGATGACTGACTGAGTTCACACATCTACCCTCATTTCAGCCTCAATTCCCACAAAATGATAAAAAAGAAATTTTTAAAAGAACAGATTCTTAATAATACAGGAAAACAAAAGAGTGCCATGAGTGCAGGAGAGCTTTGGAATAATTCTGAAAGACATATATGGGCAGACAGTATCAGATCCTAGGGAAAAACAAAATTGAAGCAAAACAAATACAGAAGATGCTGTGAGGGCAGGAGGGTTTAGGGAGCTCATGCCCAAGGTCAATATAATGTGAAACAGAAGGCAAACAATAGACATTGTTAGGCACCAAGGACTCAGGAAATAGACCACCCATAAACCATCTATGAGGGATTCTTTAAAAAAGAAACATACACCAGAACAAATAAAAATAAACACAAGAGAAACATGAACACTATACAAGGAGTGGTGAGCAAAGGAACTTGTATAATGTGTAAAGTTGCCTGATGGCCACAAAATGTCTGCCACTGCTCTAGATCTTATGTTCTTACACTAGCATCCAAAGCAGGAGCAAAGATGTCAGCAAAGCCTCTGTTGAGAAATGCTAGCTTAGACTTAGTCATGACTCATCTCCTAGCCTGGGCATATTATTATCCCCCCCCCCCCAAAAAAAAAGCAGGGCGTGTGGGCAAATAGAGTTGGAGTGTAATGGCTGGGTGAGCAGTTAACTGTGTTTGCTCTGGTAGAGAAAAATAGAAGATTGGAACAGCCTTATTAACAAGCTGGATTAGCTCTGTATATAAATCTACGCACTCAGACACATTGCTTTTATGCCAATAGAGATCATACCTTCTTTTCAAACACAAATGGAACATTCACAAAAATTGTTGTTAAAGTAGAACACAAAGAACATCTCAATAAATTCCAGAATACAAAAGTTACATAGGCCACATTATCTGAACAAGCTGCTAAAGATAAAAAGAAAAAAGAAAAAAAAATTAGTCATTGAAATCAAAAGACTGGCAAAATGGTTCTCTTTTTAGATTTAAAAATACCCTTTAAATGAAGAGAAAATAAAAACTAAATCTATAAGCTATGGATTTAGAAGTGAATGTCCATGAAAATACCACATCTTGAAGAATATGGACAAAGCAATTGTCAGAGGAAAATTTCCAGGTTTCAATCCTGGCATTAGAAAATAGGAGAGACAGAAAAAGAATTATAAAGTCAAACAAAAAACAATGAAAGATAGTGCTTTGAAAATAAAAGATAATTTAAATAGATCTCTGGCCACTCTGAACAAGTAAAAACAAAAACAAAACAAACAACTAAAAAACCCCAAAACAGCAAAAACAAGATACATATAAATAGAAGTGGAAAAGTATCCATAAGAAAAAGATTATAATTGAATAAAACTCTATGCCAACATTTTTGAGACTCTAGATGAAAGTCATGATAATCTAAGAAGACATAAATTATAGTAGAAACCCTTTTATCCATCACAGTCCAGACCTGTAGTCAGTTGGCTAAGTGAAAAAAATGTGCTAATGGGAGGAATCATTAAACATTGTCAAACCACAAATATTTTATTTTAATTGAAAACATAAGAACATATATTCACTTACCAATCTTTTAATGTAGGGTCACAGCCTTTTCTTTGAAAATGGGTCTGCTGAGTGGAAATAGACATCATCTTTCTTACATAAACCACACCTATAATTCACTGTCAACAATTTCCAGTTTCAATTTTTAAAATACAGAGGAAGAATGTTAAGACAGTAAACGTAATCTGATTGTGGAATCCTTTGACAGAGTTTCTTTACTGTATCTGTGCATCTCTTCAGGATCTTGTTCAAATGCCAAGCATGACAGTATGTCTGGAATGGGCCTGAGAGTCAGCATTTTTAATGGGATTCCAGGTGACGCTGCTGCTACTGGTCCATGGACCACACTTTGAGTAGCAAGGATATGATGTTTGGTATTTCTGCCTCCACCCATCACTTCTAGTTGTATTAGCACATTTAAATCTGAACCATTTATCTTAGTGGTTCATCTCTATCTAGTCCTCCTAAAGCTTTAATTTATTCTTCATAAAAATGAAAACTCTTTTTTTTGCACTTTTTCCATTGGTTTATATAATACTAAATTAAATAAGATTATTGCAACAGGTACACTTGTCATAAGCAAATTTGGGAAAAAAAAACCCACTACTGACATGTAGTAAGTATTCACTTTAAATCATGGAAGCAGGAGAACGTATAAAAGAAAGTAGCTTACTAGACTACTTGGATTATTATGAGAACCTCCTTTCGAAAGCACCACATGCTAAGGTCTGAATGTCTGTGCCCTCCCAATATTCATGTTGGAATCCTAATGCTCAATATGATGGTATTAGTAGGCAGGCCTTTGGGAGGTGATTAGGTCATTAGGTGGAGCCCCATAAATGGGGTTAGTGCCTTTATAAAAGAGATCCACAGAGCTCTTTTACCCCTTTTGCCATGTGAGGATACACTGAGAAGACTGTGACCTGGAAGAGAGCCCTCACTTGACCACACTGGCACCCTGATCTCAGACTTTCAGCCTCTAGAGCTGTGAGAAATAAATTTCTGTTTTTTTTAAGCCACCCAGTCTGTGGCATTTTGTTACAGCAGTCTGAATGGACTAAGACACCCTCTTGCCAAAAAAAAAAAAAAAAAGCCCCAGACTCAGATGGCACATGTGGGTTTTACCAAACTTGCAAGGAACAATCTCCATCTTATGTATATTTTTCCAGTAAATGGAGAATGAGACATGCATCCCAACTCATTGTAGGAAGCTAGTATAATCTTTATCTAAAACTGTAGAGACAATACAAAAAAAACCTCACAGATACACTTCACTTATGAATCTATATGTGAAAATCCTAAATAAAATACTTGTTCACAGGTTCTAATTGAGTATTAAAGAAGTTAAATATCATGAAAAATTAGGGTGTATACCTGGAATGTAAGGATGGTTCAATATCAGAAAATCTATTGATATAATTTATCCCCTTAGTGGACATGGAGAAAACCGTATATTCTCTCAATGGATGTAAAAAATATTTTAAAATATTTAACACTCTTTCTTAATTAAGTAAACAGTCCTCATTAACTTGATAGAAAATATTTGCTTAACCCTTAGAGGCCATCTATCAGAAATCTACAGTTGAACCTTAAAGAAGAACATAAAAAATTTTGAATACCTGGTGAGGCATACCATTCTTCTGAAAAGACATATTAATATTATAAAGATTTTAGTTCTTCCCATCCCAGTAAGTTTCTTTTTTTTTTGGTTGAAATTGACAAGCTGAATCTCAACTTTATGTTTAAAAGGAAGTGCAGAAGAACTGTTCTGAAACATTTGGAGAAGACAAGTGACAGGAAGAAAATATTTAGTAAACAAAGAATTAGTATCCAGAATATATAAAGAGTGCCTATGAAACCATAATATAATAATGCAAACAATGAAATAGAAACACACTCAGGATAAATAGGTGATTCACAGACAGTGAAATACAGGTGGCTAATAAACATATATAAAAATACCTAGTCTCAGAGAATTGCAAATTCAAATGAGAATTTGTTTGGGTTTTTTTTTTTTTTTGGCCATTGGATTGAAAACAGTCTAAATGTTCATCAACGGGAGAAATGTTAAGTAAATTGTATTCCACACACTTAAGGAAAAAGATACGTACATACATGTAGTGAACACCAAGACATATGGCAAAGTGAAGAAAGCATGAAGAGGAACATTACGTTTAAAGCCAATGCATCTATATATGCCAATGCCCAGCCCAATGCCATCAGCAGAGGGATGGGCCAGGCATAGTGCCTTTTAAATTTGTTCAGGACACTAGTATGTTTTTAAATCTTGGGCGTGAGAATCTATTAATAGTTGTTTTTAAAAAGTCCCTTAGCCAAAATTCTATGCCTTCTAGAAAATGAAAAATATCCTACTTTAGTTGTTCCTTTAGAGAGCTGCTGGGCATCGAATACGGATGCTTCTTTCTGGAACATATCCAAGAACTATTCAGCGATCAAATTTAGCATTCTGGCTCCATAGAAAAATAACAATGCTGTATTAAGTTCCTAGTGCCAAGTAGGTGGCCAAACCCTATATGTGACATTCTTAGTTTTTCAACAAACTAAATAGGCCTGAGGCACATTTCCTGAATGCTTCTTCCACAAGCAAAAGAATGAAATTATCAGCCACGCAATTAACATTCCCAGGATGGCAGTTTGCATTCCAATCCGGAAGAGACCTAGAGGACCAGACCCTTCCCCACCATCCCTTGTGGTGAGAGGAATTCTGAGAAAGTCATCCCACCTCCAGGATGACTTTATCACCTAAGCTCTGGTGGGGGGAAAAATATGAGTCACCTCCACTTAGGGCATATCAAGAATCAATAAAATAAATTTGAAACAAACAAACAAAGACTTGATCCAACCTGAATACTCATTTTAACAACTTGTGTTGATTCTCTTGATTTTCTCCGCTTCTAATTTTGGAATGGAATGAAATTATTTTTGATCGAGCATTTATGAACTTCCTGGTCACTTTAGCCTTTAAATATTTAGCACTTTCTCTCTAAAGAAAAAAGAGTAGCGACATGGAAATTCATAGCTCTGAACAGACACAAATCAGTAACTTTTAATGTGTAGAGGGTGCCAGACTACAATTTGAAACTCTTCAGGAACTTTATCTTTTCACGTTGTCCTGAGTCATTGTCTCATCAACATGCAAAGCTTTTGAAGGGAAACCGGCTTTCTACTAGCCCGAGGGAGTTCTGGCAGGCCTCGTGGATGTGAAAGTTTTCCCATCATCTCCATCCTGTCAAGAGTTGTGGAGCAAACAGCGAGATGAGATAGACGCAGACGCGGGAGACCAGGCTGATAACGCGGGTCACCTCACAGCAGCGGGAGAGCGGATGTGACTTCAGTTCACGCCTCTCTTTGGTTTGGTTTTTGACCAAGTAAACCTGGAACCTTGTCAACATATCAAACCAGCCTTTATTGCTTGTTTTTAAACCAAGAAAACACAAGATGGTATTTTCTTTGTTTCTCCAACCAGTTTTCATTTGATGATTCTTGCCCCCCCACTTCCCCACCGCCCCCCGCCAAAAATCAAACTAAGGAACGCCTGTCAGGGTCCCTAGAGTTTGAAATGCTCTTTGCACAAGCTAAGAGGTTACAAACAATGCAGAAACATACTACAGAGCCTGGGGGGCGGAGGGGGGGGGGCGGTTAGAAAAAAATATGCAAAACATCTTTAAATGTGTGAAAAATCCTTAGTAGTAAGTTCAGAGTGTTTTCCTTTTGACGTCTGCAGTGCTGAGCTGCAAGAGGTCGTGCTGGGGGCAGACGTTGAATGCTGTAAAATCTCAGGGTGACATTTTGCTCCCGCGGCTCAGCCGTACTCCATCACTCAGTCTCCCCACCGCCCTCTCTCCTTCTCCTTTCCTCTCCTGCTTCCCTTCTTTCCTGGTTAAAGGAGCCCTCTTAAGCTGCCCTTGAGCCCGCAGACAAATTTGCTCTTTCCCAAACGGAATCTACTTCTCCGAGCTAAGCTTCATTTTGTAGCTTTGTGGCAACACCCAGACCGCTTTATTTCCACTTAAGGGGCTGCCCGTTCTGTTTATCATCACTCCCCGGGAACTTAACCTCATGTAAAGGCTGACTTTCCTCCGCATTATAGAGTTACAAGGGAGCCTCAAAGCCTCTTTCTCTCCACAGCCTGCATCCAGGCCATCTCTTCGACCAGCGGGTCCCTCCCAGACCCGCTGAGCCTGAAGGCTGCTCCTGACAAGTGATTTGTTTCCATTTGCGAGCGCCTGCCCCCAGCCAGCATGACCGTTCTGTACTCAGAGCTTTACAACTGGCACGTCTCAACATTCCTAAAATCCCAGAGAGGATCTCAAAATAGAATAAGAAATGAGAATTTAAATTAGAAGCAACAGCCCCTGCAGGGCTGCCAGCTTCGGGTAGAGAGGGTTTTGCACTCCCCTCCCCGACCAGGGTCCTGGTTTCCCCACAGGGTTTTGCAGTTTGGGAGGCACCCTCCCTCACGTGTAACTTGGACTAGCCATTTTAAAAGGAAGCTGAGGCTGGCGTGGGCATCCCCATGCCTCCTGAGGAGCGAGAAGGACACTTGGGTCCTTCGGAGATCTTCAGTGCAGTGGCTAAACTACCCTCATTCCAGCCACGGAATAGGAGGAAGGTGGATTCGGGAACAGGAAAATGAGATTGGTCGAAGACTTGTCTTCTTGTCTTGGGTCTGGGGTGTTTTGATGTGAACTGAGCCCTTTAGATGGATTTCAGATAGGCAGCACCACAGTCACATTTCCTCCTGGGAGGGGAACATAAACCTCTGTGTCCATGTGTGGCCAGTGTCACAGAATGGCAAGTCGCAAAGCAGGACCCCAACAAGGGCTGTCTTTGGGAAGGTGGAGTGCCCTCCGTCCTCTGGAAGGTGACACCTCCCCATCCCTGCCCTTCTCACACATGCCGGGAGCAAGGCCCTTCTCTGGACCCATGAATCCCAGGAGAGGCCATTTGCAGCCTGGAATCGGCTTCAAGTGGACCCGTGTCTTGGCCTCAGCCCTCAGGGAGCCGGAAACCACCTCTCGCCGTGGGTTTCTGCGTGCTGCCCCAGGCTCGACGCTCCATCACGCTCTTAGTAAAAGTCTTCTCAGTACTTTACACGTTCCTCCCTTCCTCTCGAATTCTCACAGCAAACCACACTCTCACTTCTTTACACCCTTTGGAAGGGGCTGGCCAACTCACAGTAAAGATGACTGGGCTCATTGGGTGTTACCCCCTTTCCTCACCTCCTGTTTTCTGAGAAGAAATCCCTAACTGGTGTGAAGTACAGAATGAAAAGTCGGGTTGCACAGAACAGACTTACTAGAAAACTCAGACTTCAGTTCTCTCCTGTGGTTTCAGTTGTAGTCCTGAATCTCCTGCAGGTGAAGAAAGCTGTCCTTCTACCCCTTGGTTCCCCCGAGGATGTCTTCCAAAGGTGTCCTAAAGGACCCCCAAAGGCACAAGAGGTTCAGTGCTGGGCAGCCCCCGGGACTGGGCAGAGATGCCTGGGTCCATTCTATGCTAAGAGTGAATCCATGCCCCACGGTGAATCCTTGAGCAAAGTTCCCAGTGGAACAGGATCTCCAGGAAGTGGTGTGCACCCAGCAGGTCCCCCAAGCCCCTCTGGACCTGAGTCCCAGGGCCTGGTCCACTGGGCAAGTCAGTACATGCTCACTTCCTGCCCAGATGAGGGATTGAAGGATGCTGTAATAGCCACAGCTAATGTCCGCTGCACATTTCCTTCTTGCCTGTCTCTGTCCTCAAAGCTTTGTAGACAGTCTTATTACATGGGCAGAAGTTCCTCTTGATTCATACATGTAGATACTGCCCAAGTGGTAAGATGTCCCATCCCCATTAGGGACATCGCCTGCAGATGATGTTTAGAAATGGTCTCTCTTGGTGCCACTTTAGGACTTAACCCCTCCCCATCCTCTTCTTTCAAAATCGGGACCAGTGAGAAGTGACCCCTCAGTTTCCTGGAAGGGGGCAGGTACTGAGGTGTCAATACTCCCGCTCTCTCCAGACAAAGCCCTGTGCTAGGACTTCTGGGAAGGCAGTGCCTGCAGGCAGGAGAAAACACATAATACTCACATGCAAACAACATAAATGAGTTTTGATTGTAGTGTTCTAGGATTCCCGTTGTTAAGATTAATCTTAATAGGCTGATGATTTTGCCCTTCTTTTTGATTGTGAAATTTCAGGCATTGAATATGCGTTGAAATAAGTGGGTCATTGCCTGTGGGAGAAGTAATGGGGCCATTCCAAGATTCAGGTTGTACGGGGGCATCAGCATCCTTTGACCTCTTCCCTGAGGTACCTGGACCAGCTGCCTGGTACAGAATCGTATACAGCGCTGATGCTGCGTGTGGACCCCGATCTGAAAGACCTTGTGTGTTAACTCTCAAAGCCCTAATTTCCTCAGCATAACACAGGGAAAAGATGATAGTCCCTATGATGTAAAGTTCAGAAAATGAACCGTGCTCAGCCCGGAGCTTGACAAAGTGAATCTTCAGCCAATGTCATTTCTTCTTCTTCTTGTTTTTACCGCTGGTACTTAACTTTCCTGCTCAATGATTTGGCACTTTGGTGTTATTCTCTGCAGGAAAAGTTGGCGTTGTGCTTTGTGGAAACCTGTCTTGGTGACCTCAATGCCCTGCTGCTGTTCATACAGTGAATAATCTTTCCCTGGACCAGGTAGCTCCTCAATTCTAGAGAGAGGGAAAGGAGGTGGGAGGGCTCTCAGTGTCTGCAGGGAAGTGGGGTGTTGACTACATGTCAGGAACCTTCCTCTACACACTTCGTCTTCCAAGGAAGCCACAAATTGGGTCCACAGTTACTAATTTTTTAAAATCAGGGACCAATAAGGAATTTTTCCAGCATGTGGTCAGTGAATATTTGCAAAGAAAACAAATGAATAAATGAATGAATGAATGATTTCCTTTGTTTTTCTTTGAGAGGAGGTCTGTTCAATGGTGAGAGCACGTGCTCAGAGCTGGATGACACAGGTCTAGATCCCAGCCCTGCCACTGCTGCTAATCTAACTGTCATAACTCTCACCTCCCAGAAATGGCAGGGACTGAATGAGGTAATGCGAGTCCCTTAGCACCGGCCCGGGGGATTCTTTGTCAGCAACACCAGCAGCTCCTGAGTCACAGCCAGACGTCTTCCCTGGCTCCCGTACCTCCACCTGAACTGCTTGTTAGATGCAGGCCCATTATGAGTTTCAAAATAGTGGTGGCTGTGATCCCACATATATTTATTGGCTAGCTGTATTTGGACAGAGTATCTATTCTTGCTGAAGTCTATGTTTGAGTGTCTGTATGTATATGTCATACAGCCCCCTCGGGCCCTCTGTGGACATGTTTTGTGTATTTAGATCTTTTCTTGCTTATCACGCTCCTCATCAACGAGCACTTTCCATGCCTGGTGGAGATGGTTTAAATTCTTAAAGTTTTTGAGTGAGCCAAGGGCATCCAATTGTCTTTCTCCTCTATTGCATTCCTTACTAGGGGGGAGAAAAAGTCTGAATGAATATATTTTTGAGCTTTCCAAAAATAAATCATTTCTAGGCTGAGAGCTAGCAGGAGAAATGTCTGCATAAATGTTAATTAGGGGAAAAATAACACTGTGGACCACGAAAGGATCAGAAAACTAACCCTTTCTACCAGTGCTAGAAACGTACATTCCCCTGTTGAAAACCAGTCCAGGAAAAGAAATATGGTTCCAGATGATGGATGTATTTTGAAAAGAAATCATGAGGCAAGTCCTTACACATTTGATGTTGGAATTGTAGGTTGCAGGTATGAGAGACAACAATTTGTATTCATTCTGGTAATCGGGCAAGTTGTGGTCTCTCTGCTGAGAGGTTGATGGTATTCTCTCTCTGAACTGTTTTCCTCTTATTTTCCAAGGCTTTGGAATAAGAAATGTACTGCATGCAGCTGCTTTACCACTGCCCAGGGCCTGAATTACCAGTGTTTATGAGTGCAGGAGGCTCTGCTAAAGCCCTGTATTTATCTGTTGCAGTGTTGATCGTTGCCACAGAATTTGAGTTCTCCTGAGAAAGAGGCCAGTGGAAACCAGAGTTCTTATTAACTTCATTTTAGCCCATTAAACAATGTTCTTATTGTATATAAACCTGAGGCAGGGATCAATTTAAGGAGATCCATCAGGCCCCAAACAGGAGTAAGGTGGTCTGAAGACAAAGCTTGGCAAGGCTCAATTTTGGCACTGGGGAGAAGCCTGGCAGGACTTCTGGAAGGCAGCGTGGAAGGAAGCAGGATTTGCAGTGACTGGGAGTGTGGAGGGGGATGCCCGGGCAGGGGAACCACCATGAGCAAATGCACAGGGAGGTGACAGTTTGGTGTTCTGATGACTGAGCAGCTCTGTCCAACAGAAATATAATGTGAGCCATTTTTTTAGTAGCCATGCTAAAAAAAGAAACAAATGAAATTAATTTTAATAAATATTATTTTTAACCTGATATATATAAACTATTATCATTTTATCATGTCATCGATATAAAAGATCATTCATGAAATATTTTACATGCCTTTTTGTACTAAGTGTTCCAAATCCGGGATGCATATTACCCTCAGAGCACATCTCAGGTCCGAGTGGCCACTTCTCAACGCTCAAAGCCCCGTGTGGCAGGTGGCTGCATATGGACTGGGCTGGAGTGTTGGGGTCCTGTCCCAGCGATGTCCCCAGGGAGATGGACATGCAGACATGACATGTGCTCCAGTGCAGCGAGCCTTGACTGCCTCCATTTGCAAAGTGTCCATGGCCACATGTGTCTACTCTCCTCCCCTCCCAGCCCTTTGGGCTCTGTCAGCTTCCTCAACACACCTGCTGTTCAGCTGCCCTGACCAGGCTGGTGTGGCTCCTTCTCCATGGAGACACCTACTCATCCTTCCAATGCTGACCAGGGTCATCTTCAGGGGACACCTGCCCTGCCACCCTCCCTGGGGGAGGTTGTGCTTTCCAAGAATGGCTGTCACACCACCCCCAACCCAGTGCTCTTTTTGTTATATGGTGTGGACACTCCTTCTCTGGAGTGGTGGGCTCTGTCTGTCCCCTTGAATCTGGGCTGGTCTTAATGACTGGCCAGAAAGTAGAGACACTGGAAATGACCTACGTTGCTGCCGAGGTGAGGGCATGAAACGTTAGGTAGCATCTCCTTCTTGTCTCTTGGGATGCTTGCTCTTGGAATCCAGCCACCATTCTCTGAGGGAGCCCAGGGCACACGGTGAGGCCAGGTGCAGTGCTCCAGTCAATCGCCCCAGAGGAAGACCGGCTGACAGCCCACATTCACCACAGATGGGTGCCTGAGGGATCCTTGGGTGAGCCCAGACTCAGCCACCAAGTGGTTGCATCTGCCCAAGAACTGCCGAGCTGACTGCAATCAAACTCCAGGACAGTGAGAGAGAATAAGAAACAATCATTGGTATCACAAATAAATAACCCATAGGTTAAGCCACTAAGTGTTGGGGTGCTTTGTTGTAGATATAGATAACTGAAAGAATCCCTTTCCTAACGCCCCCATCTTCAGGCGGGTCATTTGGTTCCTTCTGATCTTGGGACCACCCTGGGTGGCCCTTGGCCACTGGCCCTCATTGGACCACAGGTTGTGAGTGCATGTCTTTCCCCCTCTAAGCCACACTCTTCATGGCAGGGACCAGGCTGTCTAGGTTTGTGGGATAGGTGGCTCCATGCCAGACACTCGGCACAGCCCTCGAGGCCCTCAGTTCTTATTTGTTGAAGTGAAATGGATGAATCAATATTTGTTGAAGTGAAAGCACGCAGGCTTGTGTCCTCTGGTTGGTTCTTCCTGTTAACCCTATCAGGGGAGGAAACTGAGGCCCAGAGAAGTTGAGGTGACTGACCCAAAGTCACACAGCTCCCACATGGCAAGATTGTATGTCAAGTCCAATGGTCCATCTATGAGTCCCACAGACGTGCCTTTGGGGCTGGCAGGGTCAGACCTGGGCTGCCCCTGGTCAGTGCTGCATGATTGTGCCCAAATCCTTAACCACCTCAGCCCCCTAGTCTTCCAAACATGGGGCTGAATCCCGCCTTCCTCACAACATCTGTAGAATCATGAGGCCAGAACCTGTGTCCCATGGGATCTGAGCAGACAGACCATGAATGTAGGGCTACGTTCACGTACGGGGGAAACTCCTCGTGTCAACTTCCCAGACCTGCTGTCTGCACTGTGGTCCCCACGTTGCCTAATCTCTGGACCCCACACCTCCCACCTTCTCCACTGATGATGATTCTCTCTCTTGGGGATTCACCCAACCCCACCCCAGCTGCCATTCCACTTGTGTCTTTGCAACTTGAACTTGAAGTGTCCTCCCTTGACCCCGCACATCCCTGCAGCTGCCGCCTCTCCCTCCCTTGGTCATCGGTTGGACTTCTCTCAAGAGCTGCCTGTGTTTCCGTGGGCCTTCTCCACCAGGACCGCTGTCCCGTCATTGATGAGGCCTGCAAGGACTCCATGTCCTCCTCTGCTAGCCTCACTGCAGGCCCCCCATGGCCTGCCACCCCGTCCTTCTGTGGCTTGCGGGCACCACCCCCTTCATTTTCCCTCTGGTGTTCTTGGCTCCCCCCTCAGCCTCCTTCCCATTTCCTTTCCAGGGAATGCTGTTGGAACCGCGTCTGATTCCGGCTTTCCTGATTCCTGAGATGAAGATGTGAGAGCAAGTCATTTATGTGAGAAGTGACTCCAGAAATACCCGCAGGAGTTAAGACAGTATGACAGTGGTTCTACTGCTCTGGAGCCTGGTGATCTGGATTCCAGCCCTGCGGTCAGAGTGTCAGACCTGCAGCCACTGTTCAATGCAGTTGCCGTAGGCTCATGTGGCGAGAAGTAGAGCTGTGCCTGGTTACGTTGTGATGAACTTTCCCCGAGGTGACTTCTCTATGGTGTTTTCAAAACCCCAGGTTGACAAGAACCCCCCAGGAGAGCTTTGGAAATACAGTCTCCTAGGCCTCATTCCCAGAAACTCAGATGTGGGCCTGGTGAGGTTCAGGAGTTTTACTTTTTCACGAGCTCCTTGGGTCTGTCAAGAAACGAACCCATGAGGGACACTCAGCCATAGGTTTTCTCTCTGACATTTTATTATAAAAATTTTCAAACATATAGAAAAGTTAAAAGAATTGTATAGGGACCACCAATATTCTTACAACTCAGATTGTGCAGTTAACATTTTGCTATATCTGCTTTAACACAAAACAATCCTTCCATCCATCTACCCATCTGTCTCCCCACCCATCCATCCACTCATCCTGTCTATCAGTCCATCCATCTGTCCATATCCATCCACCCTGATGTAGATTTCAGTATACTCCATCCCCTAAATAGTTGCCTGCTCAGATCTCTGATTTTCTATGAACAGGCAAAATGTGTCCAGGCAGCAAATTTTTGTGAAATCACAAGAAGATTTCACAGGCTAACCCTGCTCTTTCTCTACCTCTTTGCATCCTGATGGGGAGTGACTTGTCTATTTGCCTCTCTGAGCTGTTCCCTTCAATCTCTGATATAGGTTTCTCTTTATATTCATTCACCACAAATATTTTACTGTAAAATATCTCATTGTTTTTGAGAGTGCTTTACCTCATTCTCTGTATTGTTCTTACTCCTGTGTTTCTAAGTGGAGCTTTTCTGAGGTGCGGATGTCCTTGGCTTAGTCTGTGCTTGGGTACAGTGGGCAGACCCCTTGACCAGCTCTTGATGTAATTTTAGAGCTGTCACATTTGCAAAGGCTTGTACCTGGTGACAAATGGAGCTCTGAGTTCTTTGCCCAATAATGTTTCAGAAATGCAGGAAGAATGTAGGTTACCTGAGAATTTGAGGGTGACTTGAGGCTTGACAATCTGATGCTCAGAGCCAATCCATCTGTACTCAGAAAGCTCTTTTGGGAATGTGGCATAATGTAACTGAGCTAGCAAACCTCATCACCAGAATGGTTGGTGGAAGGACTGCCCAAGGGCAGGTAAGATGCAGTGTCACCAGGAAAGAGAAGCAGGGAAATCTTAACAAAACAAAACAAGACAAAACACTAAATACAAGAGGAGCATTAGTTCTTGCATTTTCTATGTGATCTCGTAGTCCTAGCAGCCGAGGCAGGGAACTGCTTGCTCCTGCCCTGAGCCCTAGTCTGTGCTCACCCAGTGTTAGTCTATGACTTAGGACCAAGTGTGTGATGCCTCTCGTTCAAACACAAACACCCCTTTACAAACATGGGATGTGATCTGCCTGCTAGCACGGTCAAAGGAAGAAAGAACTCGTGACAGAACTTAATATTTGATAACTAACAGCCTTAAAACTCAACCCTCAAACCCTGCATTTCAGCTACAGACACATACATACATTTATTCAGGTCATTGGAGACTGAATAGCTGCATATAGATTAAAGTTCTAGGTAGCATTAAATTGCATTTAAAAATTGAGCATTTTAGGAACATAAGCCATATTATACTTCCCTTCTCGTCTTAAAACAGTTTTCTGAAAACAACTTGACCTTTTCGTAATGACTTAAATCATTTCCCAGGAGAGGCGCCAGGTGAAATCCAAACCCCTGTGGCTCAGGGGTGGTAGGAAACTCAGAGAGGTGATTCATCAAACAATTCTTAGAGGCTGGCTCTGCTCTCTTCAGGACTCTTCTCCAGCCCCCACCAACACACACTCAAAAGAGAACAACCAGATAGCAAACCCCAAATTCCATGGACAACATGGGCAACAAAACCAGCTGACAAGGTATCCTCACGAGTCCCCCAAACAAGTGGGCAGTGGTAAACCACCAACAACCAGAGACCACGGCATTGGCATCTGTGTGGGTGGAATAAGGAGGAAAGAGAGGGGAAGGATCTAAGGATCCAAAATAGGGGAATCCAAATAGTCTAGAAAGTGGTTCCTGGAGAGCGTGGTCAGGCATTGAGAACAGTAGACACTATCGTATGAGTGAGTGCATGGGCCTACCTGAGATCACCCCAGGTGAGTGCTGTGTATAAGCTCTACCAGCAGGACCAAAGAGGCTGCTTGCTGGGTAGAGGGTTTCCTTTTGGGGTGATGAAAAGATTCTGAAATTAGATAGTGGTAATTGTTGCCCGACATTGTAAATAGACTAAAACCCACTGAATTGTACACTTTAAAATGGTTAAAATGGTGAATTTTATGTTGTGCATATTTAATCTCAATGGAAAAAAAAGGAAGATCCAAAGGGCTTGGGCAGCCTAGCTCCTCTGAGCTCTCAAACTGACCTTGCAGGACAGGCCCCTACTGAAGAGAGGTGCTGGCACAGGTGTCCAAGTGGATCAGGTACAAACCCAAATGGGAGGAGACAGGGCCAGGTTACCCCAGAAAGTGAGCCCAGCACAGTGGGTCACTACACCAGAGGATGCTGGAGATAGCTCTGTGAAGTAAGGGGAGCTGTCCTGGAGGAGTTGCAACTACAAGGCAAGAAAGCCTCTCGGGGGGTGTTGGATGGGAATCGGAGATGTTGGCACTAACTCTTGGCTTTTAATACGTATACAGATAGATAAATAAAAATAGGTATTTATGTGAGTGTATGTATATTTATCTTCTAGCTCTGACTATTGAGAGGGCTTAGAAGCTGTGACACCCCAGTAGCAATGAGCATGCCCAACACTCTGCTTCACTCATAACTTGTCTTATCATTTTCAATTATTTTGTTTATAGGAATACAGGGAGCACTATAATATAGACATATAGAAGAGAAGAGAAGAGAATAAGGACTGGGGGGCAGGGAACTTGTCTTTGTTGCCCACAGCTCTGCCCCAACTAGCTTACGGTACAGGGCATGTAGTAAGACCTCAGTGACTATTTGAATGAATGGATACATTTGAATTTTGAACAGTCCTTGTGTGCACTTGGTTCTGACCATCCTAAATAGCCCAAGGAACCATGGGGCTATTAGAACCAACTTGGAACCTGGAGGTGCCCCTGCACACTTGGGTCAAGAGGAAGTTGGGGGATGGGGAGTAGGAGTCCCTGGGGAAGGTCCAGACCACATCTAAACCTCTTAAATCGGGACCTCTGGGGAAAGGTCCTGGGCATGCATATTTCTTAATGCCCTGAGAGTAAGTCCAGAAGAAGCTGAGGTTGAGGACCACTGAGGCTGCAGAGAAAAAGGAAGCTTTTAAGGACTCTTCCCAAATAAGATTCTTTTCTCCTCTGATTTGTTACTATTTATTAACACCTGTGATTGGAAGGGGACAAGTGTGTTTGACTCTAACTGAATTTGCTTCTAAATTCACTTCAGGAAAAAGTACAAACAAAGGCTACATACTCTGGTCCAATTCAGGGGTTCTCAGCTTCATTCACTCGCTGGAATCCCCCTGGGGAGCTGTTGAAAGTTCCAGCAGTGGCCCCACCCCTGAGGTCTTGCTGTGATCCATTTGGGGTTCGAGATGCCCCAGGGGGTGGTCACATGAAATCAGAGCCAGAACACTGCCCTGGACCTGGACATTAGCTAGCGTTGGTCCCAGTAGAATAGCTCTGGAGGTTGCTTTCAAGAGCTGTCAGCCTTCCACAGACCAGAAGTCCCTTAGGCTCTCCTTTATCCCTCCATGCATGTCACTGTTTCATATAATTTGCATAAATTCAGGCTATATTTCCACCCAAGGTTAATCTTTTTAATTAGTTAAGCTGCTATATCATAGGAAGCAAACAGTGACCCTTAAGTAGATAATTGGCAAAATTGAAACAATTAAGTGATTTTCCCCAGGAGAGCATTCAGCAAAGCCATTCTAGCAACAGGCGAAGGAATGACACAAAATCATGGAAAGCATTTGTGGCACGTATGAAAGAAAATATAGTGCGTGTTTGTAGTCTACTCAGATCGCCCCACTGGAAGAAGGATTTCCACCTGCTTCCTGGTCAACTCTTTGAGTCAATTGGTCAACTCCAGGCTTCCTTTGTTATCAGACTCTAGAATGACTGACAGAAAGAGAGGTGAATGTTGTCTGCACGGTAGGTTGCTCAGCCAGAGGCAGGGGCAGAACCTGCCATGGGCAGGCCAAGGGTGCAGGGCTTTACATCTTTTGAATTGGTAACCCCAGCTCTTCCTGAGTAAAGACAGCCCCCAGGGTGTGGTGTTTGGCACAAAGACCCAAATCCAAGCTTCACTCCACTGGTCCCTTCCCCAACGCCATTCCTCAGCTTCAACTGATACAATGGTCTACCATGAATGACACCACAAATGAGGACTATTAATGATCAAAAAAGAACCAGCAAAGAACCTGAGCAAGGGTGGAAAAGGGAAGGAGATGATAAAGATGTGTGAGGAACACACACACAAAATTGTGCTAAAAGCCAAAGAACATAGCCAACCCATGTTTCTCCATGAAATTCAAAGACTAGAAAATATATGGCCACTGTGAAACAAGCTCTCAAAGAAAAAAAAAACCTGAAGGGAAGAGGTGATGATATGAAGAGTGTCAACTAGATAGAAGTAAGAAAAGAGCAAGCAAACAAGGAATCAGGAAATGTCTCACCAGGAGCCCTGCTGACGAGGAGCTTGAGGTGGACCCCAAGCAAGCCACCAAATTCAGAAGCTGGCAGCAAAGAAGTGGTCATGAGCATGGAATTCAGGCAAGCTGGATGTGTGTGGGAGCTGAATGCAAATGCTCTAGCATGACCATTTAGAGATAATTATATAATTAGCAAGAATTTGGAGATGATGAGAGAGAGAGAGAAAGAAAAGGAAACTGGTATAATTATGCTGCTTTCCTTGCCTTTCACAACGTGAGGACAAATGATAAGGCTTCAAAATTATAATTCAACCCATACTCATTTAAGTATATTATATAATGTTTTAAAGGTAATTATAACAGGACTAAAATCTTCTCCAATTATCAGAAACCCAATAATGTTGCCAAGACTGAACTGGCACAGGAGTCAGACACTGTTAGTGGTATGTTGATTCTTGCCATCTCTTTGCAGGGAGATGTGGCATGATCTAACAGTTTTAAATAAATATGCCACTTTAGGAATTTATGCAACAGATTTACTTACAAAGCCTTTGGGGGAAAATGCTCATGGCAGGTGGACATCCTAGGGGCACATGCAGGGAGGGGTGTCCTCAAGGCCATCTCTGTGCCCCAATGGCTTAGCATGTTTCCTTCCCTGAAATGCACACTTGATGACTCTACATTTACAGCAAAATCACTCACCCAAGTTGCTTTGCCATTTTCTAGCTATGTGAATCTGAGTTTCTCTTCATCTCATTTTTCTCTTTGTCAAAATGAAAATTGCAGTATCTCCTGTTTTTGCCAGCTTCAGTTACCTTGAGTATGTAACAAGTGAGCCCATAATATAGTGGTGTGAAACAACTTTTACTATGCTCATGGATTTGGTGGGGTGGGAATTCAGACAAGGCACAGAAGGTGTGGCTTGTGTCTGTTCCACTCTGTCTGGGACCTCAACTGAATGACTCTGAGCTTGGGGTCTGGGATCACCTGAAGCCTCATTCACACGTGTCTGATGGTTGGTGCCAGCTGCCATCTGGGGCCTCAGTTCTTTCCCATGTGGTCTCCTCATGTAGGCTAGCTGGGGCCCCCTCACTGCATGGTGGCTGAGTTCTGAGAGCAAGCATCCAGGAGAGACAGAAAGCCCGATGGAAGCCCTACTGCTTTTTTCTGATCTAGTTTCGGAAGTCACACAGTGTCACTTCCACTGCATTCTGTTGGTCAGGCAGTTACAAAGTCTGCCCAGGCTCAAGGGGACACGTAGTAATTGGCTCAGGCTACCATAACAAATACCACAGACTGAGTGGCTTGGCTTAACCAACAGACATTAATTGTCTCACAGTTCTGAAGCCTGGAAGTCTAAGATCAAGGTGTGAGCAGGGTTGGTTTCTCCTGAGACCTCTTGGCTTGAAGATAGCTGTCTTCTCCCTGTGTCCTTACACGGTCTTCCCTCTTTGTATGTCTGTATCCTAATCTCCTCTTCTTATAAGGACACCAGTGACCACATTGGATTAGGACCCAACCGAATGGCCTCATTTTACCTTACTCACCCCTTTAAAGGCCCTACCTCCAAAAAAGTTTACATTCTGAGGTTCTGGGGGTTAGGACCTCAACATATGAATTTTGGAGGAACACAGTTCAACCCATAATAGGAGGGAATATAGACCACACCACTTGAGAGGAGGCTATTGTCACATTGTAAGAAGAGCTGGTGGGATGGTTGTACCTACAGGTGTGGCCTTCTTTGGAAAATACAGTCGGCTAATAGTCTAAATTACATAGATAAAGGTGATTAATAATGACACCTGGTATAATTGATAGGGAGTAATTTACTGGCCTCAGGAAATAGGCCTTCTGGTTGAAGGGCCTGCACCCACCCAGGGCACATCATCACCCACAGGGTGATCTTAGCACCTACCGTGTGTAAAGGTACATATGGCTGGGATTGTGACCATGAATAGAAGTGTCCCTTTGAATTAACCCCTGAAAACAGCTCCTGACTCTAATCAGATTTTTGGCTCCCATCTCTTCTGACACAGGGTTCAAATCTAAGCCTTAAAAATAGCACTCCTGGGGGACATCTCCGGTGGTCCAGTGGTTAAGACTATGTTCTTCCAACACAGGGGGCCCGGGTTCGATCCCTTGTCAGGGAACTAAGATCCCACATGCTACATGGCATGGCCAAAAAAAAAAATAGCATTCCTGAAAATGAAGTCTTGGATGTTGTAGCCAGTGCTGCCAACATGACCCTCTCATATCCCCACTCCCACCAGGATGTGCACGCCCCTTAACTCCCATCCTCCATCCCTGCATCTCCCAGCTGGGCTGTTTCTGGCCTTTGGGCCGCTTTGCCTGACTGTTCAGCAGGGCAGGACGCCCGCAGGTTAACGGTCCTCCTACACCCAGCAGCCTCTACCAGTGGCCCAGGGAAGCAGCTTACACACACTCCAGGGACCTCACCTCGAGTTCCACACTGGCATCCCAGGGTCCTGAGTGGGCCTGGGCTCACTTATCATGGTGACGACAACATTCTTGCTGCCTTCTCTGTCCCATCTCACTTCCTGTCCCCCTCACACCCCACAGTGCTCTGGGAATAACCCCTACCCCCAAATACACTGCCTGCCCTGGAATGTTACCTGGAAGAACCCAAACTAAGACAGATACACTGGGTGGCTCTGGAAGGAGAGTGCGGAAACAGACAAGAACAACCACTTTGAGGTTGAAATCAAGTCTTTTGTGTTGCTTCTCTCATTTGACCTTGAGGAAGCCCTCCCCACTCCAACCCCATGACCTCCCCACCCCTACCCCGTGTCAGCCCGGCCTCCCAAGAGTGCTCCCCCACACTGTCTGGGCCCTACAGCTCCACCCCATCCCCGCCACATCACAAGAAACCGCAAACTGGGGGTGATGGCACACCCCGCTCCTGCCGCCTCCAGTGGGCTCTCTGATGAATGCCTGTAGGATTACAGAAGCCACTCCATTTAGAGCACCCCGTTAATACAATGGGAACAGCCTTGCAGTGATTGAGTTTATCTTCCCAACAAAGCCAGCACAACAGTTTGGCTAGAATGGGAAGCACAAGGTGTAGAATTAGCCTATGAAAAGTCATTGTCAGGCATCGTGACATTTCTGTGATGACAAGATAATCACTGCCGTGGTGATTGGTCATCAGGCAGGAGGGGCAGGCTTGAGAATCCTGGGTGTCCCTCTTGGGAGGAACCGTGGAAGCGGTGACTTGGGTGGGTCCAGGAGGGCCCCTACTTGACCACTGCTTTCTGATGGCTCCCAGCTCTGTCCTCCAGCCCAGGGATCCCAGGGGCAGCCCCTCCCTGGGTGTGCCAAGGAATTCTGGCTGTATGGGCCACTGCAGGGCCATCACAGATGTGTGCTCCCTTCCCAAGCCTTCCCCATACCCTGCCTCTCCTGGGGCCCAGGCAGCCGCCAGAGCCCTGCCAAGCCTGGCTGGAGCCTGTCTCCTATGGCAAGGGTGGCCTGTCCTCCAAGCCTTTCCAAAGGGGCCCAGTCTGCCCCCCTGCACTTGCCTTTGTCCACAGAAGCCTCTCTCCTTTCTCAGATGTGTTTGTGACTGCTGCCCTTCTCTTTGAGTCCAGTACTTGGGGAGGCTCAACAATCCCTTGGCGCCATTGGTGGTATTGGGTGTGCCTGGCTCTGTCGCAGCCCCCTTAGACCTGGGGGACGGTAGGGGCTAGATGGGCAGTCAGCCCCCTGACCCAGTGCTGCCTGGAGAGGACACACTGACCCGAGGCCCTTCTGGCTGCAGGTGTGGCCTTGGGGTTGCAGAACTAAAACCAGTGACTGCCATACAGGCTGGGGCCTCAGCCACAGCTAACTGAGATCTGACTAAACAGGATCCCCAATCCTATGCATCCAGAAATAGAAACAAACCAAAGACGAGAGGGAAATGAGCCATTTTGGAAGGGTTTATGTTTCTAAAATGGAAGGAAAAAGAAAAACAAAGAAATGAGGAAACTGGGACAAGTTGAAAAATACATTTGGCAATCAAGAGTTGTGTTTGTTTTAAGTAGATGAAGAATTTTGAAACACTGAGCTGGGTCAGGATTTGGAGTGTTGGATGGAATGCTTTTAAAAATGATGTTAAAGAAAAATTCAACTGAGGAAATTTAAAGATCTTAGTGACTTTATTCAATGATTCATGAATCAGGCAGCATCCCATTCAGTGAACAGAAAGGAGCTCTCAGGACCTGAACAAAATGAGGTTTTTATAGGTAGAAGGGGGCAGGAAGAGGAAACTTCTAGCAAAGAGTAGATTGTTTCAGGCAAAGTCACCTTTCTATGGGGGACAGAAGGGATCTGTTGGGCAGGTCACCTCACTAGTGCTGACCAGGTAATCCCAGATTGACTGGTTAAAGGTTACATTCCTGGGAGAAGCTGAAACTGCATTTAGTCATAAGTATTAAATCTCAGTTTGCTGACATGGGTCTTAGCACAAGTGACTCCATTTTTGGACCTGTTGTTTCTTCCTTCTTTTTTTTTTTTTAAACAGTGATTAAAATAACTTTACAGAATTTACTCCGAGAAGGAAGAAATAGCCTCTGTTAAGCTCTGGATGTGGGAATTAAAATGCATTCATTTATGCGGCCCAGGCTGAGAGCTGACTGTGCTCTTAAGGAACGTGTAAATCTCTGCCACAGACAGTGGAGCGAACAGTGATGATTAAATGTTTCATCAGAGGCCTGATACTTTGCTGTATGTTCATTGTGGCTACAGGAAAGGATGCTGTAACAGATCTTTAAATAGCAAACCTGCGGCTAAATTTCACTTCATCCATCAAAAGCCGCTGCTATGCAATGACCTAATTTTAGCTGCTTATCAATTCCCCAGTGCTTGTTAGTTGATGTAACTTTGATCCTCTGATGTTAGATGACTTTTGTGCTGAATATAGCTAGAATTTAATATGAATCATTTGGATGGCTGCCCAGCTGAGCTCAAGTGTGTGTGTGTGTGTGTGTGTGTGTGTGTGTGTGTGTGTGTGTGTGTGAGAGAGAGAGAGAGAGAGAGAGAGAGAGAGAAAGAGAGAGAGAGGTGATGCGGGCTGGGAGGTGGATGACAACATAGATACCAGCTTCCTTAATCTTGGGACGGTCAACTTCCCATCACCAGCATTTCAAGCATCGTGCCCTTGGACTTTCATTTTATTTTCCCTCCGAACCAATGAGATTCTTCTCGTGGCAGGCACACATGGGACACAATGATATTGTGCTCCTGCCAAGATCTGATGAGAGTGTCAATAATTGCAAGACATTTTATATGAATGTTTTCTAAGCAAATCATTGCCTTTTCAAAGAGCTTTTCTTTCTGCTTATGGAAAGAGCAGCTGAGATGATCCAAGGGAGGAGAGAGCATTTTAATGGCCCTCCTTCTCTCCCATATTCTGGATTATTAGAGAATGCCTTTTAAACTTGTCTACTGTCAGGTTTTTCATCTGAATTGTGAGGTTTCTTTCTGTCATCCTAGCTCTTTAAGGGTGTCTGGGTCACACATGTCATTCCTGGGGGTGTGTGGGTGCCTCGGCTCTTCTATTTACTTGGCCTAGTTGGTGTAATTTCTTGCCACAAAACAGAGTCACGTGGTTCGATCTCCATTTTTCTGAATGTTGCAGGTGAAGTTGAAAGCCAGTGGGACTGGGGAGATTTTCTGGGATGTACCAGCCTCCCTGGATGGACCTGGCCTGAGGCTGCCAGCCTGGGTCTGCCCTCTCACTCAGGCTGGGGTCGGAGTGGGGGCTGTCTAATTTCTCTAATTTGCTTATAGAAATGGGGGGACGTAATAAAACTGACTTAAATCTGACTTGGCTGCCAGATAACAGTTTGGTGGAGGAAGAAATCAAGACTCCCCATCCCAGGGATGTATGTGCATTTTAATCTTCCCTGCTATTTCTGCCTGCCATCATCAAGGGTGCACACGAAAACAGGCATGTGCAAATACCATACTGGGGTGTAGTGCAGGAGGAGTTTTTAATGGATATAAGGTGTCTTAAAAATCCTCAGAGGAAAGCCTCCTTTAAAAAGAGATTATCAGCTGCCGTAATGAAGTGTCTAGAATGAAATCAACTTAAATACACACACTGACTGTTCAAACCAGTTTCCAGGTAGCTTGACAAATGTTAGAGATGTACTTCCAGACCAGTCTATGGGACACCCTCAGCTAGGTAAGATCAGAACATTCTGTTTCACACCCTAGCCTCTCAGTGACACTTCAAATACTATTCTCGCAATTTGTTTGAGTAACGTGCCCCCTTCCCTGGGAAAGTGGGGAGACCTGGGCTGGTCGGCATGTCTGTGAGTGTCTGCAGAGGTCCAGCTGTGTGTGTGAGACTCCATCCTGAGCAAAGCACACAGTGGGGAGAGTTGGTGGGATGGGGGTCACGTCAGAGTTAGAGAAGAGAATCACTGGATGTCAGGGCCTCCACCAGGAGTGGTTCAGCTAAAACAGCAGCAGTGGCAGCCCGCATCGGCCACAGTGCAACGTAAGACTGGGCATAGTTTAGAGGCAAGTGATCAACTCCACAAGGTGTGTATTAAATAGTGGTAAAAGCACCATAATAATAATTTCAGGAAACACTTGTAGAACACTTACTACATACTAGACACTCTTTAAATGCTTTCTAAAGATAGCTACATTTAATCCTCCCAATTACCTTAGAGGGTAAGTATTATTATTGTTCCTACTTCACAAAAGAGTAAACTGAGGCCCAGAGAGGTCAAGTACCCAAGGTCACACAGCCAGTACCCGGGAGAGTCAGCATTCAAAGCTAGGCAAAGTCCAGATTGTGTGTTTTCGATACTAGCCTATACTGCCTCTAAAGAACTAGATAGCTCTAGCAAGTGTTCTCTGGATCCTCCAAAAATGGTCTGCCAACCTCAATGAAAGTGGCCAGCAGTTCTGTCTGGGGATGGAGGCCCTGGTCTATAGTTACTCTTCTTGGTCATGAAGGCATCTTTGCAATGGGTGTCTGATGAAGTGGCCCCAGGTGCAGTAACATCCATGCTGAATCCCGGTGCTGATCCAAAGCTGGAGTTTTCAGCCTGAAAGTGGTTTAGTCCATGGGTCTGCCTGAGAGTCTCTTGTCTGAATGCAGCCAGCATGAATATTGATAATACTGCAGCTCATATCTGGCTTGAGTTGGGGATTTCCTTGTGATGTTCCCCGTGGTCAGCGTAGATTTGTGGGGGAAACAGGCACTCAGGGTGGGTGGTCTGCCCTGAGGTTCCTGCGTGTCAGAGGGTCCACAGCCTGGAATCACATGGGAAGCACAAGATTAATCAGTCTCTGAAACAGTGGAGACAGATATCAGCCCCAGATGGTCCTTCAATCACAGAGTGACCCAAGGTCGGGGAAGGCTCTCCAGGCTACAGATGTGACTGTTTGGTGGTAGCAAAGGATATAGGACGGTAGAACATCCTGAAACATAGACCAGAGAGGTTGGGTCCATGAATGGAAAACAATCTAGTGCCTGGAGTGAGACATAAAGGAAGGAGGATTTTAGAAGGTCTTTCCAGAATCCAAGGGAGTGGAGAGCAGAGGGAGGCAACCACCTGTTATGGGCTGAGTTGTATCCTCCAAAATTCATATTCCTAACCCTCAATATCTCAGAATATTGACTTTATTTGAGATAAAGCTTTCAAAGTGTGAATTAAGTTAAAATGAGGTCATTAGGGTGGGCCCCAATCCAAGCTACCTGGTGTCCTTATAAAAAGAGGTTATTAGGACCCAGACACACACAGAGCAAAGACCATGTGAAGACACAGGGAGAAGACAGCTGTCTACAAGCCAAGGAGAGAGACCTCAGAGGGAACCAGCCCTGCTGACACTGGGATCTCAGATTTCGGCCTCCAGAACTATGAGAAATAAATGTCTGTTGTTTTTGTCACAGCAGCCCGCGCTGACCAATACACTGCCCTTCTCAATTCTCTGAAGCCAGTTGGGATCTCTGGAGTTGATTCTGAGATGGCCCTGACTCAGGTGTAAGCTGCACCTTCTGTCCCATGCACGCTCCTGGTAAATGCACCAGCACCTTATAAAAAGAGAGATAGTGGTCCATTTCCTCTCAAATAAATAAATACTGTGATCCCAAAGTGCTTGTTCATTGGTTCACTCCTTCACCAAGTTCCTACAGCTGCAACCCCCATCCATACACTAAACTCACCCCTCACTGCTACAGCTCTGAACTGTGATCCAAAGATGTGCTAGCAGGTGTGTTGGAACAGGAGCAGAGGTGGCCTGCTGGGAAGTCTGGGCCAGGAGGACAGAGGTGTCAGCAGGAACTGGGTCCCACTTCCTATGCAGTCTGAGGAGCCAGGGAGAGCCAGGGGGCCCTCTGAGAGGAAGGTTGTATGCGTGAGGTCCTTCAAGGGGATACCAGAATAGGTTGGCCCTGAATTTGGCAAAGGGTCTTAATTGTGAGCTGAAATGTGCTGCTGGGAGAGGGGTCTCCCTGCACTTGAAAAGCCCTCTCTCCAATCCCAGTTTGGAGCATAACCCCTTCTGGCTGTTAAAACAGCAAGGCCACCTCTGATCTGGGGCTCCCTACCACCTAACCTGAAGGCATGTGACAACTTTGAGTGGGCAAAGGGAATTACAATTCACTTGGGGGGGTTCAGGACTTCAGAAGGAAGTCAGGGAAGTCAATCAAGATGAATGGTTTATCTTGAGGCAGAACTGATGGAATAACTTGAGAACTTTAGTGAGAATAGGAGGAGACCTTTCAAAGAGATGAGGTCACATCATCTCTTTGAAAAGAGGACTTTATGAAAATAAAATGCATGAATTCTGATTTAAGACTTCAGTAGATGAATCAAAAAAGGATCACCTTTACTGAGTCCTGAATGTACCTCTGGTTTGAAAGATGGAGTGGAATGAACCTCTCACAAAACAGAGCCAGACAGAGAGCCAGTGAGAAATTATGAGTGAGGAGATAAGAGGCACCAGAACCAGGATGACTAACATAAATAATAGGAATCCAGAATGAAGAAAGGGGACAGATTGACAAGTAGTAACTAAGGAGCTAGAGCAAGAAGACCACCCATTGCTGAAGAAACATGTGACTTTGCATAGTCAGTGGTCTCTCTGAGTCTCAAGCACAATGAACAAAACAAGACAAGTCTTTGAACATATTCCAGAGAATTTCCTGATAAAGTGAAGAAAACCTATAAGCATTCAGAAAAAAATTAAAAAGCATGTTATACATAAGAAAAAAATAATGAATTTAGCACTAGATGTTTCATCAAAAACATTGGAAGATAGAAGATAATAATTAAGGAAAAAGCCTCTATTATCCAAGTAAATTATATTGAGAAAAATGGAATTCATATTCCATAACACAGTATTGTCATTTTGGCTATATAGGGCCTTGGAAATATAACCATGTACATTATCTGAGGATAATATAAAGAAAACTCTTGAATCAAGCTAGAGAAGATGAAGAGTTCTGGGCCCTTGTGAACAATGTCTTGCGCTAGCGATATGACATCAAAGTGAAAACCATGAATCACTGGAAAATGAGCATGTGAATGTTAACTAAGGATTCTTGAGACAGAACATTCATTCCAGAAGAGAAAGCATAATGATAATCTGCTATTTAAAATATTTACAATATTAAATATTTCACCAAAACCAAGGAGTTAGGGCTGGATGTTTGGGTGTGTGGTGGTGGGAAGGAAACTTGAGGTGTGGAGACAGGGGAAGGAAAAACATCGGAGGTGATCACGAGCAGGGTGGTGATGCCTTTGAGAACTCATACATTACCATGGATGGGTGGGTGGGGGGTGGGCAAGTAAGATACTTAGGAGGGGATAGTATTGTCATAATTAATGTCAACATATTAATAGAGAAACAGTGGTGAGATGGTTAATTTTATTCGTTAACTTAACTGTGCCATAGGGTGTCCAGATACTTCGTCAAACATGATTCTGGATGTTTTCTGTGAGGGTGTTTTTGAACAAGATTTACATTTGAATCCATAGACTGGGTAAAGCAAATTGTCCTCCCTAATGTGGGTGAGCCTCATCCAATCAGTTGAAGGCCTGAGTATCACAAAAATCACTGAGCTCCCCTGAGTAAGAGGGAATTCCTCCTGCCTGACTGCCTTTGTGCATTGGCTTTGGTCCACATCAAGGACCCTGAAAGAGTACCTCCTAGGTAAGACATTCCTGAATTCCTGATCCACAAAAACTGTGAGGTAATACATGTTTATTGTTGCTTTCAGTCGCTAAATTGTGGGGTAATCTGTGAGATAGTAACTAATATATATGGATATATGAATATTACTAGGGACCTAAGTTCTTCTGATGCTCAATGTGTCATCAAACCCAACTACAAAAGTGCAAAATTTGTTTAATTGTCCACTATTAAAACTTCTGGACATGAGAAATTATATCTTACAGTTGTATTAGCATGCTTTGTTAATGGCATGAAATTTGCCACTTCTTCTAATATTTTAAAGAACACTATATCTAGATCAGAAGAAAAGATCCCTGGTTCATCCCAGGTTGGATGAACAAGGAAGAATTTAAGTTGTAGACTGCCGACATGTGGTCTAGTGTATCCTAGAGGGTTATTAAAGTAACTGGCCATGTTAGTCTGGGATGAGCTTCGATTGATTACATTGGCCAGCTGTGACTTAACCAGGAGACTTATCCAGCCAGTCACAACCTTGAGATACAGTATGGAAAATCCACTTAAAGGACTCACAAGGAAACAGGGGACAAGCAGATACAGACTTTGAAGTGATATCAAAAGGAGGAAGGAAGAGGCTCGCAAACTCTCAAGTGTGTGAATGGGTCAAAACTTTATGGGATGCTATAAAACAAGAGCTATTGGTGAAATGGTTTAAATAGTGTGAATTAGTAATGTTCTTGGCAACCAGAGCACCGTTTATTGCTTGAGATGGTTTTGGCTCAGTTCCTCATGTAGTGGCGAATGAAGAGATCCATGCAGAACTCAATAGTAGAAACAGTTCCAGGCTTTGAAAATGTTTCTTTACATTTTGCGGATGAATAGTAAAACCTTTCTAATACTTAAAAATGATGTTTGTGACTATTAAGTAGCCATTATTCACTGAATCCCTGGCTTCTAAAATCATTAATTTTTTTTTTCTCCTGTTACTTAATGTGTATTAACATTCAGTAAAATTTTGCCTTTATGTTTGAACATGATGTTGGAATTCTTTCAATTCATGACACTTTCTTTGTGTTTTGTTCTGCTCTTTGAAGTTGTTTTCACTTTGTAAATTCACATGCAGCTGTAAGAAATAATACAGAGAGATCCCATATACCTTTCACCCAGTTTCCCCAATGGTAACATCTTGCAAACCTATAGTACAATATCACAGCCAGGATGTTGATGTTGATGCAGTAAAGATACAGGACACTTCCATCACCACCTGGATCCCTCATGTTGCCCTTTTATAGCCACACCCACTTCCCTTCCTCCCCACCCCACCCCTTTAACTCCTGGCATTCACTAGTCTGTTCTCTACCTCTATGATTTTGTCATTTCAATAATATTATGTAAATGGAATCATACAGTATGTAACCTTTTGGGATTGGCTTTTTTCATTCAGCATAATTTCCTGGAGATTCATCCAAGTTCTTGCATGGATCAATAGTTCCTTCCTGTTTATTGCTGAGTGGTAAACTGTATGGATGGACCACAGTTCAACTATTCACCCTTGATGGACGTTTGGGTCATTTCCAGTTTTTGATTATTACAAATAAATCTGCTGTGAATATTTGTGTACAGGTTTTTTTGTGGACCTGTTTCCATTTCTCTGGGATAAATGCCCATGTATACAATTGCTGGGTTGTATGCTAATTTCATGTTTAGTTTTGTATGTAACTGCCAAACTGTTTTCCAGGGCGGCTGTGCCATTTTCCATTCATTCTCACCAACAATGTATGAGGGATACAGTTTCTCTGAGCCTATCGAACATTTGGTGTCATCACTATTTTCTATTTTAGCCATTCTGATAGGTATGAAGCAATCATGATTCAATTTGCACTTCCGTAATGGCTAATAATGTTGAACATCTTTTTTTGTGTTTATTTGTCATCAGCATATTCTCTGGTGAAATGTCTCATATCTTTTACCCATTTTCTAACTGGATTGTTTTTCTTTATCGTGGAGTTTTGAGAGCTCTTCATATATTCTAGATACAAGTCCTTAGTTGGATAGATGGATGGATGGATGGTTTGCAACTATTTTTTCTCAGATCTCTAGCTTGTCTTTTCATCCTCTCTGCAAGATATTTTGTAGAGTAAAATTTTTAATTTTGATGAAGCCCAGCTCATCAACTTTTTCCTTTCACAGATGATACTTTTGGTGTCATGGCTAAGACCTATTTGCTTAGTCCAAGACCCTGAAGATTTTCTCCTACCTTTTTTTCTAAGTTTCATAGTTTTAAGTTTTGCATTTGAGTTTGTGATCCATCTTGAGCTAATATCTGTAGGAAGTGTAAAGTTTAAGTAATGTGTGATTTTCAGTGTGTAACTATGACTGTCTCAATCACATTTTTATACCTAGAATATAATTCCTAATAACCAAAATTATGTTTCACTCCTATGGCCATGAGCACATCATTGGTTACCCCATATTATCTGCACTGGCATCAAGTGTATTTCTTTTTGCTTCTTTGATTTCAGACATCATCTCTTTGTTCTGAATTGTGCTGGGTCTGTCACTTTTACAGACTAAAAATTGTAATTTTAGCTTCATAGTCAATAGGGTCAGAACCAGTTGCCACCCCTCTGAATCTGCTTTCCTATTATTGGTATGTTTTTCTGCTAGTCTATATTTGGAATACTTTAAAATTTATCTGTTCACATGGATTTAGCCCATTCTCATGTGATAACTTTTATTTGCTTGTCTCTCCTTAATTCTTAAGAACAAAACACAACCAAGCAATTCATAGGAAGCAGAGGATGAAGAATCTTCCTTAACTAGAAGCTTAAATTTGGCTTTCTGCACAAGCCGAATCTGAGATAAGAACTTGGGTACAAGATTGAACCCAACTTGGTTGTGCTTGCCGCACCCAGTAAAGCCAATCGGGTTGTGGTGGAGGAAAGCTCAGTGTTTATTGCAGGGCACCAAGCAAGGAGTACAGGGCAGCTAGCGCTCAAAACACCTGAACTCCCTAATGGGTTTCAGCAAAGCCTTTTTCAAGGCCAGCTGAGGGAGGGGCATCCCAGGGTATGTAGTCAGCTCCTGCACAATTCTCTGATTGGTTGATGGTGAGGTGCCACAGGGGTTAACATTATCAATCCTTAGGCGCCAGTAGGTCTGGGGGCTATGTGCTCATGATCATCAAGTAGTTGTTTTTTTCTATTTGGTGGTAAAACAACTCAGGAAATATGCATCACATACTGTTATCTAGGTACTTCAGAGAGGAGCTAAAGTAGACGATATGGAGGAGGGGTCTGTCCCAGGAAGGCCCCATAGGGTCCTGCTCAGTTACAAGTTCTTTGGGTGGTGACCCCCTGGAAGCACAAGTGAAGGAAAGGGAAAAGGGAGAAGGAAAACACTTTCTTAATGGGATTAATGATTAGGTGACTGCTGCAGTGATGAGGACCCTCTGATGAGCCCTGATGAAAGTGCCTCATGATGGCCCCAGCGAGGGACAGGAAAGCTGGGGCACTCGTCTACCAGTCCCATCCTTCTTTGGCTGAGGATTGGCCCTGGACCATTCCTGGCATGCGGACTGAGCAGCTTCCGTGTGTGGTAGGCAGCTGTGCAGGGAGCCGGAGAGACGTGGTGACTGGAGGTGGCTGCAGAAGTGACCCTGCTGGTACTGTCACAAGTGGGAAGTTCCAGTGTGTGATGTCCACATGTTAACTCATCAGGGAGGATGAAGGACATGCTGCCTCTCAAGATCCTTTCCCATTTCTAGTCTAAGTAATTATTGTGAATGCAACAAATTCCGTATGGTCCTATATTCTGACTTTTTTGATATTTTCCTTGTCAGACTGCCATAGATGGCCATATAGATTCCAGAACCTTTGGTGGAACTGAAATGCAGAAGCCCTTGATTTCCAGCTCTCATCCCAGGTGACCCACCACTCCTTTGATACAGGCTGCCGGGTGGAATAATTCCAGTTCCCTGCTGGGCTTGTGTTTCTCTAACTGTAGATGGTGGCTGACCTGCCTGGAATCATGGCATATTCCTGGTTCCCACACCCAGATCATCTGATGCCACAGATCTAGGAGGGCACCTTCCATGTAATAAACAGCCCAGGTGATTCTCATGGACACCAGGGCTTTAGGCTGTCATGCAAGGTGTGTACACCTCACTGGGTCTGTCTTCTTTCCCCAAACCCCAACGCCAGTGGGACCATAGAAGCATCCCACTGAACATTGTGACTAACTTTAGCATCTCTGGCTCAGGTTGCAGTAAATTCAGTTCCACTAGTAAAATTGGAAGCTAAATGAATATACTCCTTGTACTAAATGGAGAGAAACAGAGAGGCACCCTAAGAAAGAGATACTCAGTGACACTCAGAAAGAACTCGAGACAGAGCTGGAAGCACGACAAGGTGAAAGAGCATTTGCCTGGCTGCATCCCTCACTTGGGAGTGAAATAAGTCCTCAAAGCTTGAAACGTCACTTTTGTGCCACTTCCATAAAGTCACAAGAGCACTTGACATTTCAAGGAGGCTTTGAGAAGAGGACATTTAGCTGTTCCTGATGGACCTGAGGCTCTTTGCCAGGAATTTAGAATATTATTAGAGTCTTTGCAATGTTTCAATCTGATGAGGAAAAGAAACAGCTAATGAATCCACAAGGTGACATGTTTTATAACATTTAAAGGAACTGCTAAAGAGCAAAACTGGTAGCTTTGGCCCCTTGTTGCCATAAAATAAAATGCTCCATGCATGGATACATAGGATATTTTTCCTTGTAAAAACAAAATGATAGCAACAACAACAACACAATAATCAGTCCTTGACTCTCCTGGCTTCCACCCCAAACCCTGGGCTGTTAACCTGCATTCTTTGTTAATAATTTTCTTTCGTCTTTTATCTTTTAGGTGTGTTTAGAAATCCCTGGGTTGGGTTAAGCCTTGGGAGCAGCACAGGGGCTTTACCTCTGTTGGTATCACTCCTGTTGGGTCACCATCCAGCATGGCGGGAGGTCTTCCCTAACCAGAACGGGCAGGTTCCATGACAAGGGAAGAGCTGGTTGACCAACAGAACCAGCCGCCTCCAGGGGCTGGACATGTGCATGCTTACAGAGGCCCAAAAGTTTCTGTAGGTGAGAGAAGAGACTCAGTATAAGACAATGGGGAGACGGGTGGCAAACTGGACCCCATTGCTACATCTAAAGGGGTAGCCACTCTGTGGCTCCAGCCACTGGTCCTGTATGACCCAGTTGTTACAATATGACCACTGTATTGTTGCTCAGAGGTTGGATATCTGCACTTTCATCTGGAATCTACCAAAATTTGGGCAAAAATAAAAACAGAAACCAACCAGACACCTCTAAAGTTTGGGTCCATGGCTTACCTGTTTCTTCAGTTAGTTTCATCTGCTTCTGCTTCTCTGTCTTCCCAGCACTTTTCCTCTACTTTAGTAATAGGACAGTTTTATTTTAGCTCCTTTATTTCTTTAAAAAAATTTTTAAAATCCTATTTCTTACTGAAGAGGTAATGCATGCACTTGGTAACACAATTCAAAAAGAATGAAAAGATAGATAATTAAGTCTCTTTTCCAGCTCTGCTCCCAGCCACCCAGAAACTTTCTGGAAATATTCTGTTTACACATGGGCTCTGTGTATACATATGTATTCTTCCTCCCTCTTTTTTTTGCAATCAGCAGATTCTTTAATTAATTAATTCTTTTAAGCAGAATTTTAGATTTACAGAATAATTGCTCAGATAGCATATAGGATTCCACATACCCAGTTTCCCCTATTATTAATATCTTGCATTAGTGTGGTCCATTTGTTATCATCAATAAGCCAATGTTGATACCTTACTATTAACTCAAGTCCATAGTCTACATTAGGACTCACTCCTTCTGTTGATCTGATCTGCACATAATGTCAGGTACCCTCCATCACGATATCATAGGGTTTCATTTGTAGGGCAGCTACCTTGTTTCAGAGCACTGCCATCCAACACAGTGCATCTCTATGGGGGGCATTTAATGAGTGGCTACAGAAATAACCTCAGAATGATCAGGCTGTGACCGTAATGTCAGTCCTCGGTGGAGCAGGTTCTTCCCAGACATCACCTGTGGTCAGTGATGAGTGGTGGTCTGCAAGGCCACCAACCTTGATCTCTCTCCAACCCATTGGATCCTCCTGAAAGTCATGTATAACCTCAAAGCCTCTGCAGCATGTTTGCAATAGACCTGAACATCTGCATCTGCCCAATTCAAAGGGCATTTCTACCGGGGGCGGGGGCAGAGGTTAAATCTTCCTTAGGAGCAGTCCCCTTATACAAAAGTGCTGCAGAGTGCTGGCTCTACCCGTTTTCTTTTTTTTACCTGCTCTGCAAATTCCTGCTTATACTCCTCCTAAATGTTTCAAAATCCAAAGGGTATCTACTCTCTGGCTTTAGGATTAACTTACTGGAAATAAGAGGGAATTTTAAGAACTATGTCAGGAATCTCAGTGTAGATTTTGGGTCCAGAAATCGAGTTCCAGGACACTATGGGTAACCGCGTGGATCATGGTTGCCTGAATCGACGTTGCGATGCGCTGTGCTCACCTGTGCTTCTGTTCCATTGCCCTCATCAGTTTGGAGGTTTACCTCTGTGCGGAAATCATGTTAGGTTCATTCTTCTTCTTGAGCGTACAACTCACTTCCCTCCTGCACTTGCCCCCTGCTTTGGCAGGTGGCAGGTGATGTGGCCTCGGAGGGTCTCCTCCAGCGGTACCTCTGCACTGTTTGACCGTCACGGGCAGGCTGCACTTGTGTTTCTTTCCCATTAACAGGATCACTGGGATCTGTGATGATCGAGTGTCTAATTTTCTGTTCACTGTTCTTTCCTTTGGAAAGCTATCCTGGAAATGGACTAGCTTTTCCAAAAAAGCCTGTCCTGTATGTTTATAGACTTTTAATTTTGTTCAATTTCCTGCCACCAGTGATAGAGCTGGGATTGTCAAAGCAGGCTGCTGGGAATTCCCCAGGGTCAGAGCCAGAGCCACTTCTTAAATCTCTTTCTAGACGAACACACAACAGAACCCTATTTTTATTCCGCATGTTCTTATATCCCCAGAACTTCTTGCTCAAAACAAATAGCAAGATGCTCTATTTACATGCATATGGACTCTCCCATGTAGAGTGAAAACCAGTGCATTTTCACCAGGCAATTCTTGCAGGCCAGTGTTAAACTTACTCCCACTTTTCCAGAATCTTTTGTGGGACACCACAGGGGAAAAAGAGGGAAAGGGGTTATGATGGTTAATTTTACATGCTAATTTGGTCAATGTGCTCGTATATTCTGGATGTTCTATGAAGGTGTTTTTTGGATGAGATTAACACTTAAGTTGGTGGACTGCCGGTAAAGCAGATTGTCCTCCATAATGTGGGTGGGCCTCATCTAATCAGCTGAAGGACTGACTAGAACAAAAGACTGAACTCCCCAAAGGAAGAAGGGAGTCTGCCAGCAGATGGCCTTTGGACTTGAACTGCAGCATTGGTTCTTCCTTGGGTCTCCTGTCTGCTGACCACCATGCAGATTTTGGACTCTCTAGTCTCCATAATTGCATGAGCCAATTCCTTATCATAAATCTCTCTCTTTCTATGTACACACATCCGGGTGGCTCTGTTTCTCTGGAGAATCCTGACTAGTGCAGGGGTAGATGAGGGACAAGTGATAGACGTGTTGCTTACCCTTCTGCAGCAGAGGGGTAAGCAACACACCATTTCTCCCAACTCCTGCAGGGTCTGGGGAAGGAATGTGTAGGTAGAACTCCATAAATAATATTTGTTTTCAGATATTTAAAGCATTCCCATTTTACTTCCCTGTCTTGTTTTTACTGCATGACAGGTTTACCAGATCCTTGCTAAAATTAAAGATAGAGCCAGTCATTTGATGCTTTGTAACTAAAAATTTAAAAATTAGGAAGAGATGATTGCAAATGCAAAGTGGTATCCTCGACTGCATCCTGGAACAGAGAAAGAACATTAGTGGAAATAACTAATGAACTCAGAATGAAGTTTGGAGTTTAGTTAATAGTTATTTCTCTCTTAGTTTTGACAAGTGCATTATGGTTATGTGAGATTTTCCCAATAGGGGAAGCTGGGTGAAGGGTGCACGGGAACTCTCTGTACCATCTTTGCAACTCTTCTGCAAACATAAAATCACTCCAGAACAAACAGGGGTCTGTAAAAGATGACGGTCAAAGTTTTTCAGGAGTGACGTTATTGCAGGTTATACTGTTGTCTTTCAGTTTATGGGAAGTATTAGTATTAGATTGCTAAATTACATAGTTCATGTATCTTGGCCAGTTAATAGAAATGAAACGTGATTGTATATTATAATGATATGGAATCATCATGTTTTAGAAATTAACCATGAAGAGCTAACTAACCGGATGTAAATGATTAGGTCCAGTGTTAATGAGCAGAGATGTGAGTGAGGCGGGTACCAAGATTCTTGGCAGCTCTTAGGGACTGGGTGGGCATTTGGAAATGGTTGGCATGACCACTTTGGGTAAATATAGCCCATCATTTTCTACTGTGACCACTAGAACTGCTCAGAGCCCCACAGGCTGGCCTGGCTTCTCAGATTCCATAGGAGAGCCCTGGAACCCTGGAGTGTCACCACTCTCTGTTTGAGAACTATGTTTCTGAACTGACGAGATGAAATGCTTTTGGAAGATAACAAATATATAACAAATACATATGGTCCACATGCAATTTCCCTGTGCCCTACCATCTACCAATTCATTTTGCTTGTCTCCTTCCTTCAAAACTCCGTGCAGGGGACTTCCCTGCTATAATGCCCTGACTCATTTTTCAATTGTTAATTTAATTGTGTTTAAAAATTTCCCCAGTTTCAAAAGCAGTTTCCTGTCCACATCTCCATCCCTGAGCCTCACTCCCCAGAGTTAACCTTTTTCTTTTTACTGCTTCAGTTGGTATTTGCCCTTATATTTCTCCATATTTCTGATACTACTATTTCTTGACTTTGGGGTTTCAGATATTATCTATGGGTCGACTACTTTGAAAAGTGATGATTAAGCTCCTAACAGATTGACAAAATAATTCTGACAGCATCAATCATGTATTTTGACATGACTGTAATTATGTAAATTATTGTTCACAGGTGGCATGCGATGACTACATTCCCTTCCTTGTATAACTTTTGAATTGCCCAGGAATAAATAATTGCCTCATTCTATTTTAAAAATTGTTTAATTTCTATGTGCTTATTGTTCATTCATTTTTGAATTTTCCACTAGGCTAGTAATTTTTTTCACTATGTTCAAACCCTCCCATCTGTTTCTCGAAAACCCTCTTCTTCCTGTGGCTCCATCTGGCCTGGTTAGCGTCCAGACCTGCTTCCCCGTGTCATCCTATGGCCTTGTTTTGTTATCAGTTTAGGGGTTGTGTTTGCATCTCTCCTGTGGTAAATCCCCACTTTCCTAGATGTCATGTTCTCCTCTTTTGTTGGTTTCCTCTCATTTTTGTGGTGTTCCTGCTCCAATAAGCTCTTGAGAAAAGTCCCTTTGAATTAAAACACTGTATCTGTATATATATTCTTTATCAGATTCTTTTCCCACATAGGTTATTACAAAATATTGAGTATAGTTCCCTGTACTACACAATAGGTTCTTGTTGTTTATCTATTTTATATATAGTAGTATGTATATGTTACTCTCAAAATCCTATTTTATCCCTCCCCCCACCTCACCTTTCCCCTTTGGTAACCATATATTTGGCAAATCACTGTATCTGAAAATGTCTTCATTCAAAACGATAGTTTGGCTACATGTGATATTCTGGGTTGAAAATAATTTCCCCCTAGAGCCTCAAAAGCATTGCTCCTTTGTCACCAAGCTTCCACTGTGGTATCAAGAAGCCCCTGGTAGCATTTAGGATCTTCCCCTGTGCTGTAATCTCCCCATGACCTGCTCCAGTTATGTCTTCTATCTCATGTGCTGGGATTTCAGTGGGCGCTGCCTGCCTGGGAACTCATTTTCTTGAATCGGTTCACTGACAATTTCTTCCCCTGCGTTTTCTCTGTTTTCTTTCTGGACTACCTGTAATTTGGATGTTGGGTCTGACCTGCTCACTGTCTCAGCTGTTCTCTGTTGTTTCCCACATGTGCTCTTCTGGTCTGCTTTCCGGGAGGGTTGCTCCACATATTCTTTCAATCCTCTATTGACTTTTTCATTTCTGTATATATTTTTAATTTCCCTATTTTATTACCTGAATATCCCCTTTTGATCGCCTCCTGTTTCTACGGGTGTGATGCAGTGTTCCAATTTTTAATGCTGCCTAAGGAACTACCTCAAAATGAGTGGTGCCAATGACTTGCAGGCAGGGATGCCTCAAAGGCTGGCTGAGTGGGACAGTGGACCAGAACTTCATCATGAGGACCCCCATGTGGCTTGGGCTGCTCACAGTGTGGCGGCTGGGTTTTGAGAGGCAGCGTCCTGACTGAGTGAGGGAGCATCCAGGAGAGCCAGATGGAAGCTGCAGAGACCTCAGCAGCCCAGGAAGACCCGCGGGGCCACCTTGGCAACATGTGCTGCAGGGAGATGGGACTGGAGATGGAAAAGCAGTAGATACTGGGAAGACTGCCACAAGCCTGGCTGGAGATGATGGAGGCCTGGGCAGGGTGGAGGGTGGATATGAGGTGCGTTTTGAAATAAAAATGTAGAACCAACAGAACAATGTGAGATTTGAGTCTATGTGGAGGGAGAGGGAAGGAGCTGGGTTGAGGATGAGTGCTTGAGCCACTGACCAAGATGGAACAATTAGGAGGGAGCATATGGAAGCTTGGGGAGAGTTAAGATTCCTTTTGGCCACACAAAGTATGGGACTCTGGTTGGATCTTCAAGGAAATCAAGAAGGCAGTTAAGTTTGTGTATGGTGTTCAGTGGAGAGGCTGGAGTCTGGAGTTGTTGAGCCTTAGATGACGTTTAGGACAAGGACCTGGATGGCATCCACAGGGAGCCACACAAAGCCTGGAAAGATGGGCAGCGAGGAGGAGGACGGCACAAGACTGATGCAGGAGGACAGGAGAGCATGTTATCCTGGGGTCAAGACAGGCTCTAATGCTCCTGAGAGATGGGGCAACTCAGAGAGCAGCCTCCGTCTTTGTCTAACTGAAAGTCACGGGAGGTTCTCAGTGAACTTGACCAGCAATTCCAGGGGGTGGAGGGGGACGCATAAGGTGGGAGGGGGCCCCGCAGAAACTAGAAGGCAGAGAAAGTGCAGATGGCATCTATAGACAGCATTCTGCGATTTGTGATGGGAAACAGGGAAATGAGACTATTGATGGAGGAGGATGTGTAGTCAAGAAAAACATTTAAGACTGATGTATTAGAACATGTTTTCTTGCTGTTGGAAGTATCTGGTAGAGAGGGAAAAATAATGTTTCTGGGAAAAAAGCGAAGTTCCTGAGAAGGTGGAGGGGTGCGTCCAGCACCTGCAGAGGTGTGCTCTGGGCAAGGAGCAGGGCTTTAATCCGCAGATCCAAAAACAAGCAGGTCAGAGACTGGAGAGATGGCAAGGGAGTCACTGCCTGCTTGCTTTTTTTTTCCCCGAAGAAGTTATGGGGGAGGGTGTGTGTGTGTGTGTGTGTGTCAAAGGAAAGGTCAGCTTTGGCGAGTGGAAGAGTTAACTCTGCAGGAAAGGGGAGTAAGTGTGCTGGGCTTGTTGAATGTCCTTGTTGGATCTTGTGGTCTCATGTGAGGCCCTCACCACAGTGTAAAATGGTCACCTCCAAAGCTCACCCATCATTCTACAGCTGCCCTGTGGTCTCAGCAGGGGATAGGAGGGCACAGAGGGCAGGTAGCACCAGGCTGGGCTGGAACAGGCCCTGGGCAGCAAAGTACAGGCAGAAGGCGGAGAGGGGCCTGGACAGAGAGGCAGCACCCAGAGGAGAGAGGAGGGGAGGGGACACTGAGATTGAGGGGGAAAAGGAGTAGATGTTCCAGGGGAAGAGAATGTACCTCGGCTTCAATTTATTTTTATTTTGGACACGGTTCCATGGTGAGAACCACTAAAGAACTCTGTGTTCTGGTTCTAGCTGTGCTGCCTTTCTTTTCTCCTTTTGATGCATTTTCTCATGAGTCGAGGGAGCCGGATGAACTGTGGTGCTTCGCAGATGGAGACGCGGACACACATAGTAGACAGTGTGCATCCTGTTGAGAGCCGGACATCAGGATCTCCAATCCCCGAGGGCTGGACGTGAGGACACATGCTTTATTTGTTTACTATGATTTTCCACTTGAAACTGCCCTGCCTTGTCCTAGGGAGAGCTCTGGGGCTTGTCTTGGAGGGTGGATCTTGCCCTTGCTCTGGAGAGTTGAGGAAATGACCCAAACACACATTTTCCACTGGACCTGAAAGATGCTACTTCCCTGTGCACACTGGTTTTGTGTGTTCAGGGTGAGAAGCATGCTTCTGTCCTTTGGGAGAAGTGTTTTGTCTTTCTGGTCCAAGAATTCAAGGGCTTTGCTAGAGGAGAGTTCTGCCCTGTTTCTCTTTTCTCCTTCTCCTCGAGGTTTGGGGCTGAGGGCCCTGGTGGGCATGGAACCCTGAAATCTCAAGCTCCAGGTCATCAGAAAGGATCATCTGGACCTGCAGAGTGGTGCTGGGAATCCCACAGTGCCTCGGCCCCGCACCCGGAGGAGTTGCCCTGACTGTGTTGTCACCAGAAATGAGGCCCCAGGAGGGAAGGGAGGCCTGGACACTGGATAGTGGACCAGTAAAAAGGGAGTTCTATGGGAGATGGCTGGACCGGGACACTGCTGGCTGGTGGCCCGAAGCACAGCCTCCGGACTAGAGGAGAAGGAGGTCTGCAGAGCAGCGGCAGCTTCCCTCCTGGGGTCGGGATTCCGTCTGCCACCTAGGCACCCTGGCTGAGGTTGCACAGAACCCTGCAGCCCCGTATTCACTGTGCTTTGGGGAATTAAGGGAATTAAGTGGGGGCTTCATCCATGCCTTGGGCGATCCTGGGAGGAGCTCAGAGAGTTCTGTGACACTGAGTGATGGATGGAGAAGCCCAGGGCAAGAGGTGACAGGTGGTAGCCGGGACAGATGTGGCCCGACAGCTCTCTGTGGACAGGCTCAGGAATCAAGGGTGGCCCCTGGACACAGCTCCAAACTTCCTGCAAGGACTTAGGTGTGCCTGGGAGACTGAACCCTTGGGGGTCAGGTTGCATACATGTGGGGCGCACTTGGACCCATCTGTGAAGACCTTCCATGGCGTGGGGTGCACTCTGTCCACCGCTGCCCCAGGGAAGGCACTGTACTTTTCCTGAGTGGCCACCATGTTTTGTGGTTCCAGGGGTCAAGATTGGAGCCAGATTAAGAAAAAAAATCAAAACCCCAAACGCTGTTAATTTCAAGCTTTGTTGGCAATTCAGGTAAAAAGTAAGCTGCGGGGAGTAGAGAGAGTTTGGTGTGAGGGTTAGGAGGTAACACAAGGCTGGCACTTCAATCAGGGCACAAACACCGGAGAGAAAAATAAACACTTTAGAAAGCACTTGACCTTTTAAATGCTGAGCTCTAAAAATAGAGATGGAGCGCAGTGATGCTTTTACAGAGGCAAAGATGAAGCCGCACCGCTGAGTCTTTCTACCTTGGGAGCCGGGCTCCCCTCCCCGACATCAGCCCTCTCACCTGTACCTGGTGCACAGCCCGGTTACCTGGCTGGGGGGGTGCACTCTCCTCTGGCCCAGAGGAGCTGAGGCTGGGGACCTCCGATGAGATCAGCGCATATTTGGTTTCACTTCATCGTTTTGCTTCATCACTATGTTAATCTCCTTCCCTCTGTACCTTTTAGCAGGAAGCTTGTTCTCCAGGTTAGGAAACAAGAGTTGCTTGCCCAGTTGGGCCTCATCCAAACACCAACATTTTCTTTAAACCTCTTTCAAGTATGTGGTCAGAGCCCTGAGTTGGGGGCCGTGTCCGAGGTCCCAAATCCAGAGTGCTTGCTTGGCCCGGGAAGGAAAAGGCAGGGCAGGGATGGTATCTTTCTGTCGCCATCCTTCCTCTGCAGTAATTTCTCATCCCTCGTAAAACACTGGCCACATGTGTCCAGTCAGGCTGGATATTAGTGAAAAAATCGATCCTCAAAAGCGCAGTCAGGACACAGTCACGCGGGCATCGTGGTAAGAGAGCCTTTTGTAAAGAGTTTTCTGAGCACAACAAGCTTTCCTTTCAGTCACAGTTGTGGCACATTTTAATAGGAAAGTTCTGTCTGAAAACATGCCAACTGGAAATCAGATTATGTGGAGGGGATAAAAATAGCCCTGCCCTGCTACTCAGCACAATGCAGCCCGTCTTTGTCCTCGTGTCTTGGGGGGAATCAACTTTGCAGGGACTTTGCCACCCTCCTGGCGTCTCCCAGGAGCAGTGGGTCAAAGGCCATTTGTCTTTCCTCCCTTTTTCTCCAGGTAATTTAAAAGTGAATTGGACTCAGCTTAGTTTTATTCCCTGAGAGCTCTGGCTGGGCGCGAAGAAGGGGGACCCAATTGGTTTTTGGTCACTAAGGCTCTCCAGGGAAGGGAAGAGACTGGATACATGTCTGTCAAGGGGACAGTTTTAATCCACCCTCACCCCTCCCCTCTCCTCCCCTGACCACGCTGGGATTTGGACAGAGAAGCGGGTCAGTCTAGAGGTTCTTGGGGATCATGTAAAGAACCCAGGGGGTCAATGTCTGCATTTGCTTGTAGCTGTTTTCGCTGACTTTGTTTGAGGCACTATCCGTCACAGGCTGGAAACAACTGTCTTTGTCCTCATGACCGGTTTCTGCACTGCGGACGGGCCTCACCAGCTGCTGACCCACTGTCCTCATCCAGGAGGCCCTGACCCAAACACCACTTAGCCGGCCCCCTCTGTTCACAGGACCAACATAGGAGGCGAGAAATCCAACAAGTCCTTTCCTTTCCGAGTCAATCCTCTAATGCCAGAAACCTTTCTCAAAGTCTGGGAATCCTTTCTCAAAGTCTGGGAATGAATGGAACCCTTCTGTTCCGTGAGCTGAGTCAGGCCTTCTTCTTCCGCTGGCATCCTCAGGTTGGCTCCTGTTTGTGGATGTCTGGGGGACTGGAAGGGGGTCTGTCATGTGGAGGGGGAACTTCTGACCCTAGGTGCATCTGCATCTGCCAACAGCGCCCTCAGGGCGGAACTGCTCAGCCGCCTGCAGCCCCAGGTCCCTCGGGTGCTGGCTCCCGGTGTTGGCAGTTACTTACAACTTAGAACTTTCTCCAAGCAGACCTGGGTGGTGCTCTCCCAGGGAAGGCCTCAGGCCTGGCCACAAAACCAGGCTGCAGCCCAGAAAGCAACCTGGCAGCTCTGAAATAGGGGTTGGGATAAGATGTGATCCCAGAGTTAACAGACCACCCCTATTTGAGTCTCACCCTTGACTGAGGGTTTTTAAACCTTGTGATGAATTTAGGAAAGCAAGCATATTTGTAGATCTCCGGGCTGCCTGTTCGAATGGTGTTTAATTCGGCCAATACACAGTTGAAATGATTCCCTTTCTCTCTCTTCCCCTGACAGAATAAGCCAGTGTCTTGGTGCATCAGTCTTAGCTGGTGCCATGTGCCCCTTTGGTAGCTTAGTGCAGCCCCCAGATGCCTGGTCAGAGTGATGCACTTAATACATGAAGTCCATCCGATGGGCAGACCAGACTTTCCAAAGGGGGCTGGACAATGTCCCCCAGGCTGCATGCCCTTCTTCAGTCACCTTATCACTCCCCCTCAAGCTGAGGGGTATGTTTCTTCACCCTCCCAAATCTGGGCGGCGCTGACAATACTTGGTCCAATAGAATACGGTGGAAGTGACGCCATCCTGAACCTTCATCTTCTTCTGCTTGGAAGACAGCTTGTGCAGGAAGTTCGACGGCCCAGAGACCCTGGTGCTGTGAAAGGCCAAGGAGCACCGAGGAGGCAGAGGCTGAGCAGAGAGGCATCTGTGAGGGGACCCTGAAGTCCCCCCGCCCTGCCCACACCACGTGGGTCAGACCCGACGGCCCAGCTGAGCCTCCCTCAATCTCCCGACCCACAGAACTGTCAGCAAAAGAAAAGGGTTGTTTTAGGCCTCGAAGGTCGTTTAGTTTTTATTTATTCTGGGGAGAGGGGTGTTGTTACCCAGCAGTAGAAAACCAGATCATGATATTACCAAGGAAATTAATTACATTGAAATACAGGTTATGATGGTTAGTTTTATGTGTCAACCTGACAGGGCTCTGGGTGTCCAGATATTTGGTCAATCATAAGTCTGGCTGTGTCTGTCGGGGTGATTTTGAATGAGATTAGCATTTAGATTTCTGGAATGAGTAAAGCAGATTGCCCTCCCCAACGTGGGTGCCCTCCTCTAATCAGCTGAAGGCGTGAATGGAATAAAAAGGCAGACCCGGGCTTCCCCGGTGGCGCAGTGGTTGAGAATCTGCCTGCCAATGCAGGGGACATGGGTTCGAGCCCTGGTCTGGGAAGATCCCACATGCCGCGGAGCAACTAGGCCCGTGAGACACAACTACTGAGCCTGTGCGTCTGGAGCCTGTGCTCCGCAACAAGAGAGGCTGCGATAATGAGAGGCCCGCGCACCGCGATGAAGAGTGGCTCCCACTTGCCGTAACTAGAGAGGGCCCTCGCACAGAAACGAAGACACAGCACAGCCAAAAGTGAATGAATAAATAAATGGATAAATAAATTAAAAAAAAAAAAAAGGCAGACCCTCCTAAGAATAAGAAAACATTCTTGGGTATTCCCTGGTGGTCCACTGGTTAGGACTCAGGGCTTCCACTGTCTTGGCCCCAGGTTTGATCCCTGGTTGGGGAACTAAGACCCTGAAAGCCGTGTGGCATGGCCAAAAAAAAAAAAAAAGAGAGAAAGAGAATTCTTCCTGCCTGACAGTCTTTGAACTGGGACATCAGCTTTTTTCTGCCTTCAGATTGGAACTACACCATCGGCTCTCCTGGGTCTCCAGCTTGATGGCTTACGCACAGACCTTGGGACGTGCCAGCCTCCATAACCTTGTGAGCCAATTCCTTATAATGAATCTCTTCCTCTCTCTTTCTATACACATCCTATTGGTTCTGTTTCCTGGGAGGACCCTGACTAATACACAAGTTAAACTGACAGAAGAACTTGGAGTTTAAGTGATCATTATGTTAAAATGACAATGCCCTGGATTCTCACTTATTGGCAGGCAAGAACAGAAAATACTTAGCCAGCACCCAGGATGGGTGGAGACTCTACGAGTCCTGGGGAAATAAAAGGAAGCCTAAGAGGCAGGACTCCTGGGAGCTTCCACTGCTTGGAGAAGCCACAGAACACAAGCTGAGGATGTGGACAGATGCACTGGGGTGGTAGAACAGTGTGATAGAGAGAGGGGTGACAGGCAAGTCCCCAGGAGGAGCTCCAGGAGGGCCCAGAGTTTTGGGGCAGCTGGAGTGGGCAGTGGTCTGGAGGTGGCCTGTCCACAAGCACAGCTGAAAGAGCCCTGGGGACTGTAAAGCAGAGTGACAGGAGCCAGTGGAAATAGGCCACCTCCTTTAGACAATTTTGGGAGACCTTCTGAGGGCTTCTCAGGAGGTCTGCAGAGCCAGCCTGTCTGTCCACAATAGGACCTGACGATACACTTTGCTGACCAATACCCCATGCCAAGAAAACCCCCGCCCCAAGGCTCAAGATGCCTGGGTCCCTTCCTCCACCAGGACTGCTTGGTCTCTCCGTGTCCCCAGGGCCTCCTGGAAGGGGCAGCTACTTCCACATTGAATCTTGTTTCTTCAGCCAGCAGGACGCTCTGATTAGCGGACTCTGCCATCCAGCACTGGCCCTGCTGAGACTCCTCATGGCAACTGTTCACCTTGTCAGCCTACTGTGTGCAGGTGCTTCACTTGCACGGTTGCCAATCCTTGGCGCTGCTCGGCCGGGCGGGCACCAGAGGTTCCACGTGACAGGCAACCAGTTACCAGAGGTACCACCGCCCAGCTCAAGCCCATCAGCCCCTCCTACACCAGGTCTTGCCACAGGTTCCTGCTGTGGCTTCGGCCCCACCACGGCCTCCTGGTGTTAGAACAGCTGGCTCCACACCTGGGCTGACCACTCACTGTGCCAGGGGTGGCTTTTGTCACGGCCAGGACACGGCAAGCAAAATGCCCTCCCGTGGTTCCAGTGTCATTCAAAACAGCAGCAAGGGCTTGTCTTGACTGGCAATGCTGGTGCTGTCTTTTCTCTCGAAGCCTCCAGCCCCTGGATACGAACGAGCAGAGGAGGCCCACGTGGGAGTTGATGGCACAGGCTTCCTGAGTCTCCTGCCCCACGTGGAGTGAGCACACAGCCCTGTGACCAAGGCGTGCGTGGGCTTTTCACGTAATCTCTTTAACCGTTTTATTGACTGTCCCATCAACTGGATTTTTAATTGCACAAAAGGCACTTGCTCTGTTCCTAAGTCTGTCTTTCTCCGGGCCGGGGACACTTTGATCCTTCTAGTATTTCTCTAAGGGGCAGGTGGTTAGCCCAGAAGCAAAGGGCCAAACCTGGAAAACCAGGAGTCATGTTAGCTGTAGCACATGGGTAGCAGAGCTGCAGCAAGAGGCACCACTTTGTCAGCACATCTTGGCTCCTAAACTGGCTGCCTTCTGTCCTCCGAAAAGACCCCCTTTACATAGTTCCTGTGAGGTGCGGCTCCCTGGCCCAGCTCTGGCCAGAGTTCACAGGTTCACAATTACAGCACATGTGGGGCCTCTTCTGAAACATACAATCACTCAGCCGTCTATTGGAACTTACGGATGTGGAAAGCCAACTCCGGGACTTGAATATCCCAGATTTTGGTATCTGTGGGGGGTCCTAGAACCAATCCCCCACGGATACCAAGTCATGACTATCCTTCCGTAACTCCTGTTGTGTATTTTGCCTCTTAGTGGTTACTGACATCACAGCATGCTAACGAGATGGTTTGTATTACATGCTGGCTGGCCTTAGAGCCCCATTTTCAGTTTCCTTAAAAAATTCTACCTGGGGGCTTCCCTGGTGGCGCAGTGGTTGAGAATCTGCCTGCCAATGCAGGGGACACGGGTTCGAGCCCTGGTCTGGGAAGATCCCACATGCCTCGGAGCGGCTGGGCCCGTGAGCCACAACTACTGAGCCTGCGCGTCTGGAGCCTGTGCTCCACAACAAGAGAGGCCGCGATAGTGAGAGGCCCGCGCATCGCGATGAAGAGTGGCCCCCGCTTGCTGCAACTAGAGAAAGCCCTCGCACAGAAACGAAGACCCAACACAGCCAAAAATAAATAAATAAATAAAATTAAAAAAAAAAAATTCTACCTGGCGAGGGGCCCAAGTTCATGGGCAAATTATGCAGTGTGCGTCTTGTTGGGGGGTCTGAGTGCAGTGGACTCCCTTCTCATATCTAATCTGAGCACATCCTCCCTCCTGTGGAATGCCTATCTCGATGATTCCTGGAATTCCTGTCCCCACTCCTCAGAAGTACCCCTGTCCTGGGCTCTGTCATGGCCATAGCCTGTCCTGAGTGGTCTGCTGACTGTCAGGGTTGGGTTCCTTAGGGAGAGCAGTGCCAAGATGAGTGATATGGAGAGGAGGAGTTCTTTTAGGGGTAGGAAGGGTAGAAGGTGTATTGGGGGATCTGAGAAAAATCTCTGTCCAGGCTCCTGAGGCTGTGCACGAGCAGAGGTGTCAGGAGGGCAGGGCATCTGCACAGCTGGTGAGGAAGTCTACTACATGTCGTCACGTCAAGTGTACTGTGCAGGCTGGGGGGTCAGGAAGAGACCTGGATGCGGAGTTGGGGGAGCATGCCTGACACCCCGGAAAGCCGCCACAACCTTCAGGAAGCAATAGCTGCTTCTGCTTCTGCCTTGCAAAATTCCTCTTTTGGCCAACTCTGTGACATGGAAGGGGGTTCTGGGAAATAATTCAGGTGTGATCATGTTTAATCCAGGTGAATCACATCATACAAAGTGCCACAGTTGGATCTTATTTTTCTTTTACGCCTTTTCATGTCTTACCCAGACTAGATAGATATTAACTAAATATTTTTTGAGTGTTAGGAAGGAAACAGGCTAAGGAGGCAAATCAGATGCCATTGTGGACCCCAACCTTCATTTTGGGACCACCTATCCATTAATGTAATGGCAACGCATAACACTTCTCCCAAGGCTGTGATGAGGAGCAGGTCAAAGCAATCTGTGTCTATTTCTAAAATTATCATTTCAAGAGTGTTATAAAAGTGGAATCATAAAGTATATACCCTTTTGGGATGGGCTTTTTACACTCAGAATAATTCCCTGGACATTCATCCAAGTTGTTTTATGTACCAGTAAATCATTCTTTTTGATGGCTGCATAGTATTCCATGGTGTGGATGGACCATGGTTTGTTGAACCATTCACCCATTGAAGGTTATCTGGGTTGTTTCCAGATTTTGACAGTTACAAATAAAGCTTCTGTGAACATTCATAGTACAAGTTTTTGTGTGAACATAAGTTTTCATAGCTCTAGGATAAATGCTCATGTACACAATTTCTGGGTTGTATGGGAGTTGCCTATTTAGTTTTACAAGAAATGGCCTATTTTTCAGAGTGGCTGTACCATTTTACATTCCTACCAATGTATTTTGTTTTAAAAATGAATTGTTATTAAATTAGTTGTTAGGAGGGGAGTGGTGGATGTGGTTATCAAAGGGCAACAGGAGGGACTCCTTGGGGAAATGGAAATGATTTAGTATCTTGACTATGGTGGTGGATATGCCAATGTGCGCATGTGATAAACTGTATAGAACTAAATATACACACACGAATCAGTACATGTAAAACTGGGGGAATCTGAATATGATTGGTGGACTGTGATATATTATAGTTTTGCAAGATGACACCATTGGAGAAACTGGGTAAGAGTAACTGCATGTGAATCCACAATTACCTAAAAATAATTAATTAAAATAAATTAAGTAAAATATATGGTTTTAATTTAAAATGTCTATGGGAAAACATTATAAACTATTAAATTTTAGGCAAATACTGCTCTTACTTGCTTTTCTGATTTTTGTGGCCCAGTGTACATTACTAAGATTCCCATCCACTGGTAATTTAGTCCTCCTTTGAGGTCATCCTTTCCTCCACACACCTAGGAGAAGAGACCCTTTAAACCCGGCTTCACCCCCTCTCCAGCCTCATTTTAGGGAACAGAAACATGAGTTGGGTAGAATTGAGAGAAATGTAGTTTGGGCAGCTGGGCACTCACTCAGAAGAGCTGTCCACTGCAGAGCGGGGAGGAAATGCAAGAATTGATATGTGTCTGAGAAAAGGAGACCTGAATTGGCATCTCCCAAGTTGGAGCTCCATGATGGAATGCTTGGCACACCAGTGCTTAAAAGCCAAGTGTGAAAATTCTCTTCACAGCCAAGCAGAAGTGGTACAGGAGCGACCGTGGGGCTGAAGCGTCAGCCCATCCCTGCTCTGTGTCAGCAGAGATCATTGAGAGCTAATGATGCTAAAGCTTAAGAGGTGAAAATGAACGTTTTTGGAGTGCTTGGGGCCAGGCCAAGAGTTCAGGGCTGACGAGGTTTAGGGCTGGCGGGAAGCTGCCTTCTCTGGTTCACTCCCCTCTGACGTTTGGGAAATGGACTCTGTGTTAAAGTACCAGGAGGCCGTATTAAGTACCACCTGTACTCCCTGCATGGTTCCTGAGGTGGCAGATTTCCTCCAGGGAAATGTTGACCTTTACAATAGACTATCTTATGACTCAAAGCTTTGCAGCATTAAAATGTGATCTGTCTCATTAGGTTGCCTTATGAAGCCTATAAATAACTCCAGAGATGAGATCTTGTGACAGCCTTTCACTGTTATTATTTAAAACAAATATTGGTTATTTATAGCTAGGTCACCAAGGTAGCCATTACTTTCCAAAGCCTCTTATTTCCCTCAGTCTAACCTCGGAAACGGGGCCCATAAAACAGCCCAGGCGGTGGAGGAAGATACTGCAGGCCGCTTCCCCTTTTTGGCCTCCTAGGGACAGAAGTTCTCCTCACACCGTTTATCCCCCTGGTTATCTTTCTGAAAAGCCAATTGAGCCGACTCTGTCTTGGATGTTCTTATCTATACATGATGTTTTCTCTTCCAGTAAGTCTGCCCTTCCAAGAACTGTGAAGGGTCTGAGCTTTCCCCTTCTTACAAGCTAACAAGTTAGCCCGCAACAGTTTCCTGTATTCTTGGCAGAAGACAAGAGACTCCTGAGTTAGAGACAAAGAACAGTTTGTTACTTAGAGCAATCACGGCAGCCAGAAGATCAACATTTTTGTGCTGGTTCCCTGAGCCCTGAGTCCTACAGGAATTCCCATTTCCCCTGATTCCGAGACTCTGGTGACCTCTTCACACGCAGTGGGTTGCATTACAGAAGAGGCAGCCCAAACTTAGGGAACCTGAATTTTCTGGACCCAGGCCTGCCTCTGATGCTGAAGAGAGGCTTCATCTTTATCATCCTGAACAGTCAACATGCCAGCTGTTTGTTCCAGAGGAAGTCACTCTTTCTTTTTTCCACAAATCTTCACAAATATAGTCCAGAACAAAGGGGAGTCAGCACCTCCTTCCTGACTCATGCAGAGTTGCCAAAGACCCATGGAGAATTGTCTCCTGAAGGACCAGAGACTAAATTCTTATTTAAAAACTTTTTTCTGAATCAACTCCTGTCCCCAGTTCTGCAAATGATGGCCTGTTCTTACATCTACCATGCTAACAAGCCATGTGGTCTTGGGTGGCAGCCACGGAGTGGTGCTGGTTCTCCCTTCAAGAAAACCTCTGACGTTCAGCTGTAAGGAGCACAGCCAGCTGACAGTCTTCATCTGCAATGACCTTGGGATTCACGGAAGTGTTTAATCTGAGGCCATGTTCTCCTCAGGCAGCCCCAAACCAATGCCTGAAGACAATAGGGCAGTAGAGTCTTGGCATTTCTGCCCAATGTGGAACTTCTCTACATCTCTCTTGTGCGCAGCTCCCTGTTGGGCTGGCTAAGACCTTCTCCAGGCTGCACCACAGCCTGAAGCTCACTCTCACCAATCTTTCTTCCTTCTCCCTCACCTCTCAGAGGTGTCGGGCCTGGGTCATGGTGTGAAGGCTTCCATTTTCTGTCCCCTCCTGCTTCTCCTCCCCTTTATCTCACAGGTGTTACTCCCAATAAATTTTTAGCACTTTGAACTTTGTCTTGAAGGACCCAACTAACAGACTTGATTGAACCAGCCACTGAATTGCTCTTGGAAGAATTACTTGAAAATTCCAAGGCAAAGCTAAGCTTCCTCCAAGACTTGGTTCAAGACCTTTGAGGTTCTGAGGTAAAGGCCTGAAGTGTTTCCCATTCCAGGGATATTTTAGTATTTATCTCCCATTTCCCAGGAACCTGTCCAAAACTCCTAGAAGCCAGGGACAGATTTCCCTCAAACCCATGCCCTTGGTTGGACTTCTGTTTGCTATTGCTTGAGTTGGAGGCTCAGCTCAGAGATTGCTTTCCTGACAAGTCTTCTGCCAATCTTTTTATGTGTATTTGTTTATAAATATCTGTATCCTCCATCTAAAGTTTAGATGGTAAACTTTATGACTATAGGGTCCATATTTGTCCTCAATGACTGGAACAAGGCCTGACATATAGTAAGTGTTAAATAAAAATTTACCAAGTGAATAAAGAATGACAGATGCTCCGTGTTATCCACTGGCTACATCCTGAGCTTAGTAATGATTCCAACTCGAATTCCCTGCTCCTAAAACTCCTTAATTCCCTCAGCTCACTCCTCTCTCAAATACGCTCTGGGAGTTGTCCTGTAAAACATTGTCATTACTTTGCATTCAGAGTGAATATATTAATTGTCACTCTTGCCAGGGAAAGAGAACAGTAGTAATTTCCCAGCTGATGACATTCAGGAGCTGTGGGTGTCCCACGACAGCATTTTTAAGCTCCAAAAAAGGTTTATCAGCATCTATGTGGGAGTCATTCCAGCTCGAACTGTGCTGAGAAATGGACTTCCTCTGTGGTTACCTCTGGGAAAATCCACAAATATGAGAGAGTCCCTTCACGGGCAGAGGGGCGTCCCCAGAAAGGGAAACAGTTGGAATGGTTGGAACTCTGAATTTGCTGCTGAGACCCAAGAGTGTTCTTTGATCAGCCTGATGACCATTTCTATAAACAAGATGCTCCAGCTCTCTGTCAACCCTGTGCCGTTCCTGGAACAGGCCCTAATAATATCAGAATGTTCTTGTGTTTCTGTAAGCCCACACCCTTCCCAAGCACACGATGTTCCTGAACAGTCAAATTTTGGCATATTTTTCAAACCTCTGGGGATGATGAAACCAAGTTGTCCATGCAGTCATGTGGCACATCTAGTAATCCGTACCTCGAGACTTGATTTTAGTTTAGCAGCTGTAAGGATATTTTCTGACACCGACTTGTATATTTAAATAGTCACTTCACCTCTATTTCTCTCCTTCAACTATGACCAACCAGCCTGCAGCCTGAGATTTGGATAATTGCCAGTGAAAATAAAAGAAAGGGATAAGTTGGCACAATGCCCCATAAAATGATTTCACAAGTAGTGTGCCCACTTGCTCAATAAAACAACCTTCCTATAACCAGTCATTACTTATTCCCACTTGCTGCTCTTGTGGTTTTGCAAAACAGTCCTTACTTATCTTTTCCGTATTATATGAAATAACATCTTTCAGCTCACTCTCTATGCTCTCTCATACAAACTCCCCGATGGCCAACTTTAGGTTTTGGATCATTAATTTTGTGTTATTTCACTATTGTGATCACTATTAACATTGTGGTCTTTGTGCTCTATTTTTTCCTTTGCGTTTGTATCAACAGTTTGAAACAAAACTGTCATCAAACTATATGAATAGTTTAATATTCTGCCTTTTTCCCTCAATATTTTATTGTGAGACTGTTCCCATGGCTCCGAGAGACCCTCAATATGTCAATTTTATTTGTTGTAAAGTATTTATTATAGTATTATACTATACCACTGGCCATCATTTATTTGGCCATCTTCTATTTTTTAAAAATTTTATTTTATTGTAGTATAGTTGATTTACAATATTGTGTTAATTTCTGCTGTACAGCAAAGTGACTCAGTTATACGTACATACACATTCTTTTTCATATTCTTTTCCATTATGATTTAACCCAGGATATTGAATATAGTTCCCTGTGCTATATAGTAGGACCATGTTGTTTATCCATTCTAGAGATAATAGTTTGCATCTGCTTATCCCAAACTCCCAATCCATTCCTTTCCCACCCCGCTACCCCTTGGCAAACATAAGTCTGTTCTCTATGTTTTTTTTGACATTTAGGTTGTTGCTAAAATTATACTATTATATTTCAGGCTACAAGGAATCTCATTTGACATAAGTTTTTGCGTATTTGTCAGGACCATGTAAGCTTGAGCTGATAACAAACAAGTTCAAAATCTCAGTGGCTTAACACAGCGAAGGTTTGTTTCTTGTTCACTTTCAAGTGAAACAAAGGGTGGCCAGAAGCTCCATTCCACATAGTCACTCAGTCCCGGAGGTGAAAGGAGTGCCAGCACTGCAAGCCGCCTTCCAGAGTTTGCTGCAGGAGAGCACAGAGTGAAAGGAGAGCTCCAACTGCTCTTCTGTGCTGTGAGTGGGTGGGGATGTGAAACTCACCACTTCCGCTCACAGCCTTTGGCCTGAGCCAGTCCCAGGGCCCAGCCTGCCGGCCAAGGAGGTGGTTTGTAACCTTCTATGAGTCCAAAGGAGAAGAGAGCAGGATGTAGGCAGGCAATGATAATATCGCCCACTGCACAAGGGGATGACTTTTACTTAGGATGCATGTCCTAGAAAGGGAGTTATTGGGTTTTGTGAACTTTTTTTTTTCCCTAAGAAGCTTACAACATTTTTATCATCCCACCAGCTTTTTTTCTATCCCTGAAAAGCTTCAAGTGTTATCACTTTTTACTCTTTGCTGATCAAAGAGATGAGAAATTCCATCTCATTGTTTTTTTAATTTGTATTTCTTTCATTACTACTGGGAATACAGAATTTTTTCATATGTTTATTATTCATTTTTATTTTTGCAAGAGGCCCCTAGACTTACAAAAAATTAACCTGAAAATTCGCTGAGCATCTCTTGCCCTACTTTATCTTTGGAGCTTAAAATGTTTTAAAACACCTATCACAATTGCCCCCACCACTCAGCTCACTGTTTCTCTCCCTATGGTAATTTGAATCCTTGCCTTGGGGTGTAGGTCTGCCCCTGGTATCTTTCTGCATCTTATAACTAACTCATGATGAATCTCAGCTTCCTCATCTTAGCAAGGGTTCCAAAACCAAACCTCCAACAGAAAACCCACACGCTGTTGTTTGACATCATGTCAGAGGGATGGGAAGTTTGGAAGTGTCCAGAGTCCTTCCGTAGGCAGTGGGGTTGGGGGTAAGGCAGGATGGCTCAGAAGAGGGATCTTGTTAATCCCTTGAGAGTTCAATAGAAAATTTTAATTTTAGAAGACAGTTTCAAAGAGACACATCTGTGGATGTCTGTGGAACTCAGCATCTTCTCACACTTCTCTACTTCAAAGGGCCATCAGAGGCAGGAAACTTTTACTTTCACGATGGCAGCATGTCAAGAGCCTTTACATCTGCCTCCCCTTCAAGCTGGTCTTGGAGCTGTGTCTCAACTTTCCAGAAGCACAGCTGTCAAAGAGCTGTAGAACTAGCCACCTCGAAGACCATCTCTTGGAGAAGGGGCCATCAAGTTATCGAAGGAATGCTTTAGAGCCATCGTTTCCTGCAAATTGGTCAACTAGGATGTCTGCAAAAACTCCCCTGGCTGATTCAGCTGACACACCCAAGAAGTTCTGAAAACAGAACTCTCAAATAGAGGTTAATTATGATTGAACAACTCAATGAATGAGAGAAACTACAGATTAGACGCTGCTTGATCTATAGTGTTTAATATTTATAATTGAGGAGAAAAAAACGCTCAAACATAATGAGAAAAGCAAAAAACCTAGGGAGAGAGAAAAAAACAAACCTAGTAAAGTCAAAGAATGTAGAAGGAAGGAGGTAATAAAAATAAGAGCAAACATTTATGAAATAGAAAAGAAATATAAAATAGAATCAATAAATCTAATAGCTGGTTTTTTGAAATGACAAAATAGACTAACAGTCAAAATAGATGGAAAGAAAAGAGAAGGCACAACTAAGCAACACTAGGAGTGAAAAAGGCATATACTTGTAGATAGAGTAAAAATTAAAAATAAGAGTACACTAAGAAGAACAACAATTTATAAAACCCCGTAAAAACATAGAGATGGATAATTCCCTCTAAAAATGTAACATGGTAAAACTCAAAAACAAAAAGAATATGAACAGACCTTCAACCATTAAAGAAATGTTAATCAGCAGTTTAAAAGTCTACTCTGCTTAATGCTATACACAAAATACCAGGACCAGACAGTTTTACAAGAGAATTCTGCCAAACCGTCAAGGAACAGTTATCCCAATATGATATGGAATGTTCCAGAGACTAGAAAGGAGGCACTGCTCTCTGACACATCTTCTGAGGCTAGCTTATTTTTTATATCAAAGCAGACAAGGACAGCATGAGAAAGGAAAAGATTCATCTTCCTTACAAATGTGAACGTGAAAATTCTAATAGATATTAGCAAACAGAGTTCAGCATAAATAGATCATGACAACTATGGGTTACTTAAGGAATGTAAGACTGCACTGAAAAATCTATTTGTGTACAGTTGGCCCTCTGAATCCTTGGGTTCTGCATCTGCAGATTCAACCAATCACAGATTGAAAATATTAAAAAAAATTCCAGAAATTTCCAGAAAACAAACTTGAATATGATGCAATGCTGACAACTATTTACATAGCATTCACATTGTATTTACAACTATTCACATAGAATTTACGTTATATTAGGTATTATAAGTAATCTGGAGATGATTTAATATATATGGGAGGAGGTATTTAGGTTATATGCAAATACTACAGCATTTTATATAGGAGACTTGAGCATCCTTGAATTTTGGTATCTGAGGGTGTCCTGTAACCAACCTCCCTGCATACCAAAGGACAACTATAATTCATACCTTAACAGTTTAGAAGTCTACACTCATTCACGAGACAAACTCATAGGAAACTGGGAATAGAAATTGGGAATAGCAAGCAACTACAAAAAAATGTAGCAAGAAACATCCAATAGTGAACCATTAGAATAAGTCTCTTTAAAGTGAAGAAAAGCTGAGAATGTCTGCTATCACCCTTTGTATCCAATATTTTACTTGAGCTACACATTTGTCGTAAGATGCTAAAGGGAAATAAGAAATGCAAGAATTTCCAGGGGAAGCAAAGTTGAGATTATCTATTGTTGATAAAATTGTTTACATAAAAAAATCCAGGGGAATCTACAGACAAATGATTAGAATCAACAAGGGTGTTCAATGTGATACACCACATTAACAAATTGAAGAGTAAAACCATATGATCATCTCAATAGATGCAGAAAAAGCTTTTGATAAAGTTTAACATTCATTCATGATAAAAACTCTTCAGAAAGTGGGCATAGAGGGAACATATCTCAACATAATAAAGGCCATATATGACAAACCCACAGTTAACATCATACTCAACAGACAAAAGCTGAAAGCATTTCCTCTAAGGAAAGAACAAGACAAGGATGCCCACTCACACCACTTTTATTCAACATAGTTTTAGAAGGCCTAGCCACAGCAATCAGAGAAGAAAGAAAAATAAAAAGAATCCAAATTGGAAAGGAAGAAGTAAAACTGTCACTGTTTGCAGATAACATAATACTGTATGAAGAAAATCCTAAAGGCACTGTCAAAAACTACTAGAACTCATCAATGAATTCAGTAAAGTTGCAGGACATAAAATTAATATGCAGAAATCTGTTGCATTTCTATACACTAACAATGAACTAAGGAAAGAAAGAGAAATTAAGGAAACCATCCCATTTACCATCACATCAAAAATAATAAAATACCTAGGAATAAAATCTACCTAAGGAGGCAAAAGACTGTACTCTGAAAACTATAAGACACTGATGATAGAAATTGATGATGACCCAAAAAGATGGAAAATATACCATGTTCTTGGATTGGAAGAATCAATAATTTTAATTACTTCTTTGAAACAATAGCTAACTAGAGTTTTTTTCTGTTTATTGTTTAGTTGACTGACTTTTGTTCAAATCTGTATGGTTAAATTTTAATCTAGTTCTCAGACTATATGACTTTTACAATTTCTACTGTTTGGAGCTAATAGGAATTTTGTTTATAGCCTAGTGATGCATTTTGTAAGTCTTTCATAAAAGCTCAAAAAAGAACCTTTGTAAATAGAGTATATAACATATATAATTTTACCTTATTATTTTTATTACTCAGAATCTTTACATATCAAGTGTATATGTGCATATTAATGAGTGATGTGCATTTGAATCACCTGGGGATCTTGTTAAATGTAGATTCTGATTCAGTAGGTATGGGGTGGGCCCTGAGATTGTTCATCTCTAACAGACTCCCTGGTGAGGCCCATGCTGTTGGTCCATGGACCTCACATTGATTAGCAAGAGTTAAAGCCATTGTTCATTTGTATTTTGTAACTTGGAGTGCAGGCATTCTCATGGATAGAGTGTTCCAACCTGTATACATTCCTCCTTGTTATAGTAGATTAGCACTTCCAAGTTCTTGTTAAGTGTTTGCTTCTATCATTTTGTCTATAATTAAAACTTCTAAAATATTACATTATTTAATGCCACGATATTTCTTGACAATGCAGCTTTCCTTTTTTCAATACAAAGTGATTCTCTTTATCTGGTCTCATGCTCCTTTGCCTTGAATTCTATATAATGTTTATGAAACCATCTTGATTTCTTTATGTTTGAATTTGCCCAATATATGCCTAAAACACAATAGATGCTCAATAAAAATTAATTAAATGGGAAAAAAACCCCAAGGGTGTTCAGCTATATTTCTAGACACAAGATCAGTATACAAAAATCAGTATATTGTCTACTCATCACCAATCCTTCCCATCAGGAAACTTGCACAAGCCTCTCAGATAGCCTCATCCACCAGAAGCAAGAAGAACTACAATCCTGCAGCCTGTGGAGCAAAAACCACATTCACAGAAAGATAGACAAGATGAAAAGGCAGAGGGCTATGTACCAGATGAAGGAACAAGATAAAGCCCCAGAAAAACAACTAAATGAAGTGGAGATAGGCAACCTTCCAGAAAAAGAATTCAGAATAATGATAGTGAAGATGATCCAGGACCTTGGAAAAAGAATGGAGGCAAAGATCGAGAAGATGCAAGAAATGTTTAACAAAGACATAGAAGAATTAAAGAACAAACAAATAGAGATGAACAATACAGTAACTGAAATGAAAAATACACTAGAAGGAATCAATAGCAGAATAACTGATGCAGAAGAACGATAAGTGACCTGGAAGACAGAATGGTGGAATTCATTGCTGCAGAACAGAATAAAGAAAAAAGAATGAAAAGAAATTAAGACAGCTTATGAGACCTCTGGGACAGCATTAAATGCAACAACATTTGCATTATAGGGGTCCCAGAAGGAGAAGAGAGAGAGAAAGGACCTGAGAAAATATTTGCAGAGATTATAGCTGAAAACTTCCCTAACATGGGAAAGGAAATAGCCACCCAAGTCCAGGAAGTGCAGAGAGTCCCATACAGGATAAACCCAAGGAGAAACACACCAAGACACATCATAGTAATCAAATTGGCAAAAATTAAAGACAAAGAAAAATTATTGAAAGCAGCAAAGGAAAAATGACAAATAACGTACAAGGGAACTCCCATAAGGTTAACAGCTGATTTCTCAGCAGAAACTCTACAAGCCAGAAGGGAGTGGCATGATATACTTAAAGTGATGAAAGGGAAGAACCTACAACCAAGATTACTCTACCCGGCAAGCATCTCATTCAGATTCAATGGAGAAATCAAAAGCTTTACAGACAAGCAAAAGCTAAGAGAACTCAGCAACACCAAACCAGCTCTACAACAAATGCTAAAGGAACTTCTCTAGGCAGGAAACACAAGGGAAGGAAAGGACCTACAAAAACAAACCCAAAACAATTAAGAAAATGGTCATAGGAACATACATATTGATAATTACCTTAAACGTGAATGGATTTAATGCTCCAACCAAAAGACACAGGCTTGCTGAATGGATACAAAAACAAGACCCATATATATGCTGTCTACAAGAGACCCACTTTAGACCTAGGGACGCATACAGACTGAAAATGAGGGGATGGAAAAAGATATTCCATGCAAATGGAAATCAAAAGAAAGCTGGAGTAGCAATACTCATATCAGGTAAAATAGACTTTAAAATAAAGAATGTTACAAGAGACAAGGAATGACACTATATAATGATCAAGGGATCAATCCAAGAAGAAGATATAACAATTATAAATACATATGCACCCAACACAGGAGCACCTCAATACATAAGGCAACTACTAACAGCTATAAAAGAGGAAATCGACAGTAACACAATAATAGTGGGGGACTTTAACACCTCACTTACACCAATGGACAGATCATCCAAAATGAAAATAAATAAGGGAACAGAAGCTTTAAATGACACAATAGACCAGATAGATTTAATTGATATTTATAGGACATTCCATCCGAAAACAGCAGATTACACTTTCTTCTCAAGTGCGCACAGAACATTTTCCAGGATAGATCACATCTTGGGTCACAAATCAAGCCTCAGTAAATTTAAGAAAATTGAAATCATATCAATCATCTTTTCTGACCACAACGCTATGAGATTAGAAATGAATTACAGGGAAAAAAACGTAAAAATCACAAACACATGGAGGCTAAACACTATGTTACTAAATAACCAAGAGATCACTGAAGGAATCAAAGAGGAAATCAAAAAATACCTAGAGACAAATGACAATGAAAACACGACAATCCAAAACCTATGGGATGCAGCAAAAGCAGGTCTAAGAGGGAAGTTTATAGCTATACAAGCCTACCTCAAGAAACAAGAAAAATCTCAAATAAAAAAATCTAACCTTACACCTAAAGGAACTAGAGAAAGAAGAACAAACAAAGTTAGCAGCAGGAAAGAAAACATAAAGATCAGAGCAGAAATAAATGAAATAGAAACAAAGAAAACAATAACAAAGATCAATAAAATTAAAAGCTGGTTCTTTGAGAAGGTAAACAAAATTGGTAAACCATTAGCAAGACTCATCAAGAAAAAGAGGGAGAGGACTCAAATCAATAAAATCAGAAATGAAAAAGGAGAAGTTACAACAGACACCGCAGAAATACAAGGCATCCTAAGAGACTACTACCAGCAACTCTATGCCAATAAAATGGACAACCTGGAAGAAATGGACAAATTCTTAGAAAGGTATAACCTTCCAAGACTGAACCAAGAAGAAATAGAAAATATGAACAGACCAATCACAAGTAATGAAATTGAAACTGTGATTAAAAATCTTGGAACAAACAAAAGTCTAGGACCAGATGGTTTCACAGGTGAATTCTATCAAACATTTAGAGAAGAGCTAACACCCATCCTTCTCAAACTCTTCCAAAAAATTGCAGAGGAAGGAACACTCCCAAACTCATTCTATGAGGCCACCATCACCCTGATACCAAAACCAGACAAAGACACTACAAAAAAAGAAAATTACAGACCAATATCACTGATGAATATAGATGCAAAAATCCTCAAGAAAATACTAGCAAACAGAATCCAACAACACATTAAAAGGATCATACACCATGGTCAAGTGGGATTTATCCCAGGGATGCAAGGATTCTTAAATATACACAAATAAATCAATGTGATACACCATATTAAAAAATCAAAGAATAAAAACCATATGATCATCTCAATAGATGAAGAAAAAGCTTTTGATAAAAATTCAACACCTATTTATGATAAAAACTCTCCAGAAAGCAGGCATAGAGAGAACCTACCTCAACATAATAAAGGCCATATATGAAAAACCCACAGCAAACTTCATTCTCAATGGTGAAAAACTGAAAGCATTTCCTCTAAGATCAGGAACAAGGCAAGGATGTCCACTCTCACCACTATTATTCAACATAGTTTTTGAAGTCCTAGCCACGGCAATCAGAGAAGAAAAAGAAATAAAAGGAAACCAAATTGGAAAAGAAGAAGTAAAACTGTCACTCTTTGCAGATGACATGATACTATACGTAGAGAATCCTATAGATGCCACCAGAAAACTACTAGAGCTAATCAATGAATTTGGTAAAGTTGCAGGATACAAAATTAATGCACAGAAATCTCTTACATTCCTATACACTAATGATGAAAAATCTGAAAGAGAAATTAAGGAAACACTCCCATTTACCATTGCAACAAAAAGAATAAAATACCTAGGAATAAACCTTCCTAGGGAGACAAAAGACCTGTATGCAGAAAATTATAAGACACTGATGAAAGAAATTAAAGATGATACTAACAGATGGAGACATATACCATGTTCTTGGATTGGAAGAATCAATATTGTGAAAATGAGTATACTACCCAAAGCAATCTACAGATTCAACGCAATCTCTATTAAATTACCAGTGACATTTTTTATGGAACTGGAACAAAAAATCTTAAAATTTGTATGGAGACACAAAAGACCCCGAATAGCCAAAGCAGTCTTGAGGGGAAAAAACGGAGCTGGAGGAATCAGACTCCCTGACTTCAGACTATACTACAAAGCTCCAGTAATCAAGACTATATGGTAGTGGCACAAAAACAGAAACATAGATCAATGGAACAAGGTAGAAATCCCAGAGGTAAACCCATGCACCTATGGTCAACTAATCTATGAAAAAGGAGGCAAGGATATACAATGGAGAAAAGACAGTCTCTTCAACAAGTGGTGCTGGGAAAACTGGACATCTACATGTAAACGAATGAAATTAGAACACTCCCTAACACCATACACAAAAATAAACTCAAAACAGATTAGAGACCTAAATGTAAGACCGGACACTATAAAACTCTTAGAGGAAAACATAGGAAGAACACTCTTTGACATCAATCACAGCAAGATCTTTTTTGATCCACCTCCTAGAGTAATGGAAATAAAAACAAAAATAAACAAATGGGACCTAATGAAACTTAAACGCTTTTGCACAGCAAAGGAAACCATAAACAAGACAAAAGGACAACCCTCAGAATGGGAGAAAATATTTGCAAATGAATCAACGGACAAAAGATTAATCTCCAAAATATATAAACAGCTCATGCAGCTCAATATTAAAAAAACAAACAACCCAATCCAAAAATGGGCAGAAAACCTAAATAGACATTTCTCCAAAGAAGACATACAGATGGCCAAGAAGCACATGAAAAGCTGCTCAACATCACTAATTATTAGAGAAATGTAACTCAGAACTACAGTGAGGTATCACCTCACACCAGTTAGAATGGGCATCATCAGAAAATCTACAAACAACAATTGCTGGAGATGGTGTGGAGAAAAGGGAACCCTCTTGCACTGTTGGTGGGAATGTAAACTGATACAGCCACTATGGAGAACAGTATGGAGGTTCCTTAAAAAACTAAAAATAGAATTACCATATGATCCAGCAATCCCACTCCTGGGCATATACCCAGAGAAAACCGTAATTCAAAAAGACACATGCACCCCAATGTTCATTGCAGCACTATTTACAATAGCCAGGTCATGGAAGCAACCTAAATGCCCACTGACAGATGAATGGATAAAGAAGACGTGGTACATATATACAATGGAATATTACTCAGCCATAAAAAGGAATGGAATTGGGTCCTTAGTTGAGATGTGGATGGATCTAGAGACTGCCATACAGAGTGAAGTAAGTCAGAAAGAGAAAAACAAATATCGTATATTAACGCATATATGTGGAACCTAGAAAAATGGTACAGATAAACCGGTTTGCAGGGCAGAAATTGAGACACATATGTAGAGAACAAACATATGGACATCAAGGGGGGAAAGCTGCAGGGAGGTGGGGGTGGTGGTGTGATGAATTGGGTGATTGGGATTGACATGTATACACTGATGTGTTTAAAAGTGATGACTAATAAGAACCTGCTGTATAAAAAAAAATTAAATTAAATTAAAAAATTTTTTTAAATCAATATATTATCCATAGCAACAGACAATATAAAATGCAATTTAAGAAACATGCCGTTTATAGTGGCAACAATAATTTACGGTAACTATGAATTAAACTGAAAATTTGTGAAAGATCTTTATGGAGGAAATTTCAAAATGTTATTGAAGTACATAAACAATGGCTTGAACAGATGGAGCATTGTTAAGATGTTCATGGATGGGAAGGCAATAGCATAAGGATGTCTATTTCCCAAATTAATCAAATAATTCATTGAAATTTCAAATAATATCCAACAAATATTTTGAGGGAAATTTAACAAACTGATCAAAAACTCACATGGAAGAAGAAATGGCAAAAGATAAATAAGATAAATCAAGGTGGGAGGATTTGCTTACCAGGTATTTGGACATTTTATGAAGTTATAATAATAAACAAATAGGTCAAAGGAACAAAATAGAAAACTTAGACTCACACCTGAGCATATGTGGAAAATTGATATATGACAGAGATAGCCTTGTAGATCAATGACAACATGATACACAGTTCAATCAGTATTGCCGGGAGAAGTGTTGGAAAACAAAATCAAATCTCTGTCTCACGCTATAGTCAAATACAACTTCAGGTTAATTAAAGACCTAAATGTGAAAAGCAAAATTAAAAAAGATTGAAGTACCTGTAGAAGATATTTGTGATCTTAAAGTTGACAAGGATTTCTAAAAGACAAAAGGCCAAAGCATAAAACAAAAACTTCGTCCATTTGGCTATACTAAAGTTAAAAATGAGCATAGAAGATGATATTAAACTGTGAAAAGATGAGCTGCAGTCTAGGAGATAATATTTGCAAACACATAAGTGACCAAGGATTGGCATTCAGAATATATAAAGAACGCTTTCAGTTTTAAGAAGAAGCAAACAACCCAGTGGAATAATGGACAAAAGATATTAACAGGCAACTCATGTTAAGACATATCCCCAAAGACCAACAAACAGGAGAAATGCTCAGTCACTAGTAATCAGGAAGGTGAAAATTAAAATAAAATAAGCAGATTGAAAAAAAGTAAAAGTTGGCAGTACCATGTGATGGTGAAAATGGAAGGGACTCAGAACTCTGATGGCAGAAGTGTAAATTAGATGACCTTAGTGAAGGGCGATTTGGCAGTATCTGGTTGAAAACATGGATCCCTTACAACCTGGCAATTCCACTGCCCGGTGAGTCCCTGGAGAAACTCATACAGATGTCCAAAGAGTCACAGCCGAATATTCACAGCAGCGTGGCATATAATAGTAGAAAACACATAAACAGTTTTAACATACACATTCAGGAGAATGGATCAATAAATTGTGGTAAAGTTCATACAGTGTGGACTGTATGTTTTTCTATTTGCTAAAATGAATGAATTAACTTTGATAAATATCAAAAACATAATGTTGACAAAAAAGCAATTTACAGATGGATATTTACAACATGATAACATTTATAAGTAATTTTATAAAGCAAAATATACAATATATATATTGTTCATGGATACTAAAGAGTACAAATATGTGTGGGGCTTAAGAGTTCCATGATTAGGATGGCAGTTACTCTGGGGGGAAGGGGTAGTGGGGATATGATTGGAGAGCGGCATTTAGGGGTCTTCCACTGTAACACAAAATCTTATTTCTTATATAATAAAAGATCTGTCTGAAGCAAATATAACAGAATATTGAGATCTTAAAAAGTTAAGTAGATGATCTATGGGTTTTGTTATATTATTTTCTTTTTCTGTATGCTTGAAATATTTCAAAGTAATAATTTACAAAAAGAATATCTTTTTGATCATTTTAAAATGTAGTGTGAAATAAAATCATCAATAGAAGAAAAATCTTTGTCATTCAATTTAACATTTTAAAGCAAATGTAAGACCATAAATACTTTTTTTTCAAATTTCAGTCTCCCACAAGTTAACTATTCCCTTTGCTATTTTACTTTGTTTCAGTAGTTTGACTTTTTAAATACGCAAGAGCTTTATTGATATATAATTAGCACACCACAGAAGTCACCCTTTTAGAGTGTATAATTCAGTGGTTTTTAGCTGAGAAGAGATGTGCACCACTTTCTAATTTCAGAACATTTTCATCACCCCCTAAAGAAACGTTTAGCTGTCAGTTCCCATTCCTCCCTTCCGCCAACCCCCAGCCCCTGGAATCACTACTCTATTTTCTATCTCTATGGATTTGCCTATCCTGGACATTTAATATCCAGAATAATGCAACATGTGGCCTTTTGTTTCTGACTTATTTCACCTATCATGATGTTTTCATGGCTCATCCATATTGTAGCATGTGTCAATACTTCATTCCTTTTTATTGCCAAATAATAATCTATTTCGTGGATATACTACATTTTGTTTATGCATTTATCAGTTGATGGACATTGAGTTATTTCCCCTTTTTTTTGGTTATTTTCAATAATGCTGGTATAAACTGTAGTTTACAAGTTTTTTTTAAATTTTAATACTATAGCTTACTTATCCTGTATATACAAAATATTACCATTTTCAACATAAGTAATGTAATCAATAAGCAGCTTACAAGTTTTTGTGTGGACATGTTTTCAATCCTCTTGAATATGTACTTAGGAGTGGAGGTGTTTGATTTTATGGTAACTCTATGTTTAGCTTTTTGAGGAACTGCCACACCATTTTTCAAAGCCACTGCACCATTTTACATGCTCACGAGCAATGTATGAGGATTCCTATTTCTCCAGACATCCTCACCAACCCTTACTGTCTGTCTTTTTAATTTTAGCCATCCTGGTGTGTGTGAAGTGATATTTCATTGTGGTTTTGCCTTGCATTTCTCTAAGGTTGGTGAAGTTGAGCATCTTCTCATGTCTTATTGGCTGTTTGTATATTTTCTTTGGAGAAGTGTCTATTCAAATACTTTGTCACCTTGTAAACTGGGCTATTTGCCTTTTTCGTATTGACTTGTTTCCTGTACACAAGTGCCTTATTAGATAAATGATTTGCAAATATTTTCTCCCATTCTGTGGGCTGTCTTTTCACCTTCTTTATGCTGTTCTTTAAAGCATGAACACTTTTACTTTTAATGAAGTTAAATTTATCTATTTTTTCTTTTGTTTCTTGTGCTTTTGGTATTATATTTAAAAATTCATTGCTTAATCCAAGATCACAAATATTTACTCTTATGTTTTCTCCTAAGAGTTTTGTAGTATTAGCATTTACAGTTAGTTCTGTGATCAATTTTGAGTTAATTTTTGTATGTGGTGTGAGGTAGGGGGGTCCAACGTTATTCCTTTACATGTTGGTATCTAGTTGTTTCAGCACCATTCAATGAAAAGACTATTCTTTCCCCATTGAATGGTATTGGCATGCTTGTTGAAAATAAATTAAAAATACATATGTATGAATCTACTTTTACACTCTTAATTCTATTCTATTCATCTATATATCTATCCTTATGCCAGACCACACTGGTTTGATTACTATAGTTTTGTATTAAATTTTGAAGTGAGGAAGTGTGAGTTCTACAGCTATTCTTTTTCAGGGTAGTTTTGGCTACTCAGAGTCCCTTGCATTTTCTTATGAATTTTAGGACTAACCTGTCACTTTATGAAAAGAAAAAAAAGCCAGCTGGCATTTTGATAGGGACTGCGCTGAATCTATGGACCAATTTGGCGAGCATTGTCATCATAACAATATTAAGCCTTCTAAACTATGAACATGGATTGTCTTTTCACTATTTATGTCTTCTTTAATTCTTTCAACATTATTTTGTTGTTGAAAGTGTACAAGAATTTCACTTTTTTTGTTAAATTTACTCCTAAGTGTTTCACTCCTTTTGATAATATTTTAAATGGTGTTTTCTTAATTTCACTTTTGGATTACTCATTGCTATTGTACAGAAGAACAATTGATTTTTGTATGTTGCAACTAGATTTTTTTAGCTCTGATAGATTACCTTGTGGATTATTAAGATTTTCTACACACAAGATCATGTCATACTGATTTTGTTGTGCCAGGTGCTCTGACATGCTGGAAGGGGTGAGAGGTGATGAGCAGCTGTGTTCCACTAACAAGAAGGGCTCAAGCCCAGAAGAAATTGTTGGCATGTCCATTAGAAACTCCTCAGGGTAACATCTGACAGACTAGATAGTTTTACTTCTTCTTTTCCTTTTCTTTCTTTTTCTTGCCCAAATGCTCCCAAAGAACATTTTTGTCTTTTTTAAAGAAGCACCCTAGAGGATGAACTAAGGGTAAACTAAGCCTGATGCCTCATTGACTCAGAACTGAAAGGAGTCTTAGAAATCATTCATTTACTCATTTCGTTATTTTTCAAATACGTCCTCGGTGCTCACTATGGGCTTGGTGCTGGAGAGACAGCAGGGAGAGGGACCCTGCCTTCATGAGTTGACAGTCAGGTGGCAGAGGCAGAAAAAGAAGTCAACAGGTAGAAAAGAAGATGATTGCAGATTTTGATAAGATTCTATGAAGGAAATAATTGTGATGTTATGATAGAGAGTATCTCAGGGTGAGGGGATTGTGGTATACCTCAGATACCATTCAGAGAAAGTCATTCAGCTCAACACTTTATCTGCTCTATAAATTCTCTCTGCAAAACCCCCAACAAGTGCTCATTGGGACTTGACCTTAATACTTCATGAGAGAGGTAACCCATCCCCTCTTGTGAAAATCCATTCTGTTGTAAGCCTACTCCAGTTTGTGGAAAGTTCCTCCTTAATATTGGGCCCGAATCCCTCTCTTGATCCAGTCCCATTGCTCGTCTTGACTCTTACAGTGGAGCTTATTTCTCTGCATAATTGAGCAGAGCAAGTCTCTCCCCTAATCAACTAGATGCCCTGCTGGTCACCCAAGTGAGGGCTGTGCTGAGGAACCACAGGTTCAGACTAATGCCCTTAACATTCTAAGATTGTGTGGTTATTACTGCCCCCAATTTACAGATGGAAACCTGAAGCTTGAAGAGGTGTGAATATAGCCAGGAAGGGGTATCGCAGCACCAACTTAGATTTTTATGTACCTGAAGCCAACTCTCTGCCATGCCAGGTGCCCCGACGTGCTTCAAGGAATGAGAGGTAATGAGCAGCTGTGCTCCACTAACAAGAAGGGCTCAAGCACAGAAGAAATTGTTGGCATTTCCATTAGAAATTCCTTGGGGTAACCTTTGACACAGTGACAGACTGGAAATGTCAATAGGGAAACTCACACACTTGTTTTTACTACCGAAGTGGGAAAAAACAAACAAACCATACAACATGATTTCTGCTGTGGGGCAGATCTCAGCACTGAGAGAAACCTGCCATCATCCCATCTTCTGCTGACCCGAGTGTAGAAATGCACTCAATTTTTGAGAGTGTGGGTCTGATTTGAGACAACCTGCTGATGTTCTTTGGCAACATGTCTACTCATTCCCCTCACTTAGACAGTTAAAAATTACTGATAAAGCATGAGGGATTTTTGTGAAGTTTTTAAAGAGACTTGAAACTGAAATCTAAGTATGCCGGTAGGTTAAAAAAAAAGAAAGAAAGGAAAACTAGCGTATCATTTCCTTCCTTTGATGAATTAGATTTGAACTTTAAAATGAAAGGAAACCAATTTGGTTTGTTTCTTCTGAAGTCTCTCTTACCCATGTGTAATCTTCATGGTGTAGAAAGTGAAAGCCCTGCTCTGAAGGGGTGCCAGCGGTATGATGGTTTGAAACAAAACTCTGGGTCATGCTGCAGGCTCACATCTCTACTGCATATCCCCTGGGCACAATACTTAAGTAACTTGTAAGTTTCCTCATCTGTAATAGAGGATAATGAATCTCCTGGGGTTACTGTAAGCGTGAAATGTGTAAAAATATGCCAAGTGTTTAGGACAGGACCTGTCACGGAATAGCAGTTTATAAACATGTGTCATAATTTCATCCCCAGCTGGAGAACACCAGCTGATTTAAACTCCAATTTTACTATTGTTCACACTGAGGGCAGGTGGGCAGGTGAGATATTTTATCATATTATCTTTCTAAAAGAGGCATCTGAATTCTATGGAACATGATCCTCAGACAGTTCCTTACTTCTGCTCTTCAAAGACCAGACTGCTAACTGAGGGGTTATCTGTCATGCAGGTGGTAACCAGAGTCCTTTTCACACCAAAGTCTGGCTTTGATTTGTGACTGTACATGAATAAATATTTAAAGGTATATGAGAAAAAAACTCCTCTCAGATGGAGAAGTTTCTACCCAGTTATGTGGGTTATTTGAAATAACCATCCTGAAATTCCTCCAATTTCTCGGAGCTATTCATTCAACTAAAATTTTTATTAAGCTTCTATTTCTAGTCTGTTCTGGACACTGTGCTAAGAGCTAGAAACTATTTGCAGCCTTCTAATGTTTTAAAACCTGTTTGTGATTAAGTTTATAACTCAAGATCCCTGGAGGTCAGAAACCTGGTTTAAATATCCTTGTCAGAGGGGTAATTAATTTTGAGGGAGAGTCTGAACAGGAAGTAGATGTGCCTCTCCTCTTCCCATCTCTCTACACCTCCTCTCGCCCAGGCCCTGGCCCCTGGCCATCACTAGCATGGACGAGGGATGGATCCTGACCCAGGCAAGGATCATCAGATTCCCTTGACCGTGGATGTGCAATAGGATCTGAAACAGGGAGCATCAATTGTATGACGAGGGGTGTCTGAGTGGTGGAGGCACCCAGAGTCTTGGCTGAGTCTGAAGGGGTCCAGGCAGTTCATGGGGGAGCAGAAAAACTGTGAATCAGCAGAGGAAGCTGTTTGCAGAGAGAAACCACTTGGAAGCTCAGAAGCCCCACAGAGAACAGCAGGAGTGACCTCAGGGCTGGTTTGGGAATATCCCGATCCCCGAGGAGCTCTGGATGCCCCGAGACTGAGGCTGAATTCTTTCAACAAACCAACCTCTCTAGCTGAGCTATCAAATTGCCTTGTCTGAGGCAGAAAACTCCTTCACAAAGATTATTCTTGTTTTCAGGAAAGAAGATAATTTGTATATACATCTTCCATTATTGATTTTTATTTATTGTTTTATTTATCTTTTCTAAATATTGGTTAATTTTTCTCTATCTTTTATTTTTTTGAGAAAAATGATGTCAGGGCCTCCACTGAGCTTACATTTAAGTTTTAAAAAGGCACAAGCAGTAGAAGCTCACTGTAGATAAGCTGAAAATAAAAATAAGCGAAATATACAAATCACCACTAATTTCCCCTTCCAGCCCTCCCACCGAAGAGATGGTCACCATAGTATTCTATGTATCAGTAGTATTCTGTTTGCCTGTTTATGTGCCATATGATGTGGGTGGTAGGTCTGGGTTCATTCTGACTTTTCACTGTCTCCCCAGCTCACCAGTGGTCAGTCATGAGTTGCCCAGTTGTCTTATCACCTCATGAGTACTGGCCAAGCCAACAGCTCAGTGGGAAATAGAGCTGACCAAGGAGGCCAAGGGGACCCTGGAAGAGAGCCCCTGGGCACCCTAGGTTGGAGGAATTCCAGGCTTCTCCCTGGGTGCTGAGGGGGAGGGAGAGGAGGGAGGAAGGAATAAAAGGGGGAGGGGAGAGAGAGGAAGGAGGAGAGAGGGGGAGTGGGGAGGGAGGGTGGAAGTCAGGGAGAGGAAAGGCAGAGAGGGAGATGGGAGGGGGAGGGGCTGGTATGGGGCTGGTGCAGCCTAACTGGAGAATGGTGGGATAGAAGGAACTAAAGTGATTGACTTTAGAAAGGACCAGGGGCTACTCCTGGAAGGAAAAAAGAAGGTGAAAGGAAGGGAGTGGGGAAAGGGGTGACGCCAAGTGAGAAGGGCAGGAGGTAGGAGGGATTCTGAGCAGTTGCTGTAAGGATTTTGTGGCCGGGGGAGGAGTGTGGAAGCCTGGAGTGTGATGTCCCATGTATGCTGTGTCAGCAGCTCTTTGCACCTATTGGACGCTCTGGTAAAGGCCCATGTGCATTTTCAAGGTGTCTGTGCGGTCCCTCTGTGCACATCCCACTCAGAAGCTGGCCACGGGCTCCACCTCTTTCCCACGCGCGGTCCCTTTTGCAGGCAGGAAATTGGTATCCAGATCTTAATTCCCCTTTTATTGTTCCTATAACTGTCGACCCTCCACAGACAAGAATGCACAACAGAACATTCTTACAGGAACTGTGAAAGAACAGAAGGTCCTAGCAGCCTGCCTGCTCCTGCTCGGTTCCCTCCTGGACCCTCCCCTGGCTCCTAGCATGCCCTGGGATCCCTGACTATTCCCCCAGCTTTAATCCTGGGGGGTCCCAGTGGCCTGTGCCTGCTGAGGGGGGGCCTCAGGGCTAACTGGTTCTTCACTGGGACAGGACTCCCTGCCTCTGCTGAATTGCCGTTTCTATTTACTGCAGCATTTCTGCATTTGAAGCAGGATGGGAGAAAGGGAGTCCTGAGGAGAGCTGTGACACCCCTGAAAGTGATGGAAAAGAGAGCGGAAGACATGCAGGATTGTCTCCAAAGATGGCATTCAGTGTACCTTCCCCTCAGCAGGGAGATATTCCCTCCATGGGATCCAGGCTTGACCATGACACAGGGCTGGGATTAGGGGGAGACAAGAGAGGTGCTTGCCTTAGAGCCAAATTTAATGGGGAGTCAAACAGCTCAAACATCTGGACTTCCCTGGTGGCGCAGTGGTTAAGAATCCACCGCGCGTGCAGGGGACACGGGTTTAATCCCTGGTCTGGGAAGATCCCATATGCCGCTGAGCAACTAAGCCTCTGCGCCACAACTACTGAAGCCTGCATACTCTAAGGCCTGCTTGCCGCAACTACTGAACCCGCATGCTGCAACTACTGAAGCCCCCGTGCTTAGAGCCAGTGCTCTGCAGCAAGAAAAGCCACCGCAATGAGAAGCCCGTGCACTGCAATGAAGAGTAGTCCCCGCTCACTGCAACTAGAGAGAAGCCCGCACACAGCAACGAAAACACAATGCAGCCAAAAAAACAAAATCTCAAACATCAAAATAAATAACATTTTTTCAGCTTTTTATATGTAGCTGGGCATTCTAATTTCTTTTTAAATTTTTTTAATTTTTTTTTTATAAAAAGTTAAGGAATACTTTATTTTTTCTTTCTTTCTTTTTAACGTTTTTATTGGAGTATAATTGCTTTACAATGGTGTGTTTGTTTCTGCTTTATAACAAAGTGAATCAGTTATACATATACATATATCCCCATATCTCTTCCCTCTTGCGTCTCCCTCCCTCCCATCCTCCCTATCCCACCCTTCTAGCTGGTCACAAAGCACCGAGCTGATCTCCCAGTGCTAAAATTGATTTACAATGTCGTGTTGGTTTCAGGTGCCCAGCACAGTGATTCAGTTGTATATATATAATATATCTTTTTTCAGATTTTTTCCCTTATAGGTTATTATAAAATATTGAGTATAGTTCCCTGTGCTATACAGTAGGCCCTTGTTAGTTATCTATTTTATATATAGTAGTGATAAGTAACATTTTAATGCAGTATTTTAAAAAGTCAATAGTAATGCAAAGCCATCTGGGATCGTTAAATAAAGCCCGCCAGTGACGAGGCCGTGCTGACCTGCCTTGGAGCCTGAAGCAAAAGGAAAAATCAGTAAAACAGATGCCATCCTGGCCCCACAACCTAATCGAATCTGGAAGAACATTCAATAAACACAACTGAGGGGCATCTACAAAATACCTGACCAGTGCTCTCCAAAAAGGACAGGGAGAGACTCAGAGGCTGTCTCCCGTCTCAGGAGACCAAGGACATGGCAGTGACACACAACACAGGGTCCTGGAAGGAAAAGGGTGTTAAGAGAAAATGACTACAATTTGGAGAAAGTCTAGAGTTCAGTTAACAGCATTTTACCAAAATTGTTTTCTTGGTTTTGATAATTTCCCTATAACCATTTATAGGATGGTGACGGTATGGAAAGTTGAGTGAAAGCTGCATAGGACATCTGGATACTACTTTTGCAACTTTTCTGTAAGTCTCAAACTGTTTCGAGACTTAAATTTTTTTAAATTTAAATAAATCACCTGACCTGGCAAAAAAAGAAAAAGAAAAGATAATAAACTTCCCTATTGCTTAAGCCTGTGTTGTGTGGAGACGGTTTCCTGCAGCTGGATCAGCCCTTGCTGAGAGGGGGATGGAAATTGTGAGTTTGATCTTTGATGTGGCCTGTGTGAGGGCGTGTTCGACATCCAGGAGAATTTGAACAGATTGTTGGGTACACAATTCTGAGGGTCAGGGGAGAGGGTCAGTCCAGAGACCTCTGAGGGCTCTTGTCTCAAGCCCAGAGGCCAGCTGGGCACCAGGAGAGCGAGTGTAGACGGTCGTCAGTGGACGGACCTGGGCCCACCAGTGTGCAGAGGATGGGATCTCAGAACTGTTTTCTGGATGAGGAAATAGAACCTGCAGTATGATTAAGGCAACTCAATGCTGGTTCAGTCTACATAGGAGGCTGTGGGATAACCATCATCTGAGATGCTTGCGAATACGGGGTGGCTTTTCGGTGACAAAGGAGGTTGGCAAAAATGACCTCTTGGTATCCAACCAGCCTTGCATGGATGGCGTTTTGTGCATAAAGATAAACAGTTTAATTTTAGGGGATTATAGATTCACAGAAGCACAAACCCTGGCCGGACTGGTATTCTGAGAGTTCTAAGTGCAAGGATGGAACTGGTACAGAAACGTTTGTTGCTTCATCACTCGGTGACATGCTGCTCTGACGGGAGCTTGTTGCAGGGAGGGAACAGCTTTGGATCAGGCTCACCATGGATGAGGTGGAATGCTCAGGAAGCCCCAGTAGTCCAGGGTGGAGAAATCCTGCCTCCATCCGTTCTTACCAAAGGTGTGACTGGTGGTCACCAGATGGGACCATGTGGGCTGCACACAACATGTTCCAAAGCTCCTTTGGTCCTGAGGGAAATAGGAGGCCAAGGAAAGGATCTGTACACTTCAACACGATGGGAAGGAAGCTGTGGCATGCCACTCCCACTTGAGAGAAGTGGGATGTGTGACCCTGGGCCACCGGGCAATCTGCTCCCTTCCTGCAGGGGTTCGGGCCAGCCCATGGGGCACTTCGGGCAGGAACAGTGGGACAGACTGCCACTGGGCTTGCCTAGGTCCCACAAAACAGGTGTCAGAGGCACCCTATCAACTAGCTAGTAGGGGACTTGAGGTCATGGGTCTGTGCCCACCTCAGACAGCTAGGTTTGGGGCATGGGGTGGTGTGGGGCTGGGGTGGTCTCACCTAGGACCAGGGTGTGTGTAAGTGTGTGTTTGTGTGAATGTAGGTGAGTATGTGTAATTGTGTGAGTAGGTACATGAGCATGTGAGTGCGTGTGTGTGAATAGGGGTGAGTGTGTGATTATGTGATTGTGAGCCTGTGAGAGTGTATATGTGGCCTTTTTGTGTGCATACAATGTTGTGAGGGTGTGTACATGTGTCTGACTGTGCATGTGAGTATATGTGTATGCATTTGTGTTTGTGTGTGTACGTGTGTGAGTGTGTGTGGTGGTGTGAGGGTGTGTATGTGTTTGTGCTAACATGTGAGTATGATTGTGTGTGTCCGCAATGGCTGCCCCATGTGTGCCAGGTGCAGCCCCACAGGTACAGGAAGGCCCTGTGCGGGGAGGTCCCCATTCTTTCATTGTCCTGACGGTGCCTGATTCTAGGGCTCAGCGCATCCCTGCAGGTGGCCGTGAGCTGGTCATCATCTGCCCAAAGCATCACAGTTAACAGAGGAGAAGCCCAGGGAAGCCAGAGGAGCTGGTGCTCCCACCCATCACTGCAGGAGGCCTGGAGGCTTGGGAAGGAAGGCGAACCCCACTGATCAGGGAGAGTACAGACTCCAGAGGAAGGGACAGAGGAAGTAGAAAGCTTTCCTGACTACTGTAAAGTTTTCCTCTTCCTGAACCGCGGCAGTTCTCTGGCTCCCGTGTCTCCTCTAACGTCTGTCTGGTCGTACTCTTGTGTGTGGATCCCATTTTCAGCGTCTCCTTTTCAAGGAACCCTGAAAGCAGCGAACTTCCCCTGCCAGGGACCCCAGTTGGTAAGCGTTGGATGGCACTCGTATGCACACACTCCTTTCCTTATGTGCTTTCAGCAATTCCCCTAAATGAATCATCCCACCAGTCTGAAATTCTTTGGTACAGAGGACTTTTTGTAACCCTCTGGAGCCCATGGGTGTGTGTTTATTGCCCTAAGTGCATGCAGACACACACGTACACGTTCACACACTCTCACACATACAACACACACATTCTTTCTTTCTGGGCTGTCATTTGGGCGTGGATCTGAAGATGTTTTCATCATAATGATGAAGAAAACTATGTCAAGCTTCAGTAGGACCCCGGTTTCTCTTTCACAAAACTGGATTTGCCCCTCCGAAGGGAGTCTCAGCTTGGAATCACCTGGGTGTGCCCAATGGTCGTGAATGGTTACCTCCAGGTGGAGTAGCTGCCGCTCAGAAATGCAGGGCAATGCCAAGTGTGACAGAGCAGGCAGGAGGTCATTTTGTTTGCAAGCAAGCCCTGGGTCCCAGCTCTGCGGCAATTCCCCCTCTGCTGGGGTTTCCAAGAACTCCCACCCCGGGGCCGGGCTGATGGACTTCTTAGCTGCTCCTGTTGACTCGGCCGGCCACCCCCTTGTTTGTGAAAATGTCCGGCTCTAACGCTGCACTGGTGAGTCACTATCGTATGTCTTACATCACCCGGTTTCCTTTGAACCTTCGCTCATTTATTAACCAGTCCGCCTTTCTGGGACTTGCCATTTGTAAGCATATTGCCTGTTTATTAATGTTTTGGTCCTGAGGTTCTCACAATACTGCTTTGGGGTATTGTTTCCATAAATTAAAATGCTGTGATGAGGGTGATGTAGATGAGAAGAACAAAGAATCCCAAACTCCAGGGAGGACTCTGGCAGAACATACGCAGGCTATAATTTCAGTCCGTTTTATGCCCCTCTCTTCATTTGCTTAAGACATAATGATTTTATGAGATAGAAACCATACATGTGTCCTTCACTGAGATGAACTGTCCCCACAGAATGTCAGGGTTATTAAGAGAATGAGAGGAAGAATGACAAGGAAATGAAGTTGTGTGTAGGTGTGTTTCTCTAATTCCACTTAAAACAGTATGTCTCTGAATCTGTTCTCTCTTCCCACTTGCTGAGCCCGACGAGGGGCTGTGATTGATGAGTCTTGCAAGCGGGGCTTGTCCAGCTCTTTCGTACCCCCCGAGTGAGCGGTCTGCAGGCTGGCGGGGTTGGCCCACAGTGGCTGACTGCAAGCAGCGTCACCTGCGGTCTGGTTTGGGGATTAGACTCCAACTTGTCACAGAGCGTCCTGGAGCCCCGAAATAAAGGCTCTGTTCTCGAGGCGAACAGGAGTCTCGCGGAGGACGAAGTGTGTGCAGTGTCGAATGACTGCCCCCAAGTGTCCTTCTGTGGGAGATGAGCGCAAAGGAAGCAGGATGCTGGTGCCACCGCTGGGAGAGGGGCTCTGTGGGAGAGTGCAGAGAGGAGCCTGGGAGAAGGATGCCTGCGGTGTGGCAGGAGCTTGGTGGAAGCTGCGCTCGCTGGAGGAGTGCCTTTCCAAAGCAAAGCGCCCTATAGCCCCTTCTGGAGCATGGCTGCCTTTAACTCCTCGAGCACAGTGGTGGGAGTGGCAGGTGGTGCTGCAGCCCAGGGCAGAGTGGGCTGGGGAGGGGGTGAGCACCTAGCTGGGGAATACGGAAGATGACCCGGTGGTTTGTAAACACTTTAATCCAGCAGTGACTTTCTTTTATGTCTTCCAACATCCCTGGTGCACCAAACTCCTGAAACTTTCTGGTGTTTGTGGGGTGTTTGCTCAGTTTTGTAAGAATTCTCTGCTGGTTTATGGCTTGTGCCTTCATCTACCTTGCTAGACAGTTACTACTTCTCCCTGTGCTTTATTTATTTTTAAAAAATAGCTTTATTGAGGTATAATTGATGTATAATAATGCACATATTTAAAGGGTATAATTTGATAAATTTTGACATAGGAATGCACTCATAAAACCATCTCCACAGTCAAGGTAATGAACATGTGAATCATCCCCAGAAGTTTCTTCATGCTCTCTTCCAATCCTTCTCTCCTCTCCTCACCAGTTCCATCCCCTGGCAATCACTGGTCTATTTATTGTTGCTATATATTAGTTTATGTTTCCTAAAATATATGGAATCATACACCATATATTCTTTTTGTTTGGCTTTTTTCACTAAACATAATTGTTCTGAAAGTGATATTTTTGTAGTCTTGAATGCATTCTCTTTTATTGCTGAATAATATTCTGTTGTATGGATACATCAGAGTTTGTCCACTTACCTGTTGATGGACATTTGGATTGCTTCCAAGTTTTGTAATTACAAATAAAGCTGCTATGCTCATTTGAGTACAAGTCTCTCTATGGACATATGTTTTCCTTTGTCTTGGGTAAACGCCTAGGAGTGGAATGGCTGGGTTATATGGTTGATATGTGTATATAGATTATATGTTTAATTTTTAAGAAACTAACTCAGTGATGTCCAAAAAAAATCGTGTCATTGTTCATTTGCACTGGCAGTGTAAGAGAATTCCAGTTGCTCTACATCCTTGACAGCACTTGATATGGTCTTTTAAATTTTATCCTCTTTACTAGTGGGTGTTATATGTCTCATTGTAGTTTTAATTTTCACTTCCTTAATAGCTGCTGATTTGAGCTTTTCATGTGCTCATTTGCCATCCATATATCTTCTTTAGTGAAGTGTCTGTTCACATCTTTTATCCATTTTTTTGTGGTTGTCTTCTTATTAATAGTTTTTGTGAACTCCTTATATCTTATGTATACTAGTCTGCTTTATTTCTAAAATTAAGGAATATTTCAAATAGGGAGAAAATTACAGATAATAATATAAAAATCTTATAAGCCTGATACCCATATTTAACACATGATAACATGTTCTTACATTTTCTTTGGATTTCATTTTTTAAAATAAAATGTTATAGATAAGATACATTGGAAGCCCTCTTCTTACCCCTCCCGAATTTTCTTCTCTTCCTCCTAAAAAGTAAGCATTAATATGAACTTGGTGCATATCCATGGCTTTATTCTTTTACTACACACACACACACTCCCACATACATATACATACACACTAAGTTAACAATGTGTTAATTATTATCCCTGAGCTTTTGCCTGTTTTTGGACTTTATACTAATGCAATCATGCTATGTATATTCTATGTGACTGCTTTTGCTTACACTATGTTGTTGACATTTTTTCATATTGATGCATGTAGCTGTGGGTCACTTCATGATTGTAGGTTTCCATTATATGACAACACCAAAACTTATTTTTCATAGTACTAATGATAGACATTTTGGTTATTTTCATATTTCTCATTATTATCAGCAATACTGCCAGGAACATTCTTGTGTATGCTCTCTGGAGCATGTCTGTAAGTGCTGCCCTAGGAGTAGAAAAGACGGGTCATAGGGTGTGCTCATGCTCTACTTTACTAGGTAACACCAAACATTTTCCTAACTGGTCAAACAAATCTACAATTCTACCAATTGTGATGAGAGTTTCCACTGATTCACATTCTCTCCAATACTTGGTATGGTCAGGCTTTATATTTTGGCCAATCTGGTAGGTGTGAAATGGTATCTCAATATCTTTTATTGACTATCTGCCCAACCTAGATATTTCCTTTCCACTGTCTTCTGGATCCTGTTGCTGCTATCAGCTCTTTTGTAGATGGCTCTTCTTTTGTAGATGGTCAGTTTTATCCCTTGAGATGATTTTAAAACCTTCTCTTTTGGTGTTCTGCAGTGTTACTATGATGATATCTATGTATGGGGAGAGTTTTTAAAAGTTTATATTGGAAGTTCAGTGAGCTTCCTGGATCTGAACATTTTAAGTAATTCAAGAAAATTCTCAGCAACCACCTCTTAAAAATATTTAATCATCCTGCATTATTTCCTTTTCAAACTCCAATTAGACATATATTTGCCCTTCTCACTTGAGCATCCACATTTCTTAACTACCTTTTGCTTTTCCTGCTTCTTTGTTTTTCTGGATTGTATTCTGGATAATTGATTTATTTCTATTTCCCAATTCTCTCTCCAACTGACTAAAATCTAATGTTTATCTGTCCATTGTGCTTTAATTTGAGTGATTTTTTTTTCATTTCTAGAAATTATTTTGCATTTTTCAAAGTTGTGCAGATATTATTCATAGTGTCTTGTTCCTGGATCATACTTTCAGTCTTCCTTTTAAAAATTACTTAATAATATAATTATTTTAAGTTCAGTTTCTGTTCATTTCAAAACCTGTGGGATCCAGCAATCTGAGTTTTTACAGATATTCCAAGTGACTCTGATGCAATTGTTCCTCAGAACACTCCTTGAGAAACATGGATGATTTAAGAAAAATAAAAAAGTCCACTTTCAGCAATGGGTTTTCACATCAATTTTTTCATAATTTAATAGAAAAAAATCATATGTTCAGACAACTTAAGACTAAAGGCAGTCTTTTCATATTAGGTAAAATGTTAGACTTTTCTTCTTAACATGCTAGCAAAGTTTGTATTTCATAGTTCCCCTAAGAGTATCACATATGAAATCCTATGTACTATCTTATTAAACTTTGGTCAAAAGTTAGATTTTATAGCTATCAGCCTAGAAATACTGAGGTTTCCTACAGAAGAACGAAAGAGACTCTCAGAATTCCAAATTTATGAGACTACAGAGGGATCATGTATTCAGGAGTTCTCAGGGCAAAATGATTTACTGAACCTCTAAAAAATTAACTGCCATTTATTTCCCCTAAACCAGATAGACCTATAGACACACACAAATCCACAGAACATTTAAAGGGTGACTTCCATTTCTAAAATATTTTTTTGTGCAATTCAATTAAAAAAGTGAAAGTCAATAACAATAACACTGAATGATTAGAGCGTCTTTACTGTGCCCTCCTGTCAACAGCTCTGAGGTAGGTATTATTATTAATCTTATTTTACAGATGAAGCAGCTGAAACACAGAGAGGTTAAGCAACATGTTCAAGGTCACACAGGGAATAATAGAGAATCCAGGATTAGAACTGTGTCAATGGGGTTCCAGCACCTGTGCTCTTAACCTCTATGTGACAACATACTCTAATATTTTAACCTCTTTTTATGTGACTGAGTTCTGTAAGGTGTGTAGATTAGCATGTTTAAGGTATCAGTGACGGGATAGGATGAAGTGCTACCTGGGAATTTATAAAACTCAATTATTGTAGAGTTTACTGTGTTTTACTTTTTAATGGAAGAGATTGTTGTTACTTAATAGATTAAAAATTAGGTTGAATCACCTGAAATTGCCAAGAGTTAACCATTTCTGACCTAAGAAAAGACTGCAATTGTAGGTCAAAAATGGCAACAGTAAATCAAAAATGGTTGACTCTTGGCAATTTCATATGGTTCAATCAAATATAAAATTTACATCCACATGGTGATTTACAGCTTACAAGAGCATTTATGTAATTCTCTTTGTAGTCTTGAGACTTGGGTGAGGATATTTTTATGACCCTTGTTTACAGAGAGGAAGTAGAGGCCATATGCAAGGGAGCTGCCCCAAGTGGTGTGCACCTGGGAGGAGAGCACTAATCTTTAACCTGGTCTCTAGGAACTGATTCTGCTCTGTCCCTCTTATCCTGAAACCCGGCCAGTGCCTGCTAACCAGGGGCTGATAGGGAGGAGTTTTAGGCATTCCCTTTATATGGACATGTTGAGTTCATCATATACAACTTAATAGAAAAGCGAGGATCAAATCTCAGAGGGTAGGTGCTGACCACCTAAATAAAGCAGGTGCTACAAGAGCAGCAGCAACCCATCACATGATTACCTGCTTTTTAAAAGTACTTTATTGAATTGAAATTCACATAACACAGAATTAGCCACTTTAAAGTGAACAGTTGGGTGACATTTAGTCCATTCACAATGTGCAATCACTATTATTCTATCTGGTTCCAAAACATTCTTGTTATCCATCCAACAAAAAAGAAACTCCATACCCATTAAGCAGTTGCTCGCATCCTCCCTAGTTCCTGGCAACCAACAACCTGAGTTCTGTCTTAATAGATTTATCTGTTCTGGGCATTTCATATAGGTGGAATCATACAATACGTGACCATTTGTTTTTGCCTTCTTTCATTTAGCATGTTTTCAAGTTTCATCCAGCTAGCATAATGTTTATGCATGTATCAGACTTCATTCCTGTTATGGTTGAATAACATACCATTGTATATATTTATCATAATTTGTTTATTCATTCATCTATGGATGGACTTTTGGGCTGTTTCCACCTGTTTTCAATTCTTATTGGGTAATACTTAGGAGTAGAATGAGGGGTCGTATGGTAACTCTATGTTTAACTTTTTGAGGAACTTCCAAACTCTTTTTCAAAGTGGCTGCCCCATTTTAAATCCCACCAGCAATGTTTGAGGGTTCTGGTTTCTCTACAGCCTTGCCAGTACTTGTTATTATATGTCTTTTCTTTTTTCTAGACGTATGAAGTGGCTTTTGTATTGTGGTTTTGATTTGCATTTCCCTAACAACTAATGATGTTGAGCATCTTTTCATGTGCTTATTGGCCATTTGTATATCTTTTTTGGAAGCATGTCTATTCAGCTTCTTTGCCATTTTTAAACCGGGCTGTCTTTTTATTGTTTAGTTTGCAAATATATTATCCCCTTCTGTTGATGGCCTTTCTACTTTTTTGATAGTGTCTTTTGATGCACAGAAGTTTTAAATTTTGATGAATTCTAACTTATCTATTTTTTTTTGTCATTTGTGCTTTTGGTGTTGTATTTAAGAAACCATTCTTTAACCCAAGATCATGAAGATTTACTCCTATATTTTCTCCCACAGTTCTTTTCTTTTACAGTTTTAGCCCTTAAATTTAGGTTTATGATCCATTTTGAGTTAATTTTTATGTTTGGTGAAGGTAAGGGTCTAACTTAATTAATTTTTGGTAATAAAAATTATATATAATTAAGGTGTACAACATGATGATTTGATACATATATATGTAGCGAAATGATTATTACAGTCAAGCTAATTAACGTATATCTCCTCACGTGGATACCATTCATGATGATCTGTTTTGATCTTTATGTTCTTCCTTCAAGCTGTAAACATTTTTGAGAGCAGGGACCATTTATATTTGCTCACCGCTGTTTCCTCAAACTCTTGTACCATTTCTGGTATACCTGCAAAGTAAAAGAGACCTTATGCAAGTCATCTCACCTTGAGAATCAGCTTACATTCTATATAACAATCGATCTAGACCACATCATTCTACGTGAGCCTTCAAGTCGGAGTCATAAAATTATATACATTTTTCTCAACTGGAATGACTTAGTAATATGATTATGTATCCTTTAATAACTGGGCTCAGATTGGACAACTATCATCTAATTTTAGCTTGAGAGCTCTCTGGAAAAATCTACTGTTTTCTGGCACATGGTACCTAATGAATAATTCCATTTTATGGTGGAGCCAAGAATAACAATCATTTCTCATAGCTGAAGTCTTTGCAAATACCGTAAATGGCCATACCTTTTTGTCATCCCAGAGATAGGTCATTTTTAAATTGGCAGTCTCAACAATAATGGTGATTATACAGCGAATGCAGCTTCCTTTGAAACACCCTGAAGCATTCTCATGGAAACCTTTTTTATCTTTACTGTATCCTTGTAAAGTAGGAAAGAGATGAGTAATTGTTTGTGTCAAATGACCATTTCCTTAGGCTCAGTGAATTGGGCTATTCTTGTACATTTCTGCTATACAACTTTAGTTTTACATTTTCTGTGGTTCTGGTCACTGTGATGGTCTATGTGAATCCTTTATGGGTACAATTTCCATCACCTCAAAAGTGTATTTTTATGTGTTTCAATGAAGGCATTTAATAATAAATTTCTCATGAAGAATAATATAGATTTGACAATATAGTTTGGGCATGAAATATTATTAGATTTTTAGAAGAGTTGGAATGAAATTTATCTTTTCCCTAAATGTTAAAATTTATGGGCCTCATGAATCAGTGTTATTTCTCTGACTTCAAAGAAGCTGTTTAAAATCCAGCAGCACATTAAAAGGATCATACACCATGATCAAGTGGGGTTTATCCCAGAAATGCAAGGATTCTTCAATATATGCAAATCAATCAATGTGATACACCATATTAACAAACTGAAGGAGAAAAACCATATGATAACCTCAGTAGATGCAGAAAAAGCTTTCAACAAAATTCAACACCCATTTATGATTTAAAAAACCCTCCAGAAAATAGGCATAGAGGGAATTTACCTCAACATAATAAAGGCCATATATGACAAACCCACAGCCAACATCGTTCTCAATGGTGAAAAACTGAAACCATTTCCACTAAGATCAGGAACAAGACACGGTTGCCCACTCTCACCACTATTGTTCAACACAGTTTTGGAAGTTTTAGCTACAGCAATCAGAGAAGAAAAAGAAATAAAAGGAATCCAAATTGGAAAAGAAGCAGTAAAGCTGTCACTGTTTGCAGATGACATGATACTATACGTAGAGGATCCTAAAGATGCCACCAGAAAACTACTAGAGCTAATCAATGAATTTGGTAAAGTAGTAGGATACAAAATTAATGCACAGAGATCTCTTGCACTCCTATACACTAATGATGAAAAATCTGAAAGAGAAATTAAGGAGACACTCCCATTTACCATTGCAACAAAAAGAATAAAATATCTAGGAATAAACCTACCTAAAGAGACAAAAGACCTGTATGCAGAACACTATAAGACACTGATGAAAGAAATTAAAGATGATGCAAGCAGATGGAGAGATATACCATGTTCTTGGATTGGAAGAAAAAACATTGTGAAAATGACTGTACTATGCAAAGCAATCTACAGATTCAATGCAATCCCTATCTAACTACCAATGGCATTTTTCACAGAACTAGAACAAAAAATTTCACAATTTTATGGAAATACAAAAGACCCCAAGTAGCCAAAGCAGTCTTGAGAAAGAATAATGGAGCTGGAGGAATCAGGCTCCCTGATTTCAGACTATACTACAAAGCTACAGTAATCAAGACAGTATGGTACTGGCACAAAAACAGAAATATAGATCAGTGGAACAGGACAGAAAGCCCAGAGATAAACCCACGCACATATGGTCACCCTATCTTTGATAAAGGAGGCAAGCATATGCAACAGAGAAAAGACAACCTCTTCAATAAGTGATGCTGGGAAACCTGGACAGCTACATGTAAAAGAATGAAATTAGAACACTCCCTAACACCACACACAAAAATAAACTCAAAATGGATTAAAGACCTAAATGTAAGTCCAGACACTATAAAACTCTTAGAGGAAAACATAGACAGAACACTCTATGACTTAAATCACAGCAAGATCCTTTTTGACCCACCTCCCAGAGAAATGGAAATAAAAACACCAAAAAAACCACAAATGGGACCTAATGAAACTTAAAAGTTTTTGCACAGCAAAGGAGACTATAAACAAGACAAAAAGACAACCTTCAGAATGGGAGAAAATATTTGCAAATGAAGCAACTGACAAAGGATTAATCTCCAAAACATACAAGCAGCTCATGCAGTTCAATATCAAAAAATCAAACAACCCAATCCAAAAATGGGCAGAAGATATAAATAGATATTTCTCCAAAGAAGATATACAGATTACCAACAAACACATGAAAAGATGCTCAACATCACGAATCATTAGAGAAATGCAGATCAAAACTACAATGAGGTATCACTCACACCAGTCAGAATGGCCAAAAAATCTACAAACAGTAAATGCTGGAGAGGGTGTGGGGAAAAGTGAACCCTCTTGCCCTGTTGGTGAGAATGTAAATTGATACAGCCACTATGGAGAGCAGTATGGAGGTTCCCTAAAAAACTAAAAACAGAACTTCCATGTGACACAGCAGTCCCACTACTGGACATATACCCTGAGAAAACCATAATTCGAAAAGAGTCATGTACCAAAATGTTCATTGCAACACTATTTACAGTAGCCAGGACATGGAAGCAACCTAATTGTCCATCAGCAAATGAATGGATAAAGAAGATGTGGCACATTTATACAATGGAATATTACTCAGCCATAAAAATAAACGAAACTGAGTTATTTGTAATCAGGTGGATGGACCTAGAGTCTGTCATACAGAGTGACATAAGTCAGAAAGAGAAAAACAAATACTGTATCTTAACACATATATATGGAATCTAAAAAAAAAAGTGGTTCTGAAGAACTTAGGGGCAGGACAAGAATAAAGACGCAGACGTAGAGAATGGACTTGAGGACACGGGCAGTGGGAAGGGTAAGCTGGGACGAAGTGAGAGAGTGGCATGGACATATATACGCTACCAAATGTAAAATAGATAGCTAGTGGGAAGCAGCCACATAGCACAGGGAGATCAGGCTGGTGCTTTGTGACCACCTAGCAGAGTGGGATAGGGAGGGTGGGAGGGAGATGTAAGAGGGAGGGGATATGGGGATATATGTATATGTATAGTTATTCACTTTGTTATACAACAGAAACTAACACAACAATGTAAAGCAATTATACTCCAATAAAGGTGTTAAAAACAACAACAACAAAGAAGCTGTTTCTTAGGGCAAGAAAATACTTTTGTGGTACTATGTACACTAGGAAGCACATCATTTCATTTGATAGAGCGTGATGCCCCTAGAGAACATGTCTCAATTAATAAAACATAGCTTTCTTGTTATTCAAACAAATATGGCAGATCATAGAAATGAGGAAAATTTTTCATTCATTTTATATTTCATTCATTATAGTCTTAATACCAAAATCTGACTTTAAAGAGAATGAAGAGGGAAAACAATGGATCAATTCAATTAGTAAATATAGATGCAAAACCCAAAGTACTCTAAAATATTAGCAAATCAAATTCAGCAGTGAATTAGAATACAGATCTTGCTTGACCAGGTAGAATTTATTCCAGGAATGTAAATATGACTCAACATGCTTAGCAAACTCATTACATAAACACATTAAAGAGCCATATAATTATAGCTACAGATTTAAAATATCATTTGAGTAATTTTTAGCTACTGGTAACATAAGCTGTAAACAAAATAGGACTAGGACTAAGCTGCTGTAACATAATGAAGGCAACTTACTAGAAATCTACATGTCAAATTGTGAAATATTAAGCAAGTAAAATGCGGAACATGACTGCAATGCCCTCTATCATCACTATTAAAGGACATGATTTTGGAGGGTCTAGCTAATGTAATAAACTAAGAAAGAGGAAATAAATCATACTAATGTTAGAACAGAAGGATCAACATTATCTTTATTTGTAGGTGATAGAATTGCAGGCTTGGAAATTACAACAGATCAAATTTTAAAAGTCTATTGAATTAAAAATATAATTTTGCACATAAATAAAAACCAGCAGCTTAAAAAATAATGTTAATCACTAGAAACTAAATAGAAAACTACCCCATTTATAATAAAAATAAAAGCTAGAAAATAAATGGAAATGAATTTAATAATGAATTTAATACAACATAATGCAAGACTGTTAAACAGTATTTAGACAAGCAAGATGCAGAGCAAGATGAGCTTAGAGATGTGCAGCCTTCAGAACTTCCCTGAGTCTCTTGGCTCTGCCCTCCTCGTTGGCTCCCCCCTACAGGTGGTCAGATGCTGTAGCAAGCCCTGGCCTCTTCCCACTCATGGCCACTTGCAGATGAAGAAGAGAGATGGTAACTTGTCAGGATGCTGACCCAGATGAGCGAGACAGACCTTTCCCCAAAGACAGCACAAGTCTCCTCCCATCCTTTTGGCCAGAATTGGGCCACATGCCCACTTTTGAACGAAACTTTGGAGAAAGATTAGACAAGTTAGAGTGACTTTGGAACTGAGTGGGGTCAACTTCCCATGAAGAACAAGGCAGAACTTGTTTCCTGAAAAAGTCTGGGATTATATTGGTAAGGAGGAAGTAGAAAGGGATTAATGGTTGGGGGAATAACAATCATTCATTTGGAAGAAAAAAAAAAGACAGACCCCCTACCTTGTTCCATGTAAATAAATCCTAGAAGGTTTAAATAGCTAACCCTAAAACAAATCTATAAACATATTAGAAGAAAACGGAGAAGAATATTTGTCTAACCTTAGAACAAGGAAAGCCTTCTTAAGTGACAGACAAACCTCAAAGATCTTAAAGGCAAATGGTGACAGATTCACTGCATACATTAAACATTTCTATATGGCAAAGAATATTGGGAAGAGTCAAATAAATGACTCTTTTTACACAGGGTAAAAAAATTGTAATATATGTGGACAAAGTTTAATATCGCTGCTATACAAAGAATTTCTACAGAACGGGAAAAAACAAAGATCCAGATGAAAAAATGTCAAAGGGTATGAATAGGCTAGGTAAAGTGCAAAATGTGAGAAAAGATTAAAATGCTCAATTTCACTAGTATCAGGAAAATTTAAATTAAAACAAAAATATCAAGTTTCCTAGCAAATTGTAGCAATTAAAAAAAAAAAAAACTGGTAGGATCCAAGATGTGTAAAGGCTTGGAGAAACTGGCACCTTGTAATTTTACTAATGGGAATGTGAATTGCTACAACTTCTATGGGAAGCAGTCTGGCAGTATCTGTTAACTCTGTGATGTAGAAATCCCACTTTTAACAATACATTTTACAAAAAAAAACACCCAATACACAGAAATATATGTCTAAAGATATTCTTGTGCATTTTTATTATAGCAAAACACAGGAAACCATCTGAATGTCCATCTATAGTGGAATTGCTGACAAAACTATGGTACACACATACTGTGGACAAGACTGTCACTGTTAAAGGTGAAGGGAGGTAAAAATCATGGGGTTGTGAGTGTGAAAGAGGAATGAAGCGGAAGGAAGAGAAGCAAATGCCAAAAAGTGCTTAATAGAGAGTCACAGTGGGGTGCTCATTATCCAGGGTATTTTCAGGCAGGATGAACAGAAAAACACCATCTAGAACATCCCATCAGAGGAAGGAAGAGAGAGTTTAGTTGCTGGTGCTCTTATTTCTTGTCTCCCTTTATTAAAGTTCCCCTTGAGGGTTTGGTACCCCCATAAATCTGAGTATATTGCCCTGGGGAAGCCAAATCCTAAGCACCAGCTGAGTTGATAAGTGCTGAAGCAGGAGCCTCAGAGAGTCTGATCAGGCCATGCCTGTGCACTGGAGTTGCTGCAGCTCCCACCATCACAGCTGTCAAAACAGAACGTGGAGGAGCTGGGCTTTACCCAGGAGTGAGGCCAAGACAGCCTGGCTTTTGGATGTGACATGGTGGCGGCACCTGAGGATGTCCATGAACAAGGGACCAAGATCTTTGGAGTCAGGAATGAATGAATGAATCCAAAAAGGGGCATAAATTGTGTTCAATGATGTGTCTCTCATCAATTTGTGGAAGTCATCATCTAATAGTACTTCAGATTTCTTCTGCTCCAGTCTTTCTGTTACCTCTGGACAGGAGACTACATTCTCTTGTCTTTTACCTTTATTTCTGTGTTTTCCATCTGTTCGTCTCTTTGTGCTTTATTCAGAATTTTTTCTTCTAATCTGTATTCCTTTTCACGTATTTTCTCCTTGGTTGTATCTAATTTCTGTTAAGTCCATTAATGGAGCTTTAATATGACTAATTTTATTTTTTCTGTTTCAGTATGTTCACTGTTTTTCTTTAAAAGTTTTCAGTACTCTGCTAGAAATTTCAGTCTCATTCTTAATCTGCTGGAACATATTAAGGGTAATTATTTTAAAGTCTGTGGCTCAAACTGTATTTTAGATTCTATTGAAAACTTATTGTTAATTTTATTGAATATGATAATGGTCTGATGGTTAGGTTGTTAGAATTATATACTAAAGTCCTTAGAGGTGAAATATTATGTCTGGACTTGTTTTAAAATGCCGACCCAAATGTGTGTGTTTGTGTGTGTAATTGTTGAAGATGAATAATTTGTACATGGGGGTTCATTATGCTCTTCTTTCTCTGATGTATGCCTAAAACTTTCCAAAATAAAAAAACAAGTTTTTAAAAAGTCTTGTTCTGATGACCCCATTTTTTAGGGGGTGTTCCTAAGAGTTTGCTTCTATTTTCTCTTGCCTTTCTTGGTTTATATTCCTGTGTTTTTGTCTCATGGGTGTTTGGCATTTCTGATTGAGGGTCAAATGTTTTATATGGCAAGTAGTAGGAATAATTTGAGGCCTAGTCTGATGTTATCTTCCTCCAGGAAGGATTTGTGCTTTCTCCTGGCTAGCAGCTGGGGCATTAGCCATAATCTAGTTTCACACATGATTTGAAGGTGGGATTCAGTCCCTCTGAGAGATGATTAATATCTGGGTCACCCTTATGCCTAGGATGGAGCCCTTCGTGGTTCCCACCCAGAGTGTGGGTGGCCTATGAGACTCTCCTGCCCTTTGGTTGGCACTGGGCTCCAGGTTTTATCTCCTCCACTAAAAGGCTTCCAGGAACTCTTGATTCCTCTTAATTGCTTTTTTTGGAAGTGGTAAACATTTCTGGGAAGACTGGGCTCAACCCCCTGTCCTTCCTTTAGCTCCCAGATCTTTCCCTGTTAATTCTTTGTTAGCTTGTTTTTCCTCTGGTGCCTTCGGCAGATTTTTTTCTTTCTTTTTTAAAAAAAAATATTTGCTTACTGTTCAAGCTATTCTTGGGGATGATTGGGCTAAATTAGCAAGTGCACCAGTGCCACGTGCCATCTGTTTTCTCCCTTTGCTCCTCCTCCTTTGATCCGTCTCACCTGTCATCTTTACCATCTCTCCTGCTTAGGGTTCTGTGAAGGCTCCTGGAGGGAGCTTCCTGGTTTCATTTATGAGTTGAATGCTGCTCTAGCAATCCTCAGAACTGTTGATGCCAACAAAGCTCTTGGTGGCCCAGCCGTAGGCATCTCAGCCATTTGCATTTCTTTTGCACCAAGCCCACGTGCCTCCTGATAGGCATGGATAACTGAATTGACTGAACTTGAAGAGAGAGGGTGTGGCTGCCTGTGCTGGGGTCCTCTGAGCTCAGAGGAAGTATCTGTGGCAGGTGAATGGGCTTGACCGAGAACCCCAAACTCATCTCAGAAAAACTGGGTGACTCTGTCTGGTACAAACTACATTTCTTTCAGCAGCAAGCTTTTTGGATTCTCTTGAATTCTCTTGAATTAAGAGTATTTCAAACTTTCTAGAAGGTGATGTAGAACTTCTGCTAGGATTCAGTTTAGTTCAACAAACATCAAGAGTGGGAAGGAGAGAGGGAGGGAAGGAGAAAAGAAAAAGGGCAGGAAAGAGCATGGTCAGTGAAAGGGGATATTCTCCCACTTACTGTCCTTGGAATCATCAGCAGATCCAGAGCTGAGACATCTAGTGGCCACCTGAGGAATGGCTACAGCTCATGATACCTGGACATGGAGCAATCTATTAAGTTGGAACACGTGGGCAGGAGGGTGAGCTACAAGTTTTCCTGTTGTGCTTTTCGCCTGAGAGGCAAGTCTGGTCTTGAACGATATGTGCTTTTTTTACCCTAATGGTCTTATTGAGAGAGAAGCTCATTTACAAAAGAAAGATTTGCAAAAGTTAGCATAATCCCATCCAAACACCACCCAGGGATAAGTGAAGCCCAGTTAAATAAGGTAAGTCCAATATCATTCTCTCTTCATCTCTAATCCCTGCCATTGCCCTCCTATCCCAGCATTGCTGATGTATCTGCTGGATTGAGCTTCAATGTGTGGGCATTGCTCAAAATGTTTTACATGAATTAACTTCATCTCATCCCCAAAATATAGATGAGGAAACAAATTAATAACACAAATTAATAATTTGTCCAGCAAGTGGTGGAGGTGGGATTCAAACTCTGGCAGTTTGGTTCTAGAGTCTGTGGTTTTTGCTAACCTCATCTGGTCCTGAGCACAGAGCCATCCAGTTGGTGTCCTCCTTCTTGGAGGCAGGAAGTCCATCCTCATTGCTGGCAGTCCTGACCCATGATGTAGAGGAATGAGGGTCATGCCCCAGACCCATGCCTCCCTTAGAAGAGTTTTCCACTTGGGGTGCCCCTCACCTGTCTCACTCTGCTTCCAAGTTGAGCTTAATATGGCTGCCATAGACAAATCACCCCAAGGCTCAGAGACCTACAGATTTTTTTAGAGTTTGCAATCACAATGGTTACGCAGTAGGACTTCTTAAAAAACTTCAGCTAAACAGATTTCTGATTCATAAAGAGCATCTTATTCCTCAACTACTCTAGTTCTGGCTGATTACAGGAAACACCTCTGTAAGGCCTGTTTCTACCAGCTTTAGCATCAGTCCCAGCAGAGACAAAACTCCAAGTGGTGCCAACTCAAATAATTCCAAATTTTGTGTGTGTTGTGAGCACTTAAACACAACAAAACCACAGGTTTTCATAGTTATCAGTCATATATAAATAGGAAAAGAAATCAAGCATGAAAGCTCTGTTAAATACATCGCAGTTCTTTCATTGAACAAACTAAAAAGCTGTGATCCTATCATGATCAGGTGAGTGGTGAATTCTATTGCACGTGATCTGTATGGAAACGCCAGTAGGCCTCATTCAGTTGAGGGAAGAAGGACCCTGAATTCAGAGACAAGATGGGAGTGACTGCGGTGACAAGCAGCAGGACCCAGCTGTGGTCAGTGTCTGGGCCCACAGGTCTCCAGGGTGAGGCTCACTGGTCACACAGGTCATGGAGTCCAGGAAGTAGATGGACACCCTGCTTGATCTCTAAAACTGGAAAGCACTTGAGTCAACACTCTGGAACCTTGAGTGAGGAAACCTGAGGCAGGGCCTTGAGTGAGGAGCTGGTTGGTTCCCTTGAGCTCAGACCCTGAGAAGCTGCCACCAGAACATACTCTGAGTCTTCCCCTACCTTCCTGAACATGAGCTGAAGCTGTTAACCAGGGTGGTTGTGCATGAGGGAAGTGGAAACCCAGATTTTCAGGGAGTAATAGACACAAGCTCTGAGCTGATGTGAATTACCCCAGAACTGGGACTTTGTGGAGGGTGGGCAGGTCAGGGGATAAATGGAGTTTTGGCTCATGTCTATTTCCTGGTAGGCTCAGTGGCTCTGGAAACCCATCTTGTGTTTATTTTTCTAGTTCCCTGAATGTACAGTTATGACAGAAACATTCATAACGATAAATTAAGTATAACCTTTAAAAATTGTCAACCTCTATGCTGTACACCTGAAACTTATATAATACTATAAATCAACTATACCTCAATAATTAAAAAAAAAAGATAGACATACTCAACACTGGGCTGCATCCCCACATGGGTTCCCTTATTGATGGAGGGAGGGCCTCTCTGCCAGAAATGATCCAATGGAACCCTTGGGAACTATCCTCCAGGTAAAACCAAAACCAATACAGCAGCTCTGGGAGGATTGCAAAGATAAGGATTGCCACCATCAAATACTTGTGAGATGCAGAGGTGGTGACCCCATCTCCTGTCCCTTTTACTGACCCATGCAGAGGACAGAGAGTTCTTGGAGAATAACAGTAAATTATCATAAACTCATCACGTATGACGCTAACTGCAGGTATTCTTCATGATGTGGTCTCTTTACTAGGGAAAATCACCATGGTCCTTGATGCCTGGCATGTACCTTTCATTCTGGCTAATACTTTTTCTTTATTCAAATAAATAAAAGTAGCAGAAGAAACATGCTTTCAGCAGGCAGGAAAGCAGCACTCTTTCACTGTTCCAAGGCCTTTTAATTGGAAAACTGAAAACTACATTTTCCAAACTCCCTTGCAGGCAGGATTCTGGAGGTAAATTAAGTTCTATTTAGATTCACTAGAGCAAAGCTTGGCCTAGTACAGACCAAATCTTTTGGGCCATTTGTTTTTGTGAACAGAAGGACAGAATACTCATTCATTTACATATTATCTATGCTGCTTTGATGCTACAACATCCCAGTTGAGTAGGGTGTGACAAAGACTCTATGGCCCAGAGGACCAAAAATATGTACTATCTAGCTCTTTCCAGGAAGTTTGTTGACCCTTCTTCTAGAGAAGGATTGGCAAGTCAGGGTTGAGGCTGGATGCTCTTCTTGTGGCTTCTGTCTTTGTTTTTCTTTTTCTCCTCCAAGAGTTTTCCCAGTGTTTGTCTTCTGATCTCTGATTTCCTGATCATAAGGAGAATCACTCCTTGATGTGCTGGGGCACAGCCCCAATGGTGCTGAACTTAGCCTGGCGTGGCTCCAGCAATGAACTCAGAGGCAGTAATTCCCCAACTGGGCTGGTTCTTATTGTTCCAAAAGTCATTCCAAGAACCCTAGCCTAAAACCTGTTGCTTCAATAATTTTAAAACACTTAAGTCCAAGTATTAAACCTTTTCTTGATAAAGTACCAAGGACTTTTTTGGTTTCCTAAGCTGAATCTTGACTGCTACATATCTCAATTCTAAGCACCAGTTATAGGCATTTGAACAAACACACAGTTCTTCATATAGATCAATCATTTATAATTTACAGCATAAATGTGTACGTATAAATCAGAGACAAAGACATCACGATATTTTTTATTTAATAAATTAAAAGACAAAGAATAACTGTATCTCACAATCTTAACAGGTTTCATGGAAATCCCCCTGGTGGTGGCTGGATTAGAAACATCAAGAGACCCAGCTTTCTTCTCCTTCTGGGATCCCTATTATGCGTAGATAGGCATGCTTTATATTATCCCATAAGTCTCTTATATTGTTTTCATTTTTTTTAACTTAGCTTTCTGTCTGCTGTTCTGATTGGGTGAAAGGGGGATAGGAAGGGAAGGACTGGGAGTTTGGGACTAGCAGACACAAACTATTTATTATGTACAGGATGGATAAACAACGAGGTCTTACTGTATAGCACAGGGAACTATATTCAATATCCTGTGATAAACCATAATGGAAAAGACTATGAAAAAGAATGTATATACTGTCTGTATAACTGACTCACTTTTTTGTACAGCAGAAATTAACACAACATTGTAAATCAACTTAAATTGAATAAAATTAAAAAAAAAGAGAGAGAGACCCAGCTTTGCCTGTCTCTGCAGGCCTGGCCTACAGCTGGCTCAGTCCTGCCATGGTCAGAGTTTCCAATTTCCCAGGTACGAATGATCCCTGAAGTGAACTTCCTGACTTTTTAATGTGCATTCCATCCAATCTCCAAGGCCTGTTGCACAAGAGTGGAGGTGGATGATTAGAGAGGATGTTTTGTTATGCAACTCAGCTTCCTCATTAGGTGGCCTCTGATGGTAAGGCTTGGTGTGCTTAATTAGGAGATTTCAGGTCTAAAGGAACACTGGCTCCTTTTCTCAGCTCAGAAAAGAGCTGAGAGTGACAAACTGGAAGTCAATTAGGACAAGATATCATGGTTTCCAACACAGGTAGGCCATCAGTTTACCTTTTATTAAGATGATTTAAGTTTGTTTCCCTTGTTACTCTGGGGTGTGGCTAAGATTGGACTGGATCCCAGAACAAAGGCAAGGTCTCCTGGTGCTTTGCAGAATCTCTGGTGCAGCCAAGCTCTACTGGTCTCCTTGAGTCAGGGGACAGGTGCCCCCACCCCCAAAATCCCATACTGCTCAGTCGTTGGGTGATGGACTGAGAGCCTTCAGAAGCTTTGTGACCCACTTATTCGACTATTGTGCAAAAATATATGAGTGAAAGTTCAAGAGTTTAGGTTTCTTTGTTTATTCTTCCCTTTCTTTCTCTTTCATTCTATATTCCCATCTGACTTCCAACTTTCCTTCACCGTTTTAGGGGGAAAAGGAATAAATTCCTCAAAGGTCATTACTAGAGGAAGAAAAAAAAAGACTAGCTCTTAGAAATAGGGACAGCAGGTTGACCCCTAATCTGTCAGCACAGAATGTACACTTAAGCCTATATCCAGTGCTTACAGTTTGAAACACATAACAATAATAATCCATTCTGTGCTAACTTGGTTATGAAATCTGTATTTAGCATATTCCAGGAGAGAGATTCCAGAAGAGACTCTTTCCCAACTGGGAAACATTCAGGCCACTGACAAGACATGGTTTTCAAGAGAGAGAGAAAAAAAGTAAGACTCCAAACGGCTATAGTGGTTGGAAGGTAATTTATACACAATGGCAGCAAAATGGCAGCTTCCTTCTCTGTGATTTCCTTGGACATCACGCACAATTAGAGCTACAAGCCTTTCCCCGAGGAACAGAGATGGGACCCTGGAAACCTTGAAAGCGTAAGTGGCGGAAGCTGAAAGCAGGTAGTAGAAAAGACTTCATCCATTCAGAACCACTGTGGCCACGAGACTGTTCCTAAACCATCCACGATCATTTCCCTCCTGGTCTCTGCAAGGGCTCTCTGGCTGTTTTAACGCTGTATGTTCATAAGATGCTTTCAAACAGAAGGCCAGAAAGACATTGGGGCAGAATAAACATTAAACATGTTACTTTGTTTGGTGCACTGTGGGTGAAATGTCACATCTTGTACTTGGCTCCTAAGATGTAATTACCCGGCTGGGTTTCTGGAGCTGCTATCTCAATCCATGGTGCTTCCAGGTAATGTTATGCAACCTCACGATTGTAAACAGGAACCAAATGCTTTTGAGGATGAAGTTTTTGTTCAGTTCAAAGAATCTGAAAATACATTTGTTTGGTTTCTCTGTCATACTCTGGCACTCATGGTCACCACCCTGTGTAGAAGATGCAAATTGTTCTGAGCGGAACATGCCCAGACTGGTTGGCTGGAAAGTTTCCAGCCCTGCATTCTGCTGCTCAGGGAAGAGGCAAAGAAAAGGGGGTGCAGAGCTTCCTGGATTCACTCATTCACAAACGTTTATTGAGTGCCTACTGTGTGCTGAGCAAACTCCAAAGGCTAATGTTTCCTTGGTTTATTTTGAAGGAAAAGTGTTGTCATCACTCTCCATGGTGACCTGCTGGCCACACCATTCCAGGGGCACAATGGCCAGAGTATGTTGTATTCTAGTAGTTTTCAATGAAAATCCAGGCACTGAGCTCGGGTTCCCCAGGGGAGGTAGGGTGCCACAGGGGCACTGGCTGAGGTGGTCAGTGTTTCTACCTCCATTTTATGGGGGGAAGGGTCACTGGATAGGAAACAATTGGCTTAGTTGCTCCTGACCCCTTGGTCTGTCTTGTAAAGTAACAAGTCACACCACAAGCAACTGAACAACTGCAAACGTTCCTTCTTGTTTCATCTGTTCTGTTTTGTACACATACACACCACACACTTGCACCACACACAGATACCAAACACATAGTACACACACATCACACACATACACACGTCATACACACAGAGCAAGAATTACGACTAAACGAACTGGCTTTTCTTCATACTCCCTCCAAAAGATATGAAGGTAAATGTGATTTTTTAAAAACAACTTAGAACTATATTGGCAAATGAACATTCAGTTCTGCACAAAATCCACATGTTAGACAATACACATGATGTTCCTTTTTAAGGAATTCCTGAAACTGTTTTCTTTCAAGATGTGACCCAAATAAAAATGGAATGTTTATCACAGATTCTGAGAGATTTCAATAAATTATGATATTCTAGGAGGATTCAGGTTTACCATTGCTTTAGTTTTATGCATGCCCTTATAGAATTCCTTTCTCCCTTCCCCCACCCCCTGCCCCATTCCTTACTTAGTTCACAGGTATCAGTTTGGCAGTGGATATACCCAAATCCCTTGCTTGGGGGCTGGGCAGATTGTATCTTGTAAAGTTGGTCACACCACTACCTATTCCATCCCACAAGCTCTTCTTGCAATGCAATACTGACCTCTTCCATCGGGAGCTGAGGTATTCCCACACCTTAAACCCAGGGGAACCCCTGTATCTGCCTCGACCAACAGATGCAGCCTAATTGACGCTGTAGGTCTTCCCAGGCTGGACCATAAAAGCAGTATGGCTTCTGCCTGGCTCTGTTGGGGTACTTGTCCTTGGATCGCAGTCATCTTGCCGTGAGGAATCCCAAGCCACACAGAGATGCCACTTGTGGGTCTTCCAGCCAGGAGCCAACGACCAGCATGAACTGCCAGACCTCCAAGGGATGGCCTTCAGGTTGTCCTGCCCCACTGTCACATCCCCCTCAGAGGGCCCAGACACCACAGGGCAGAGACCAGCCACTCAGCTGCAACTTGTCTAAATTCCTGACCCACAGGACTGGGAGAGGTAATAAAGGATTATTGTTGTAAACTACTAAATTTGGGGGTCTTTGTTAGGCAGCAATAGATAACTGATATAGGGACCTCTTGGATCCCAGCCCAGGGAATGAGCTGCATTGGTGGTATGCCTCAGAGACCGTGGGGTTTAGGTCCTCAGCCCTACTCCCAAATTCTTCTTCCACATACATATCTTTTTATACTCCTTCACTATCCTATGATGAAATTAACACATAATACAATTTATCTAGATGTGCAATGTACATAAATATATGTATACATCTTTATATATTTATATACTAGCCATAATGAAACCAAGTAGAACCCTCTGGGGCCCGCCCAGGTACAAAAGCCATCCTGTGTCCCCCATTTCTTGTTTGTAGGAGAAAGGTTTCAGCCTCCTAGACCTTCTGTGAGTTCCAAAGAGCAGATTCAGTGACTAATTAGGGGAATGGGAATGCAGAAACAAAGGAAAGGCAGTCAAGAAACATTAATGAAGTGATGGGGCAGGGTCCTGGTTCCTCCTCAAGGGATATACAGAACAGTCTGATTCATATCTCTGAGTTCTTCTACAGGAACTAGGGTCCCCCACCCAGGTGGAAAATAGTAACTTCAGGCTGAGCCCAAGTACGTGGACACCAGACTGGTTGGAACCAGAAGGCTGATGATTGAGATTCCTGGTACACCAGCTGTTACCTCCCCACCAACCAATCAGAGGAAGGTCACACACCCTGCAAACCTCCCCCCAAATTTTGTCTATAAAAACTTTTCCCTGAAAACCACTGGAGAGTTAGGTCTTTAGAGCATGAGTCGTTCCATTCTCCTTGCTTGGGCCCTGCCATAAACCTTTCTCAGCTCCAAACTCTGACATTTTGGTTTGTTTGGCCTCAGTGTGCATCAGGCACATGAACTTGGTGAACTTGGGTTTGACAGCAGTAATATGGAGAAGTAAAAAGAAAATAATTCTTAATGAAATAACATGAATTTCAATAAATGGTTGTTTCTTCTACAAAGCAGGATATGTATCCTTAAAATTCACTATGTTGTGGAATTTTGTGTTAAATAATAACAGTGCTTATGGGGAAATCAGGTTAGCAAGAGAATACTCAACACCTGTACAATCTTATAATTAATTTATTACACAATACATGAGAAACCTTATTAAAATTCTGCTGCAGTTTGAAACATCTTAAGTTCTTAGGAAATAAAGAAATACACATCAATATGCCATTTACCTTGACAAGCTCACGAAGTTTGGTGGGTGGGCGTGGTTTTTGGAGAAGGAGTGGACAGAAGGGCCATGTCATTTATAGGATGAAGTGCCACCATACCGGAAAGGGTGGCTGTGGCTCGTCCTCTTTCTGTGTCTTCTCACTGGCTTGAAGTAGAAATCTGATTGCACTGAGCATTAGAATTGTCACCTTCCATCCACTGTAAGGGGTTTTTGGTCACACCTAAGGCAGCTGCTTACTGTAGTATTATTATTTTATTTTACTTTATCTTATTTTATGTTATTGTTGCTTTCAGTGCCATTTGTTGTTGTACAATCTGGATTCCTGTAGGTGTAATTCTCTTACAATATCACATGATCTCCAAGTCTTACTAAATAATTTATTATTTCAAGCTTCTCCTCCATATTCAAGGCTGTCCTTTGTGATTTATGCTTGGATTCTTGTAGCCAAAATGCTTGCTCATGTTTGAATGTCTGTAGTTGATACTTCTATCGAGCAATTCTGATGGTCAGGAGACCAGCACCACACACACTCGCCCAGCGTGGCCAGTGGGTGATGGGGCTATTAGCTAATAGAAGGCTATTGCTTTGAGCTGGGAGGAAGGGCGTTTGTCACCTATACCACTTAGTGTACAGCTGCACAAAACTAGCCCACCTCGTGCAAAATGGCTCATTTTTTTTGGTTTTGTTTTTTTTTTATTAGATGATTTTATTCTCCAATTTATCTGCTGGGTACTGTGATGGGTGGCTGTAAATTCTTTGCCACACCCTTTGAGAGATGGAACCCATTTCCCTTCCCCTGGAATCTGGGCTGGGCCTGTGATTTCTCTGAGCCATCCAGTGTAGTGGACTTGATGTTCTGTGACATCCAAGGCTGGGCCATTCCAGGCTTAGGACATTGTGTCTTTGAACCCACCCAGTGCTAGGAGATGAACAGGCACCAGGAGGTAGCTATGTGTAGCACGGCAAGGCACGCCAGCTTACACACAGCTAAGCTACCAGCTGACATAGTCAGTGCCTGGTGTATGTACTACTCTGGATGCCCCTGTCCGGTCAGGCCTCCAGGTGTCTGCAATCAACACTCTGCAGGTTGGAAAAGACACCCTGTCCATTCCAGTCAACTTGCAGAAATGTGTGCAATGATAAAGAGTTTTTGTTGTTTTAAAGGCTACTATTTTTTTGAGGGTGGTTTGTTGCATAGAAATAGATAACTGAAGTAGTGAGTGAATAAATTCATTCCTCAACAACATGCATCATGACAGAAGAGACAGGGCAACCTCACTATGAGACAAGGAGGTAACTAGATTTTTGTACCTACTTACAATAAACAAGGTTGGATTTGAGAGAAGAAAGCCAATATTCAGCTGAAAAGTTTTGTCTCTATAGTTGACGCTTTGAAATAATCATACACCACACACAGAACCACTTTGGATGCCCCACCCACAAATGCAGACTGATGATGCAGAGGTTGTTCTTGTGACTCAAATAAGTGGTTTTGTCATTAGGAATGTGATTTTCTAGAATGATGAAACACTCTCGGTAAAGTTCCAGACAAAATAGAGAAAAATCTCCTCTTAATTTACATGATAGCTACATTCTTGGAAATTTCAATATATTTTCATCCCTTGTCAAAATATCCCTTGTATTTACATGTAAAGAGTTATATGAAAGGTTCAGATCATCATAAACAGATTTCTCCCTCAATGTGAAAATCCAAGTGGGCATTCAAAAGTCATACGAGAGAGGAGAAATTTGTTACTTTGTGGGACGGTTAGCATCCTTTTTTTTCCCACCAAATGCCAGAAGCACCCCTCAATTATCATGTCAACCAAGCAAGCCCAGAATCTTTTTATAAGGGTTGAATTACAATGAAACTTGATTCTTTTGTTTTGTTTTGTTTTTTGTTTTTTTGTGCTTTTTTGAGTTAATTTTTTAAAATTTTATTTTATGTATTTATTTTTTTTAATACAGCAGGTAGGTTCTTAATATGTATTCCATACATATTAGTGTATATATGTCAATTCCAATCTCCCAGTTCATCCCACCAACACTCCCCCCCACCCCACCCTGCTTTCCCTGCTTTGTGTCCATATGTTTGTTCTCTACATCTGTGTCTATAGTTCTGCCTTGCAAACCGGTTCATCTGTACCATTTTTCTAGATTCCACATATATGTGTTAACATATGATATTTGTTTTTCTCCTCAATGAAACTTGATTCTTAACCTCACAGCATTGCACTGATTGGGCAGGAGTGGGATCCTAAAAATTGGAACAGGAACATAGGAACAGATGCAATGGAGCTGAGGACCTCGAGCCCCTAAATGCCATCGTGTCTTCTCTGACAGTTGTGTAGGAAAGAGTTAACATAGAAAGGCCTGATTGCAAGGTTGACCCTCGGTTGACTCCTGGGAACTTGGACTTTGGAAGGGACCCCCTCATTCCTTACATGATGAAAAATGTCTCAGTGTGCAAACAATGGGATTTATGTGACACCTGTTTTCCTTCTGGGACTCTGAAATTTTGTTATGTGCTAGGCAGAGGGTGTTTTTATGACCAGTCCCCAATAAAAAACCCTGGGTGCTGAGCCTCTGACTCGCTGGTAGACAACATTCCCATGTGTTGTCACAGTTTATTGCTGGAGGAATTAAATGCATGCTGTGTGACTGCATTTGGAGGGGAATCTCGGAAGCCTGTGCCAGGTTTCCTCCAGGCTTTGTCCCATGTGCCTTTTTCCTTGATTGATTTTGATTCATATCCCTTTGAGGTAATCACAGCAGTGAGTACAGCTGATACACCTAGTCCTGTGAGTTGAACTGGGGGTGGTCTTGGGGAGCCCCAGAACAATGGTAGAAGCAGCCCTTCCCCGACCTGAAGAGGTTAGCTTAGCCCTTCATCTGAAGACTTACAATGGCCTCCCCGAGATAGTGGCCCTGAAGGCACCGCTGATTCTCCTCAGGACCCACCCCCACCATCACTCTCTGCTTCTAGATTTATAACTAAACTCAAGTCCCAGAAGGCCCTACAGGATGAGGTACAAAGTTTGTCCACAGTGAAGTGTAGTATGCACCCAGAGAATGGGGTGACTTTCTAATTTATATTGACAGAGTCTTCAGGAATATATGTAGGAATGGATCCTAAGGGTGTGACATCAAGGTGGAAAGAATATGCACTTTCTTGAACTAGCCTGAATTATTGATATATATTCTCTAAGGAGAGATTCTGGATTCAGTGTCTTTGCTTGATGGGTTAGAAAAGACTCTACCAGTTTGTTTGGTTGGCTGAAACATAGATGTTAAAGACTCTGCTGGCAAAGACTGGGGAGCATCATAGTGAAAGCCTGAGTCACTCTGAACAGATTGTTACTAGAAATCTGGACTTAAAGGATATTACTGCTGAGGACAAAGAAGGAAGTGAGGAACATTGGAAACTGGAGGAAGGCAGATGCTTGTTATATTGCTGCAGGAAGTTCAGTGACATTGCTCCCTGCAGTTAGTGGATAGCAGAACTCATAGACAATGAACTGGAATACCTAGCTAAGGAGATTTCCAAGCAAAAGATTGGAGGTGTTGCTTGGTTTCTTCTTGCTGCTTATAGTAAAATGTGAGAGAAGAGAGATGAACTGAAGGAAGAATTACTGAAGGAACAAGGACCTGATGATTTTGAAAACTCTCAGCCTCTGCAGATGACAAAAGATCCTAAAAGACAGAAATGGATGCCAAAACCATGCCATAGAGAAAAGGCTGAGTATGTGACTGTACAACTCTTTGCTGAAATTCCAAAAGCTTAAAATTATAGAAGTATTTAGCCACATCAATAACTCTTCCAAGGGATTGTGTGTTCCTCTTGTATCTTCTTGATCAAACCAGAGGGCCTGGGGAGACTTAAAAACATTCTTCCTCAGCAAAAGCCAAAGGTAGAGAAGAAATTATTAGGAAAATGTCTGTGGACATATCTTAAGTGAAACCCAGGGAAAATACACTCGAGGCTCACAAGTGTCTCAAAAAAATTGTATCAGCAGAAACACTGCCGACCTGGATTAAATGGAACATAGGTTGTACAAAATGACAGAGAAGCTGGGACTGGACAAAAACATCAGAGGTTGTTTCAGTTATTTATTGTTGTGTAACAAGCAACCTCAAAACTTAATGGCTTAAACACGTGATTTTGTGGGTCTGAAATTTGGAACAGGTTTGGCTGGGATGGTTCATCTCTACTTCATCTGGCTGAGGCTGGAAGATCCACTTCCAAGATGGCATCTTCCTTCCACATCTGGTGACTTAGTACTGATCTTTGCCACCCAGCAGTCCCTGTGCCCTCTCCATGTGACTTCTCATCCCTCAGGGCCTCTCACTGGAGCTTGGACTACTTGTAGCATGGTGATCTCAGGATAGCCATATTTGTTTCATGATGGGTGGCTTCCCAGAAAAAGGAAGCAGAATCTGTCGGACCGGTTAAGGACCCTTCTGCTATATTCTATTGGGCAAAGCGGTCAGAAAGTCTGACCATCACATTGAGGAGAACCTGAGAATTGGAGCATATTATTGGGGTCATATTTGGAAATATGTCTGTTATATGACTATTTGGAATATGTCTGTAGTCTGCTATGGAGTCCCTTGAGAAAAATTATTTCTTCTGTAGCAGGGATATAGTTAGGCAATATCTGAAATAACCTGAAGAGTAGCAGTTCAGACACATGAGATTTTATATTACGTGGACCCATGGAGGATGAGTGTCTTGATGGAGAATGTGGACATATCCATTAGTGCTTTGTACAACAAACCCAAAGAGACATTCTTCTTAACTACAGCAACTAGTTAAGTAATCCCCTGCCAGCCACCTTAGTACCTGATCATCCATCAGTCTGGAGAGTTGCTGTAAATATTCCAAAAGAACTGTGGTGCTGTGTTTCTGCAGGCAGAGGTGGGAAGAAAGTAAGTAATGACAATTGATCCCTCATTTTATTTTACCAATGAGCATATTTATGGACTTATTGTCATGCCATGGTTATTCACATTACCTAGAGCAAATCCACACACCTGTAAGTGGAGAAGATCCTATGAAATCCCTGCACCTCTTATCACAGTGGATATTGTGTTATGTCCCATCCAGTATCTTCATCCTTTTGCACATAAAGACTGATGACTTGTAAAATGTCCTGATAAACCAAAGAGATACTCATTCATTCTGAGAAGACTATTATGTCTCCTTGTGCCAACATGCACATCAGATACCAGCAGTTGTGTGATATGGTTTTGGACTTGGCTCTAACTCAATCCAGGCATTTTATATTTACTCACTGCCAGGAAATGTGGGCTAGTGTTATTTGCTACTAGAAGCCTCATAGGAAGTTTCCATGTTAAGTGTTATTATCTTATATATTAATTATTAATAAATAGACACATAATATATTTATATATTATATATCATTTTAAATTCCAACTTGAAATTATTTTAAAATATGCACTAAATCATTAGTCATCCGATGTCATGATTACTTATACTTTTTATAGCAGGGATTTTGGGAGCCAAATTTTTGAGTCTCTGGGATATACGAAATAGATCATCTTTTACTACATTCTATGATCATCAACAGTCTGGTGGCCCATGGAATGAACAGGACTGGACGGAGTGAAAGTAGCCTACTGAAACAGGAAGACGGGAAGCTGATAGGGATGTCCCGGAGCTCACAGAAGAACCTGTTCCATTGGCTACAGCTGAATAACAAACACTGCAAACTTTGTGGCTTAAAACACCAACAGTCATTTATTTTGATCATGAAACTACTTCCTGGGGACTACAACCTGTGAGAGTCATCATCCAGAAAAATGTGGATAACCAATTAAAGGTACTCTGGAGTGTTCGATAAGCTCATAGCAATAGGTTAAAAGCATTACCAGAGACTGGGCCATGAGGAGAACACCAAGCCAGTGGTTATCATATACCTTGGATTTCTGTACTCACACTCAGCTTAACATAACTCACGCAATTCTCCTTGGAAGAGCACCTATGTTTATAAGGCTGTGGCTTCTGCTTTGAGGTCTCAGAAATTGATCAGCATATTCTATCTGGGTTCTTGAATGGGCTTAGTGGAGATCCCCACCCCTGCCCCAAACAGCACAATGATGTAGTACGTATGAAGCCAAGAGTCTGCTGAAGATACTTGGAGAAATGTATGTGTGTGTGTGTGTGCACGTGTGTGTGTGTGTGTGTGTGTGTGTGTGTGTGCGTGCATGAACTCAAGCTTAGAAATGACTCCAGTTTGGTGAGGTCAATAAATTCATGCAATACTAAGCCAGAGAATAATTGGATAAGTTGGGAGAAAGTTGATTCTGATATCAAGAAGCGTATCAAAAAATAAAAAACTGCATGTATGTGGAACCTAGAAAAATGGTTCAGATGAACCGGTTTGCAGGGCAGAAGTTGAGACACAGATGTAGAGAACAAACGTATGGACACCAAGGAGGGAAAGCGGCGAGGGGGTGGTGGTGGTGGTGTGATGAATTGGGAGATTGGGATTGACGTGTATACACTGATGTGCATAAAATTGATGACTAATAAGAACATGCTGTATAAAAAAACAAAAAACAACTAACACTGAACTTTCTTTGGGTTATTTATATGGAAATATGTTAATATAAATGTTTCAGACATTACATGAAATTTCTAAAAATCTTATATGTTCGGGTATAATGTTATGTCATAATTCTAGTTATTACTTTAAAATGTATATCTCAGAAATAACTAAATTTCCTTGTCAATTGCATTATTATGAACTTTCATCAAATCTTTAACCGTAGTCATTTTTAAGTCTTTTGTCTTTACAGACAGTTCTGGGTGTACTCTGATGCTTTTGCAAATATGTTCCTATAAAAGGATTTCATCTTCAAGGAATTCATGGAAAAGACTCTGACAAGTATAGGTTTCTGGTAACTGACTATACTGCTGAACTGAATGAATAAGCATTTTCAGAACTCTAATGAATTCATAAAAGTTCTAACAAAAGATCAAGATAAAAAAAATTAAGTACATAAGACTGAGTGAACTGATAAGGATGATTATAATTTTTGTGACTTTCTGTTTGAATAAAAAAAAAAAATCCCACAAGGACTCAGAGGCAAAAAATATACAAATCAATTTTCACTGCAAAGCAAAGGAGCTGTTACAGTGGAGGATTACTGGACTGAATGTCAATATTATGACATAGTATGAGTGTGTTTCGTGTTTGGTAATTGCAATCATTGTTGCTTTTGTTGTGGTCATCCATTTACAATGCTTGGTGTCAGTTTATTTATCTCTTGTAAAGATAAAATACAGTCTGTGTGTGTGTGAAAAAAAAACCCTCAAAGAAAGATGAATGTAAAGAAAAATATTTTTTCAAGTACAAGAAAATGAAAGAGCAGGAAATTGATCAGGCTGATAATGGGGTACATGAAATAAGAAAGCATGTGTCCAGGGTCAAACCCACATTATAGGTGCTGACAGGGCCCCCCTTCTTAGCCTCTACTTCTATAGTCCCAATATGGTTTTATAAAAATAAATCCCTGTTAACAAAGTTAAACAAAAATTACATTGTTGATGATCATTGTCTTCTACCCTCAAGCAATCTAAAGTAGATTGTTCTCTAAATCATCTTGTAACTGAAGAAGAAACACAGCTGGATTTCGGACTTGTAAGGGCAAGTCCTGGCAGCCAGACAATGAGTGGATGATATAATTGTTTTCTACACATTCAGAGAGAAATCATGTATTTGGGAATCCACCTTGAAAAACAGGGAAGTCATTTGCTCAGTCTGAGTGCATGAATCACTGCCCAGGACAAGACCAGACCAGACCAGGGCATCTGTGTAGATCTTTACAGAAAGCCACCCTTAAGGAAAAGTCAATGGTTTTATCCATTAAGGAGTGGAGCTAACAGCAGCAGGGGCTGGTGTGTGCACATACCATCCAAACAAATCTGTGTTATGAGCTAGACCAAGTACATCTTAGTACAAGAAGAAGATCTTTGTCCAGCATGTATTTAGAGGTAGGTTCAGTTCTGCAGGGGGCAAGGTAAAGGAAGGGGCCCTCTACTGGCACCCTCAGCTCCTCCTCTGTTATGTTCAGGTAAATTCTGCTTGGCTTCAGACTTGCATCCACCTTCAAGTTCCACATTTTCACTGTTCATTCCTTTATACACTCACACGCCCCACAGGAGCTACTTCCAAGCAAAGAACCTTTACCCTTCCTAAGGTAAGTTGTGGCAATCATGTTCTCTCCGTTTCTTCATCTTGGGTGATGCTTCGGCACCCATCCCATATTGCTTGGAACCCAATAAATTTCTCCAAGAGCCCAAGCTAATACACAATAATATAAGATTTAAACTTAGTAAGGATTCTGTGGGTCCAGTTGGGATGTATTCACTGCTGATAGAGGATAGCTATGAATAAAATAGATTCTAGAATCCCCATGAAAATGGGATGTGTAAGAAAGATGACTAACAACAAGTTTGGGGGATGGGTGAATAAGTGTATATTTCTGCATTTAAGGCCATGAGACGCAGGGAGCCACTGCATGGGATGTGATTGAAGACATTTTGTTTCGTGCAGACTTATTTTAACTCTACAATGCTAGAGCAGCAATTGCAGACATAACAAGAGAGAATGCATGGCATTTGGGGACAAAGAGTCTCACTTTTCCCCAAATATTTTCTTCTTCTGGATTTCATTGGTACCCACTGGTACCAGAATTTCCTGGGTTTGGCGCTTGAAGGTTTCAGGTATACTACAAGATGTGGACCACTTGAAACCATCATCTGTCATCAGTGTGTAAGCATGAAAATAGTTTTTTCTTAGAAGCTGGTGGGGGTGAGGGGGTGGTCCAGGGAGAGGCAGAAAGAATAAGAGGCTGGGAGGAGGAAAGGAAGTGCAGGCAGCCTTGAGAACTACAAGAAAGACTGAGTGCTGTGGGTGGGTCATGGGCTCTCAGACTGTTCTGTGAACTACTACTGAAGGCAAAGCAGTGGGGGGAGGAGAGAATTGCTAAACTGAAAGAAAGATGGGGAGGCATCTAGCCCAGAACACATTGCTAATTTTTTACAACACCTGGTTTGATGCATTGGTGATCCCGTTGCACAGAAGGATGGGAGTGGGAAGGCTGGAAGAACAGCTGGTCTTGTTCAACCAAGGGGTCATCACATACTTGTGTTACCTGCCTGCATATTGAGTGTCAAATAGTATCATGGATTGAATGAGAAGTATAAGAAATTGTAAGGATGTATTCTTATTCTTCAAAATCTTGTCCAGGGCCAATACTATTCAATATGATTGCTTTGGTACCCAGGGTAGCCAAGAGTCTAGTAATAAATGTATATACATATGTGTGTGTATGTACATGCGTAAGTGTGTGAAGATGGTGGTATCCACGTGACATACCAGAGCCAACTTGACTTTAGAATACCAAGGGGCATCCTCACCAGCTGAACACCCTTGTGATTTCAGCTCCAGCTGGACATGGGGCTATGCCAACCAGGCGTGTGAGAGTGTCTTTAGTGTGTCCCCCTGGGAGGCCAGTGCCTCTGCAGGGGTCCTACCTGGGCCATGTCTTCTAAAGGCTGCGAGAATGCTGAGGAAACCTGGAGAGGCTTTGGACCCAGTCTCTGCTCTGTGGCCAAGAGGCCTCGGGCAGTGGTGGGACACCCCTGAGACCCAGATTTCTTTCTGTTGAGTGGAGGTAACAATATCCCCTTTGCAGGGTCCTGGTGGGCATCAGATACGACTTAACATGTTTTGCCTGCCGTGGTAGTGGCGGTACTTCGTGACTGCAAGCCAGGCCGATGAGGACGATGAAGATGATGATTCCACTGCTTTCTCATCCTTCATTTCTAGTTTTTAAGCAACTGAAGGAGCCAAGAATTTATTTGTAAATAAAATGAATAAATATGTAAATGTTATGAATACTTTGTAATTATTAGGATTCAAGAGTCATAGGAAAGATGGGCCTTCCTCAACTTGTTTTCCCCTTTTTAAAACACACACACACATTTTTATCAGTCAGATAATACAGTCTCAGTGTAAAGATCCAAGCAATAGAAAAGGAAATAGAGTAAAAATCCAGTTCTTAGTAATAGCCCTGTTCCAAAGCCTTCAAAATCTTTTCCTCTGCATTGAGGATGAGCACATACACAGATCATTTTTTTTACCAGTATTGAATCAGACAATACATAATATTTATGACTCTCTTTTTAAAAATATAACCTGATTATTTTCTATGCTAGTCTGCAATTTCTCCCTTATTGTTTTAAGGAGATGAACAATATTCTGTAGTATGGATCAACCATATTTTGTTTAGCCTTTTCCTCTTGGTGAACATTTTAATTATTTTCAATTTTGTAATACCACAGTGTTTGTGTTCCAGTATTTTTGTAGATACTGGCTAGATACCAGAAGTGGAATTGCAGATCGATGGCGATGCCCTTTTATAATGCTGGATTTATCGATTTATTCTCCAGCAAACAGAATGTATGAGAGTGTCTCAAACTCTTGCCAAGAGTGTTTATTTTCAATTTTAAAAACTTTGTCAATTGGTGGCCTTTTATTTGCAGTGCTTTATTTATGAGTGAGATTGAACATTTAAGACAATGCTTTATTTCTTTTGTATTTGTATTCTTCCTTGCTGTGACAGTGTTCATTTCATTTGCTGAGTTTTATAGGAGTTATTGTTATTGATTTGTAAGAGTTTAAAAATATCTAAAGACATTATGCTTTTTTCCCCAATTTATCTCTTATATTCTTAATTTTTATGTTTTTTATTGTGCAAATGGTTTTAAATTTTCCGTGGTTAAATTAGTTCACTTTTCCATGTATGATTTCTGGTTTTATATCTTTCTTGGGAAATTCTCTTCCATGTTGTATATATATTTCTTTTTCCTTTTTAAAAATTGTGTGTTTATGCATTTTGAGGACTGTTAAAATGCCCACTTTTATTTAAACACATTTCTTTTATTACATTCGTCTTCTTCTGAACTTTTAAATTCTACTCTGTTGATTTGTTTGCCTTTTCTGTGTCAAAATCCACTCTTTTAATTATTATAGCTGTATAATGTGCTTTCATATATAGTAGGGCAAGTCCCGCTTCTCAGAGATTTCTGCTTGGCCATCGTTATACTTTTTCCTCCCATTACTATTTTAGAATTAGCTTGTCAAATTCCATTTAAAAACTGGTTGTGAGGTACTCAGGTATTCATTAGCCACTGAATGAATAACCACACTGTGTCATTCACACAGTGGGTTTGTTAGGCAGAAATAAAAAAGGATTGAACTACAGATATATACAACCCCTTGGCTGAACCTCAAAATAATTACACCAAGTGAAAGAAGTTAGACACAGAAGAGCACATACTGTAAGAATCACTTATACAAACTTCTAGAAGAGGCAGAAAGGACTCATGGTGGAAAAAATCAGAAGGTGTTTGCCTTACAGTGGGAGTGGAGATTGGTTGGCAGGTATGTGGGAGAACCTTCTGGGGTGATGTTAGTTTTTCACACTTGATCCTACTTTGTGTTACACGGGTATATCCATCCCAAACCTTAGGAAATGCTCACTTAAGATTTGTACATTTAATTGTATGTAAGTTTAAAAAAACTGTAAAAAAAATATATTGACCCTGACTGATGACATGTACATGAAATGTTTAGGGTGAAATGTAATGATGTCTGAAACTTTGATATGCATTAAAAAAGACAGATTGGGAATTCCCTGGTGGTCCAGTGGTTAGGACTCAGCACTCTCACTGCCAGGGGCCCAGGTTAGATCCCTGGTTGGGGAACTAAGATCCCACAAGCTGCAGTGCGGCCAGAAAAAAAAAAAAAAAAAACACAAAAAAACGGATTGATGGGTGGATAGAGGAATGGATAGATGGACAGTCTGCGATAAAGCAAATATGGTAAAATGTTAAGTCTAGGTGGCAGGTATATGTGTGTTCACTGTAAATTTTTTTCAACTTCTCTTTGTTTAAACTTTTTCATAGTAAAATACTAGGAGAAAATCCTGTTGGATTTTGATTAGTCTTCCACTGAATTTACAGATTTAGTTGGAGGAGAATTGGTATCTTTATAATATTGATTCTACATTAAGATATATGTTGTGTGTCTCCATATATTCAGGAATTCTTTTTGCCTTTAAGTTTTATGGGTTTTTTTTTTTTTTGGTAGATTTTGCACACTTTTTGTTGGTATTATATGATTTTGTTCCTACTGTGACTCTTTTTTCCCCATTACATTTTTAAATTGGCTATTACTGTGTAGAAAAAAGCTTGATTTTTATTTGTGGATATTTCATCTGCTGAACTTATTGCACTCTCATGAGGTTTAATGATTTCTTAGGGATTATCTTGGCTTTTCTATATCTACGATCATTTTGTCTTCATTTTGTCTTGAAATGATGGACTGTATTTGACCTTATTAACTTCCTCTGTATTTTCCCTTTCATCTCCAATACTGATTTCTCATTTTTTTTCTTACCTCATTGACAAAAACGGGTGCCAGCAACAACAAGGAGACCCACATGGGAAGGTCAGGACAAGAGGTGGAGGGTTGGCAGGAGTGTTGGTGCCATGCTGGATCTGGAAGCCATGGTGAGGATGCCAGGATCTGAGGTGTGGGGAATCCACCATGCTGGATCTGGAAGCCATGGTGAGGATGCCAGGATCTGAGGTGTGGGGAATCCCTGGAGGGTATACACCAGGGAGTGACTCAATCCAGTTTGCCTGTTAAGAGCCTCCCTTGGGGCCTCCTGGGGGATGGGTGAGTGAAAGCATACAAATAAGTCTGCAGTCTACTGAAATAGCCCAGGCAAGAGGGGATGGTGGCCGTTACTGGTGATGTTGGAATTCAAAGGAGAGGAGAGGTCAAGGGTGACTCTAAGGTTTTAGCTTGAGCAACTGCGTACTGTTCAGTGTGGGGAGAAACTGGGAGAAGTAGGCAGGAGTGGGTAGAATGGGGTTCGTGTTTGGGCATGCTTGTGATGCCTGTTTGACGCTGAATTAGAGACATTGATTTTGAGGTTTAGGAGACTGGGCTGTGTCAAACAATAATCAGTAACGAGGCTGCAAAGAACAAAGAGGATCTTTATTTGGTGTCTTAAGAACTGCAATGCAGGAGACACAGATTTGGTTAAAATATAAAGAATGTTCCAGGGAAGAGAAAGAGTCAGGGGTGTATAAAGGCTAAAGCCATGAGGCTGTACTCTGATGCAAGAAAAAAAGTATTTGTCCTCAATGGGTAGGCATCATGAGTTGTTTTAGGGTAAGGGTCCTATAATTATCTTGAGTTTCTGGCAAATGTTCTGGATGTCTTCATTAGGACAATAAGTGGCTAAAAGTTCAGATTCCATCGAGGCTGAGATGTGCATAAGTCACAGTTCCTTGATGGCCTCCCAGTTCCTTTTAGAGAGCTCTCTTAGCAATACTGACTCCATTTGGATTTTCCTTTTACAGTGGGAGGCACAGATTTGGAGGCCGCCAATGTGTAGGTGACATGCAGGGGGCCAGGTGAGCCGGGCAGGTCAGCATTGTGGAGTTGAGACAGAGACGGGGTCTGGCTCTAGAGCCCGGAAGGAGCACTCAGTGATGGGAGGAGAGCCTGGAGAGTGTGGGTTCTGGAAGCCAAGCCCGGAGGGTGGTCAGAGGAAAGGAGTGATTCACTCCCCAACACTGGGTCTGACTGCGAGATCAATGCCATCCTGACTATGGGAACCAGATGAAAACCTGGTGGGGAGGGGTCAAAGAAAACAGAAATGGGTATCTGGGACACTGGACTCATCTTTAGATCTTTTTCCATAAGGGGCTGCAGAGGAATGGGGCAATAGCTGGGGGTTGAGTACATAAAGGATGAGCTTCCCTTTTATGATGCTAGGAGTGCTGTCTTGTAGGCTGCTTGAGATGCCCCACTGAAGAGGGTAAACTTGACAGTGAAGGGCAGAGAGAGGACTCAGAGGATGGGTCTGTGACCGGAGGGAGAGGGCACCACCAGGAGAAGCACAGGTGTAACACCCTTCCCAATTTTATGTGTGGAATATCCTCTTGTACTGTCTCTAAGGATACTGATGAGGCTAATTTTAATGTACTCTCCTTTTTCTCTGTTAATTCCATTCTTGGGTGTTTTCTTGTTTGTTCCTTGTGTTGGCACAGCTTCATGATGTTCACTTCTCTCAGACGTGTGGTGCTGAGCATCAGTTTTCAACTCCTTGATTTGATATGAGTCGTGTTCTCTTCCCAATCAGGGTTCTGATGCTAGGAACTGACCCAGGTGATTGTGGGAATGACATTGGGTTGAGTAAGGTGAACTGGTGGCTTATCTTCTCAGGTGGGGCCCATCTTCGCCTTCTGGTCTCTGACCCTGTCGCCTCTGGGGCCTGGGGTGGGAATCTTCCCTTCACTCACCGCTCAGCCTACCCTGGGGAGGAGCAGGTGCTTGGACCAGCTATTCAGGCTGTAGCTCCCAGGTCCACCCCTGAATGGCAATTGGACTCTCCTCCTGCTCTGAGGGCCATTGCATTGCACAGACCCCTCTCACCTCCACACCTTTAGTTGTTATTATCTCTGCTCTTGTTTCTCCATCAATGTGGATCTCTTTTTTTTTCTCTCTGATAGTAGTTATGGTCACTTCTGGCTTCCTGATAGTACTGTTTCTTACTTTCTACTGCTTCCTGGATGTATTTTCGTGAATAATTCTTTCTCATTATCTCAAATGAGCATGTAAGTGTACTCTGCCATCTGGATCAAAGTTTTTCAACAGTTACTTCCTTGGAGACTTTATCTCCTCTTGCAGTGTCAACTCACTCTCACTCTCCACACCAAAATCCCCACCATTGCCTCAATCTTGGTGGTCCCTGAAACAAGTTTAACCTCTTCTTTACCAAGTGTGTCTCCTTTTGAACTTTTCTCTTTTGGAAACTGTCAATCCCATTCTGTGTGTTCCCTTCATCTGAGACTCACATTGTCGTTGCTTTATCCCCAGAGCTGTGGTCCCAGGACTCTGGTCTGGTGCCATGAGTGTGGTTCCTCTTGCCCCATACCACTGTCAGCCCCTCTCCCTCTTACCTGAGAGACCCTAGGCCACACCAATGGCCTCTTCCTCCCTCAGGTCACACTCCAGTTGAGCCCAATGCATCCTCAGGTCTGCCTGTGTCCTTTAGAATTCCCCTGTGGTCCCCTCTAGCTCTATGACACATTCTGAAGCTCCCCACTGCCCAATGGCCATATCCCAACACCCTGGTCTAGAAGATACAGCAGGAAGAGACATAGGGAGTTCCTTGAGTGGAAAAGTCTGGAAGGAAATATTACTTTTCCAACACATTGTCAATAAATACTCCCCCCCCTCCCAAAGATATTAGTGAATATTTCTTTTACCTGCAGTGAGAACTTAAAAAGGGAACTCTTCCTTTAGGTCATGCAGGCCTCATCTAAGAATGGGGGTGGGGTGCTAACTGACCCCAAATCTAAAATTGACCCTTAAGAGAACAGTAAAAATCACTCCTACAGATGTGGGAAAGCTCGTTGGGGCACAGGGAAGTCTATATTTTTGTCTTGATGCTGTGAGGAAGCTGGTGGCCAGGATGACAGTTGGAAGGCTGCACAGGCAGGCACATCTCTGCTCCCACATGACACATTGGGACCTGAACCCCCCCTATAATTAGGAATCCCAGATGCTGCGGTCCTGGCCTGCCCACCGCAGGCAGAGCTCCTGATGGCTTCCGTCGGAGGATATTTTGGACCGGGGTTTTGATTTTATTTTTGCACGAGATTCACCTCGGATGGCAACACCAGGATTGATTGATGGCCCACACCAAGCTGCCTTTTTCACCCCTTCGCTGAGAGGCAGGCCCGGGCTGTGGCTTCAGTCAACGGCAGCAGGAGGCCAGCTGAGATGGCTGCGGAATCCCACAGACGGTGCCTGATTTCCGGCAGATGTCCCAGATACCAGGCAGGAGAGCCCACCACAAAAATGGTTGCGTAAAAAAAGGTCTGCTCAGTGTGACCTGTCAGCCACAGGATGGTTGCACCCAGCTTGGAGTGTGGACAGATCCAGGCAGGGCTGAGCCTGTAGCCCAGAGCGTCCCTTTTTCCAGGACAGACGCCCTAGGCTGTCAGCTCAAGTCTCTTCTTCCCCAACTCTTGTCACCTGGGGTCTCTGCAGAATCTGACCCTGAATGAAGGGAGCAAGCTGTGCAGACAGCCCCCTTCTCACTTCCAGGTCCAACTTTGATGCTGAGGGTAGGACCTGGGAGACCACATCAGAGTTAATAGCCAACAAATGCACTCACGACTGCCCGGCATGCGCCCAGCGTTCACATCTGTCAGCTGGTTCATGAGGACCCTGGGCCAGCACAGGCCCAGGACTGGGACATGGGGAGGATCACAGAGCAAATGCTTTGTTTCTTTGGAGCTCATATTCGGGACCAAGTGTGGGTACCTGTACAGTCTCTTTGTAGAAGGGGCTGGGGCCTTGCAGATGGGGAAACTGAGGCTGAGGGTGCCACGGCTTGGAAACCGCAGGATGGGACTTAAACCAGGTGTCCTTGGTCCCTGTACAGGGAAACAGAGGAAAAGAATTGCTCTGGAAACAGAGAAAACCAGAGGACTTCAAAATGTACAGCTTAATGGGTTTTATTATTGTAAAGCACACAAATTACCCTGGATAAATAGCAAAGAGGACAGGACAAGCTCGTGGTGGTCACTGAGCCTCACTTCCGCTCCTCCGGCCCCGCCTCCCTCAGGCCAGATCCGCCCTCAGTCGCATCCTGGGCATCCTCTCCTGCCCTCCCATGCAGCTCCGTCCCTGCTTCTCACCGTCTCGCCCGTGTCCTCCCTTTCTCTGGCTTACCCTCTCTCTTCTCTACTTTACCACCTCATCTCCCTTGTCTCCTGTTTGGCCAAACTGTTTCGGAGCAGGTGAGGATTTCTCCCATTGGGCAGGAACTCATCGGCACACTCGGCTTTCCAGCGGGACCCACTCAGCAGCCGCAATTGTGAAATGGGCTCTGGATCTCCCCAGAGAAGCCCCACTCTCCCCAGAAAGGTGCAGGATGGACCGAGTGGGGAATAGTTTGGAGGACAGAATACATGATGGAGCCACCAATTCAAGGCTGGGAGAGCCATAGTGTAAGAGGATTGGGATCCCATTAAAGAATTAAACAGCAGACAGAAAGACAAAAAGTCCGGCTCCTCTCACCTCCACCTGGGAGAGATTGACTGTCTGGGGAGAGAACTGGGTGAGGAGACAAGTTCTCACTTGGCTGCTCCCCAGCTGTGTGACCTTGAGCATCACCAGGCCTCTCTGTGCTCAGGGCTCTGAGGGTGACAAAATGTGCCCGATGTTTACTTTGCCTCCCTGGTAGGGTTGCAATGAGGAGAGAATGGAGTCTGAAGAGACATTGTAAAGCACCCTGTGAATTCCATCTTAACTAGTGTATTCTTGAGTTTCAAGGGGTTATGGATGTGTTTAATGCCCAACTGAGCTGTGTTCCTGTCTTATTTATCATTGCTGGATGAATTTTTACCTTTTTGTACCATGGACTCCTTCTCAGAATGACATTTCTAAACATGTACACAGTCCATAGGATGTCACGGGAACCCAGTCCTCTATGCATCTGTCGGTAACAACGCCTTGTATCCTGAAAACACCTGAGATTTCTCAGGCAATAGGACCACGAGAACTGGTCTCCAATTGTGGTTTGTTGCCCACATTCACAACCGAGCTCAGCACTACATTTCAGTTAGAGGTGAATAAAAATAAAGATTCATTTTCCCTATCTATGCCCCTGTACCTCTCTCCGAAATTCTATCCACAGACTCTTGTGGGATCCACGGCCCCAGGTTAAGGATGTTGGAATCAGAAGCATCATCTTTGGACATTTTATTTGAACACTTGGATTAACTAATTCAAATATTAAGGGGCAAAATGGGATGAAAATTACATATTTTTACTGAGATATTTTTTGTTCTGTTTTTTAAATTATCCACAGAGGAAACTCCTCTAGCTAAAGGGGCCCAATACAGTCTGACCACTAAAGGTAAAAGGAGAACATCAGCTGCTACTTCCACATTAGGGTTGACTTCCTAACGGGGATCTTTCAATTCCCATCTTGAGGTATAAAATGGTCCCTCTAAGGAGGTGGGCAAAGAGAATCAAGCATCTCCCTAGGGGCTTTGCTTTCTCTACGTGGGCTCTGGTGTTCTTAGAGGATCAGAACTGGGTTCAGGTAGATCACAGAGGATCAGATCTGGGAGGAGGGAAGGGCATCCCTGGATGAAGTGTAAGATGATCTGTCCATATTTTGTGGCAAATTCTAGACACACAGCTTATTTGGGGAAGGATGTTTCCCCAAACAAGGCTAAAAGAACACTCAAAATGCAGAGTTGCATAGCTCCTATGCTGACAATTCCTGTGTTGATGACGAATGTAAAGATATGTGTTGACTAAGTGATGGGTGGCATTATCTTAAAAAAGCAATATAGGGGCTTCCCTGGTGGTGCAGTGGTTGAGAATCCGCCAGCCAATGCAGGGGACATGGGTTCGTGCCCTGATCCGGGAAGATCCCACATGACGCAGAGCGACTAAGCCCGTGCGCCACAACTGCTGAGCCTGCACTCTGGAGCCCGTGAGCCACAACTACTGAGGCCCGCGTGCCTAGAGCCCGTGCTCCACAACAAGAGAAGCCACTGCAATGAGAAGCCTGTGCACTGCAGCATGGTGTAGCCCCCGCTTGCTGCAACTAGAGAAAAGCCCGCGTGCAGCAAGGAAGACACAACGCAGCCAAAAATAAATAAATAAATAAATTAATTAATTAAAAAAAACAAAGCAATATAGTGTGTGACATGGCGGGAATAACAATTTTAATCATTATTATTATTTTTAAATTTTAATTATTATTAATATGACTTGTGAAAGAAATGTAGAAACCTAAAGCATATTAATACCTCTCATTTTCGTTCAACAGCCCCAGATGGAATGCAATTTGTTTACTCCTTTCTTCATTAAATAATAAAATAATCTTCCTGGAGAAAAAAGGCTACACTGAATTGTTGGAGATCATCCTAGGTCTTTCATCCCACGTCATTTACCCCTGAAGCTTCTTTTGTATCAAGATGTTGGTCTGAGGCATAAATTCATGGCAGGGCTGAGTTGTCACTTATGTTGAGCAGCTCTTGGAAGAGGGGGTTGGAAGAATTTCCAAGGTTGCTGTAAACTGGAGTCCAGGCTGGGGCCTTGGGATACACATGACCTGGCTGGAGCATCTGTTGGTATCCACAGTCTCCAGGACAGATGTGGTACTCACACCTTTTTACAAAACAAAGGCTGGGGCTCCTGGCTCTGAGAAGACAGGGCACTTCCATCCTTAAGGATCACCTCTGTACTGTTAGACTGAACAGTAGATTTCTAGCCTGACTCACTACTCGCCTCTGGCTGAATTCACCTCCAGGGCTGGCCCTGGAATGTGAGGTGGCTCTCCACGGGTGGGGACCCAAGGGGAAGATGCCTTGGACACCTCCTGCCCTCCAGCTTGTCCTCACTTTTATTCTATTTTTTCTTTAAAAAGAGACAATTCTTGATCCTCACGCAGCTCATAAAAACACTGTGAAGACTCATCTGGTGACGTCTCCTAGAGAAAGTGCTATGTCAGGATAATGTACTATCCATTTGTTGAAAACTGTGCAGCATGGTTAGGAAGCCGGGGTTTTTTTTTTGGCATTTCTGTTCTCATCACATGGTGGGTTATTCTTCTCTTCTCATCTCTCACCCCCATAAAATCATGCTTTTGGGACTTTTTGGGTTCCATCTGCCCTGGTGCTCATGCAGGTGGTGATGGTGTGAGCTGCAGAGGGAGGCACTCAGTGGCCCTGAGACAAGACCTCCAGCCTCCAGCCATTCAGTCTGCACCCTGCTGTGCCCCTTGGTAGCTCAAAGATGCTGCCCTAATCCTTTCAGCTCCCTGTCTCCTCCCTGCCTCCAAGTTTTCTTCTTCTGTGACAAAACCCAGGGGCACAGTGTTCTGATTGATCATGAAAACAGAAGAGGTAAAAGCTTTCTGGGCATCTGTTTGTCACTCTTTCTGGTGAGACAGTTTCACAGTTGCCATGGGGGGAAAACAAGCATTCTTGGTGATGCCACTTCTGCTTTTTTTTTAAAGCTACAAAATAACTTGATTTCTAATTTCTGGTAGAAGGGTCTTCCCCCCTGAGTGAAGAGCTCAGCCAGGATTCACGGCCATGCCTGCATCTCCAGGGCAAGATGCTCCCTCGTCAACTCTGAGGGCGGTGGTCCCAGCTTTGCCTGGACAGTGCGATCCCCTGGAGATTAAGACCATACAGGTGACTGGTGCTGCCCATCCCATATCTTTTGACAGAACAGGTCTGCATGGGGCCTGGCAGCAGGAATTTCACAGCTCCCAGGGGCTCCGTAGTACAACCACGTTTCCAAACCACCACAAAGCCCATCATTTCTTCAGCGACACCTATGGGACCAGTTGTTCTATTCCCACTCTGTTCTCCTTACTTCACAACATCAAACTTCAATGCCTTGTGTTTTCTGAATGCTTCACATTCTGAGTCTGCCTACGTAAATCTGGATATGGGGAAAAACCACAAATGTGAATTACTTTGAAAACAGTAGTTAGTAACCACTTATAAAAACTTAGCTGCGTTTTCAAACTGAGTTTGATGGACTAAATTAGAGCACATGTATTTCCAAACTTTGGGGACTGTCGTTGTGAAATTCCTTTTTTGGCCTATCTCCGTGGCCAGCTCTTCCCCCTCAGCTGAGGAAACTGATAGAAGGTGCTGGGCGGGTAGAGCTGGGCCCGTGGCTGGTCAGCAGCTTCGGGCTCTGAGGCAGACCCAGGAGTGACTTAGATTTACAACAGGCCCAGGGCCTTTCCAGGGCCCAGGCTGTTTATTTTCTTCCTCCTCTGTGTTTGCTGAAGAGAAAGTAAGGATGAAAGGGAGGACCAACTGCCAACTCTTTTTGCAACTCTTGTTTTTTCACTCCAAAAGCCACATGCTCCAGAATCAGCCACTTATTCCTGACTCCTGAATCCTCCACTGGGCTTTTAAAAGACAACTTTACAGAGTAGTTTTAGGTTCACAGAAAAATTGAGGGGAAGGTACGGATATTTCCCATCACCTCCTGCCACCCCATGCTCAGCTTCCCCCATGATCAACATCCCCCTGCAGAGTGGTACATCTGTTACAACTGATGAACCTACATTGATACAGCGTTACCACCCCAAGTCCATAGTTTACATCAGGTTCACTTTTGGTGCTGAATATTCTGTGGGTTTGGACAAATGTATAATGACATGTATCCACCAATATAGTATTTTACAGAATAGTTTTACTGCCCTAAAAATTCCCTGTGCTCCACCTATTCATCTGTCCCCTACCCCTAAATCCTGGCAACCGATGATCTTTTTTCTGTCTCCATCCTTTTGCCTTTTCCAGAATATCAAATAGCTGGAATCATACAGTACGTGGCCCTTTCAGATTGGCTGCTTTCCTTTAGCAATGTCTGTTTAAGATTCCTCCATGCCTTTTCATGACTTGATAGCTCATTTCTTTTTAACCCTGAATAACATTCCACTGTCCGGATGTACTACAGTTTATGTATTCATTCACCTACTAAGGGACATCTCGGTTGCTTCCAAGTTTTGGCAATCATAAATAAAGCTGCTATAAACATCTGTGTGCAGGTGGTTGTGTGAACAGAAGTTTTCAACTCCTTTAGGTAAATACCAAGGACTACAATTGCTGGATCACATGGTGAGAGTATATTTAGTTTTGTCAAAAACTACCAAACTGTCCTCCACGGAGGCTGGGTCATTTGCGTTCCCACCAGCAGTGAGGCAGGGTTCTGCAGCTCCACACACCAATTGACTTTTAATGTATCAAAAAGGCCATTCGGTTTGCAGCAGAGTTGATTAGATTCCTGTTTAAAACCGAAGAAAGAAACAAGTGAAGAAAGTAAGAGGGGAGTGAGGTGTATTACTGCTGGATAGATTTGCTTATGACTCCCTTTGGTCAGCTGTACCCTCAATTCAGGCAACTGAGATTGAAAGCTGATGGGTGGTGCCTATCACTATCAGTGGTGATGGCAGACGAGGCCACCAAGGATGTTCCCTTGCCTCCAGGCTGCCTTTCTTGTATAGTTTTTACAGATCTATTTTAAGGGGGGGTGGATAATTTTAAGGAGTAAGATCGTAATATTCCCACAGATGAGTTGGCATTTTCCACACCCATCTTCCCTGAGGAACCATCACAGGATGGAGTCTTGTGGACCCGGGCAGGTCTCCTTACCTGTTCCAGAGCAGCGTTCCTATCGCAAAGGGAATTAGATCAATTCAGGCCTGGATAAGAGGCTAGAGGAGTCCTAGTACAGAAGATGCATGGTCAGTGAGCCTGGCTCTGAGCTGAATAATACTGACCACCCCAGCTGGCAGGACTGGCACCTGGAGGTCCCCCACCTGCACCCAGTTCCGATGATCCTGGGCCGGGGAGTTAGAGGGTTCCTTGAAGCTTTTCTCTATCACGTTTTCAGACACAGAAACTGCTGGCCTCCTGAAAGTCCTTAGCCTTGACCCTCAGGTATCTTTTTCCTTACAGGTGTGCCACTTTCTCCACCTTTCCTTTTCCATTGGGCAGCAAGGCAAATTAAGGTCATGGTGACACAGACTGTGCTTTCTGATGGCTCTTCTGCAGTGGTATTTGTCAACTCAGGAGACACCAGGTTTCTATGAAACAATGTTTCTATGAAAGCATTACTGTATGTGAATAAGCAGATGACATAGAGCAGTTAGGATAAGCTGCTTAAGAGAAAACCGCTGTCTAGATACATTCATGTACATACAAATGAAATACTAATGACAGTCATTCTTTTAAACTCATCACTCCTAATTTAGATGAGTTTTTGAAGGAATTTGACTTAGCTGGATCTTTGTTTGCAGTAAATACTTTCACAAATGGATGTGATCATTTCTTCAAAGTCCTCTTGCAGTACTTTTTCTGCACTTACAGAGGGAACATTTTGACGATTCTCGGTATGATAAGTTCTTAACCTCTCTCGGTTTTGTCCTTGGTTTGAACAAAGTGGAGCATTAAGGCTGAACATCTCTTAAAGGAGGCAAGAATTTGAACAGAGGTTGCCTGGCCGAGAGGTTGTGGTGTGTGGGCTGCTCTTGGCGCTGGCCTACAGAGAGCAGGTGGAGTGCCTGGAAGAATGTCTGAGGGTCAGAAAGGCTGGTACTTGAATTTCATTCATTAGCTGGGAGATGTTGTTAATTATTCAGCTTCCTTGGGCTTCTGTGTCCTCATCTGTAAAACACAGACTGGAACACCTACTCCATTCTTTATGGATTAAAGTAGCCACAGTATTGAATGGGAAATGTATATAAGCCACCTGTCACATAGCAAATGCTCAATAAATGGGAGCAATTAGTATTCTGTCTGCATCTAAGGGAACATAGGACCGTCCCTCTGGGAAACATATGGGACAATAAAGCAAATAACAGAATCCCCTTTGGGATTACATCCCAGTATAATTCAGTTTTCTAGTGTTTACCATTATCATTATTTAAATCCTGTAATGCAACAGTAGGGCTTACTTAGCTATGAGAGAAAAATGACTTCACATTGGTAGGGGAAGAGAGGCCACTTTGAAACCCAGTTGAGACTTGCCAGTTTTTTGTGTGCACAGAACAATGAGGCCAGAGGCTGGGGGCAGAACAGGTGGCAGCAAGCCCGTCTGCTGGCCTCAGGCGCATCCCCACCAGCTCCGAGGCCATCAGGCGGACATCTACGAGTGAGTCAGGGCGTGGACGGGCCGGTGTGTCATGTCATGATGAGGTAGGAGGGAGACCCCGCCCACCTTGGATAAAGCGCCGTTTTGTTCCTTAACTCGAAGCTTGGCCTTTCAGGTCCCTTCTCACGTATTTGCTTCTAGCGTTTTGCCAGGCACGTACCAGAGCTGGCGTGTAACAGCACAGCAAATAGCTCTACTTCATCTCCATCACATTAACACCCTCAGCCTTTTAAGAATTTCTGAGTCAGCTGTAACATTTTGCCAAAAATAGTTTTGCCCAAGAGTGATTTGTTTCCTTTGTGCCCATAAACCATCAGGCATCACTTTCTATTTTTCTATTTTTAGAATGAACCGAACAAAAACATTTAACTTGTACTCAGGGCAAATTCTTAGCTTTTTTAAAAAAAATATTCTGTCTTTTCTATACTATATATATGTGTGTGTGTGTGTGTGTGTGTGTGTGTGTGTGTGTGTATTTTATGGTTTGTTACTTGCTAATACTTTACCCATATTTGGTAGCTCAAAAGGCCCCCAAAATGGATAATTTGGTTTCAGGAGCCTTAGGCATCATCTGAGGCCTGTGAGGGAAGGAGGAATGGAGGCTGGTGGGGGAGAGGCACATGGTCATACAACCTTGTCCTCCTGTGGTTTTCATGCATGGGACATGTTCAAGCTGTCACCCATCTAAGTGGAAGTTAGAAAAATAAGGGTCCTGAGGGGATGGCCATCAAAGTTGCTACCTGTCCTTTAGGACATTTTGAGCAAATACTTTCTTGTCTCAGATTCTGAACATGTGATGGGAATAGGTAATAGTAGCAGCCTTTTTTTTTTTAACATCTGTGAACTAATACAAACTGGCAACTATGTCCTTCTTCTATTCCTTTTTTGTTGTTGTTCAGGTCAACTTCCATCTGTCACTAATTTACAAGATAGAAATGACAAAACTCCTCTGGAGGATGTTATGGGCATTAGACAGACATCCGGGATGATTGTTAATTACCAGGAGGACTGCTCCTGTGCCAGGAATAAACTCACTTGTACCTACTTAAAAGGCTGGCATGATTCATATGTGCTGAGTTCACCCTTTGATTTGAGTGCCAGGTAGGATTGTTTCCTCCACAGGTATCATCCATTTAGTGGGATGGGTCTCCCTGCTGGCAGGCCTGTTGGTTGCTCACTCCAGGCTGCCCGGGGTTGTCATGGAGACCATCAGAACAGCTGCCCTTAAACAGACTAAGGGATCTCTTAAATATGGGAAGTTCAACCAGGGCCCCCAGACTCTAAACCAGGGCTGCAGGGAGCTGAAGAAGATAATCCCCAAGTTCCAGACCCCTACCAAGGCAGCATGTCTCACCAATGCCTAGATAACCAAGCACGCCTCCACCTGACTCATGAGGCGGGGGAAGCCCTGAACACTCCTGGTTCATCTCTGTGTCTAACTGCACCCTGAAGCCAGGTGCTGGCCACCAGATGTGTTCCCCAGGATGCTCGGCTTAAAGACAAGTGGGGTCTATACTGTTCTTGGGGCTTATATTATACAACACTGGAAGGTGAGAATCAGGCAGAACGAATTGATTCAGACTTTCTCAGTCCATCCCAAGCCATTTCAGTGGGTAAGATGTAGATCTAATAAACACTAGTAGAATCAGCATGGAAGAGGGTTCTAGAGGTATCCTTCACCACGCCTGACACAAACACTTTATCAGACTGGCACATTGGGCTATTATTAGATGATGTCTGTCCAGTAAAAATAATAGAGGCTCTTTTAACTGAGTTTATATTATACATCAGGCACTGTGCTCCCTCTATATTCTTCCATCAATCCTCACACTAACCCTTGGTGGTAGTTAATGCAATGACTAATTTTTTTGGTAAAGAAACTGAGGCCCATGCATAGCCAGTGGCAGAGCTGGGATTTGGACCCAGGTGTATCTGGCTCAAAAGTTCATGGCTTTTTCTGTGCATTACACTGCAGCAAGATGAGGTTGACAGTCCCCACCGGGCACTTTTCAACATGTGTTTTCCACTCAAATAAATTTGACAAACACTTGGGGTAAACTTCTATAATGTGGTTTCTTTTCATGAAGAGCCTCTAATTCTCTCTAGTGAACTATGAATATCTAGGAGAGTAGATGCAGTTTACATACATTATACGACAATAATATTTTTATACTGGACTTCTATTAGCATCTCATAAAACAGTGGTCCACAGAACAAGGTAATTGTATATATTGGGTGGAAAAAGGGTATGGGTAAATAAGGACAGGGCCAAGATCTGGAAACGGAAAAGCAAAGAAGGACTCCCCAAAGCGCGAGATGGGGTCCAGAGGACAAGCTTCATCCTCCACGCCCCCATCCCCCCAACACACACACAACTTGCCAAGATGGGCTCTGCATGTGCGCGTCAACTTTCATCTAAGAAACCTGGAGGGAAAAGTATTAGTAAATCATGTTTTTGTTTCTCATCTTCAAATCAGATTTCATCCACCAAGAACAACGATCAAGGCTAACGATGTCCTAAAGAATCAATGACCAAGAAACAGTGGGCATTCGGTCCACAGCGTTTTTTCTTACACACTTGCTTGTTTAGAGAAGTTGTTTATGCAAAAGTTGCAGAAAAAAAAAATGGCATTGTGGAAAGTGCCAGCCAGTCAGTGAGGCTGCCATGATAATCGATACCAGTGGCCAATAAGAAGTGTTTCCCTATGTCCAATGCCATGGCAATCTAAACTCTGCTTCCTCATGGGAAAAGGGGAAGAGAAATATGAGTGCAGGACAGAGACAGCCAGCTTTCTCCAATATCCATTCTCCCTTTATTCCTTTTAGTAATGGAAACCCTCAGACTTTTTAACTGGGCACATGGACCAGAGACTGCATTTCTCAGCCATCTTTGCTGCTAGATATGATCACGTGACCAAGTGTGGGCCAGTGAGACCAGAGAAGAAGTGATGCTGCTTAGAAAACCAGGGTATGGTCCACTACTGCCCTGCCTGCCCACCTGCCAGCTTGGAAATCGTGACAATTGGAGCAGCTGCTCACAACCCAGAAATGGAAGTCGTGCGTTGAAAGTGACAGAGCAGTGGCATCAGCCTGGGCTGTTAGCCTTTGACATCTTATATTAGAGAGAAATAAAATTATCTCAGCCACCATATTTTTAGGTCTTTGTTATAGGCATTCAGTCTATATTCTAACTCATGCAGTCCAATGGTCAAGGTTGATTTCAAAAGGATCATTAGTATAAGAGAATTTCCCACTCCTTCCTCTGTCTTCATCTCTCTCTCTCTCTCTGTTTCCCTCACCCCCATCCTGCTCGATGTTAAATCACCGACTGACTATCTTCCACATGTCTGGGCCTGCGCATGGGGTCCCCTTTCCACACCCCAGTTAATTCACTAACTGCAATCTTGAAGGAAGAGATTAAGGGGTTGCAGATGCCATACAGGGCATGATGCTGACCACTCCTTTGACAATCGAGGGTGCCACTTTACTCTCATTTAAAAAATAAAAACCTACCTTAATCCTCATTTTTGTCTTAAATGATCACTGAGCAGAAATTGTATGTATCTGGGATGTAACAGGAATAAATAATAAATGGACTTTCTTCATTTGATCCAGAGAACACAAGAAGGCAGAACAAAACATGTCAAGAGCAAACACAAATGGAGAGTGTGTATGGTCTGGTAGAAGCAGCAGCCCTGGAGGTCTGGACAACCAGGCGCCAGCTCCTGCTCAGGGCCTCGATGTTTGCAGAAGGAAGGAGTGAGGTCCTTGGTCCCTTCCCCCCTCACCATGATTGGATCGGGGGGCAGCTTGGACTTTGCAAAGATGGCTTCAATCACATCTCCCATCCCACAAGCTTGTCTGCAGACAGTATGGCCTTGCTGCCCTCCCCTCAGGAGTTGGAGGTCCAAATTTCTCCCCTGGATTATGCTTAGCTGTAGGGATTGGCTGGTGACTGATGACTTGTGTGGAACTGATGATACATGGAAAACTATGTCTTCAAAGAGACCCATGCAGGGTTCACGCCCTGAGAAGTCCCAGCCACGGGAGAAGCCACAAGCAGGCTCTCTGAGGTACAAGCCCAGGTGAACCCAGCCTCTGGGTCATGGAGAGAGGCTGCTAGATGATTCCAGCCCCAGCCTCTGAGTCAGCCCAGCTGAGGCCCAGGCATCCCGGAGAAGAGGCGTCTTCCTCCGTCACACCCTTAGCCCTGTCCCTGACCCCTAGAGTCTGTGATCGTGAGTTGTTATTTTACCCCACAGAGTTTGGGGTGGTTTGTCATGCTGCACTAATAATGAACAGAATTTAATATCCTTCCCACAAAGTACAGTTTTAGAAGGAAATGAAAAGCACATCTTGAAAAACATACCTTAAGTTCTTAGTCATCTGGAAATTTCCTAGTTAAAATATCAGAGTGGAAACATTATCCCACACGTAGATGTTTGGTGGCTGGAGGAAAGGTCAGCGGGTAGTAATATCAAAAGGGCCCCTTGAGCCGAAGGCAGAAATGCAACATCCTGAAGCCCAGGGGAAGGTTCTTCTCTGTGCTCATGAGCCCAGCGTTGGTCTTTATGGAAGGTTAGCAGCAATACGACAGGACTGAAGCCCGGGGACCCCATAGAGTGGGGACTCCCAGAGTGTGAGGAGTTTGGGAACCGAGAGTTTACATATTTTCCCTTAAAACACACTCGTTCTCACCCACAGCAATTCCATGTGACTTCTCCTGCTACCTTCCAGGCACCTTAGCTTGTTGGGACCACCAGCCTTGTGGGCAAAGGGGTCAAAGTGGGGTCATAGTGTGAGGGTCATCCACGGATATTTCCCCAGGAGATGCTGGGAGCTCCCACTGACGCTGAGGCTGTGAGATCCAGAAGGACTGGCTCCAAGGGCACAGATGGAGCTTGTGGGAAGCAACGGAGCGATCGCAGGCCTGCATAGGCCAGAGGGTTAGGAACGTGCATGCAGAGCCGCCCTTCCACTGTTGCTGCTCAGGGCCCAGGACACCCCAGAACCTACCGGGTAAATTTCACTGGCTCAAGGCTTCCCAGATTCTGCTCTCGCCTTGCTAAGGATTAGTGCAAATCTCAACTAGCAATATTTTGTACATTTTTTATTTCTAATTTTGCTTTGTTTTCTTTAGGATGAATTCCAATCTTTGGGGGGGAGCAAATCCTCTATTGGAGAAACTAGAAATTAAGGTATGCGGAAGTCTCTGGAGCAGTGATTCACAATGAAAATGTTTGTTCTGTTTTTTCTTTAGCTAGGAATTACTCTCCATTTGATATATGTTTTTTTTACTCAACAGGTGATGCATTCACGTGGCCCACAATTCCAGTCAAGCTTTGAGTGACCATTTCCCTCCCTTATCTTTCTCTGTCCCACCCCCTCCTCCAGCCCAGGCCTCCACCTTCACAAGCTTTGTGTGAATCCTTCTAGATATGCCATATGGAAATGTAAGCAAATGCAATAACATTTCCTTTATTTTCCTTCTTTCACACAAAGAGTAGTATTTTTCACCTTTGCTTCCCAAGGAGCAAGTATTAAACCATGAATTTCATACTATTATTCAAATATCACTTTTTTTTTTTTACAGTACAATGTTTACTGTTAAAAAATACTGCTGTAACGTGAAACTCTATTAATTGAGATTGGTTAAAAATATTATGATATAATTATATCATGGAATATCATGCAGGCATTAAAATTATGCCATAATTTATCTTTGTTACAAAGCAAGCTCACTATAATACGAAGTGGAAAAAATTTACAAAATGGTAATCATTGTATAAGTCCATCTTAGTAAAAGTAAAAATATCTATAGAAAAAAGTGTGCATGTGTGCACACACACACATCCCTAAATGTATATAATAATAGTTATCTCTGGATGGTGGAATTTTTAGCTATCTTTTTTTTTTATAACATTTTTATTGGAGTATAATTGCTTTACAATGGTGTGTTAGTTTCTGCTTTATAACAAAGTGAATCAGTTATACATATACATATATCCCCATATCTCCTCCCCCTTTCATCTCCCTCCCACCCTCCCTATCCCACCTTTCTAGCTGGTCACAAAGCAACGAGCTGATCTCCCTGTGCTATGCAGCTGCTTCCCACTAGCTATCTACTTTACATTTGGTAGTGTTCATTGCAGCTCTATTTACAATAGCCAGGACATGGAAGCAACCTAAGTGTCCCTCAACAGATGAATGGATAAAGAAGATGTGGCACATATATACAATGGAATATTACTCAACCATAAAAAGAAACGAAATTGAGTTATTTGTAGTGAGGTGGATGGACCTAGAATCTGTCATACAGAGTGAAGTAAGTCATAAAGAGAAAAACAAATACCGTATGCTAATACATATATATGGAATCTAAAAAAAAAAAAAGTCAAATATCACTTTTAATGGTATTATGATTGGGATGGTTAATTTTGTCAACTTGGCTGAGCCGCAGTGCTCAGTTGTTTGGCCAAACACCAGTTCTAGAGCACTGGGGGGTATTTTCTATTTTTTTTTTAAGATGTGACTAATATTTAATCAGAAGCCTTTGGGTAAAGCAGATCTATGTGGGTGGGCCTCATCTAATCAGCTGAAGACTGAGGTTTCCTAAGGAAGGAATTCTGCCTCAAGTCTGCCCATAGAAACCTTGCCTGAGTTTCCAATCTGCTGGTCTTTCCTACAGATTTCAGATTCAAGACTGCAAAACCAGTCCTGACCTGAATTTCCAGGCTGCCAGCCTACTCTGCAGATTTCAGACTTGCCAACCCCACAATTGAGGGCAACAATTTCTTAAAGTAAATATCTCTGTATATGCACAGCTTATTGATTCTGTTTCTCTGGAGATCCCTGACTAAAGCAATGATTATGTCTTTTTTTTTTTTAATTAAAAAAATTTTTTTTATTGAAGTATAGTATAGTATATATTCTTTATTATATTCTTTTCCATTATGATTTATTACAGGATATTGAGTATAGTTCACTATGCTATACAGTAGGACCTTGTTGGTTATCTATTTTATGTACAGTAGTGTGTATATGTTAATCCCAAACTCCTAATTTATTCCCTTCACCCCACCTTTCCCCTTTGGTAACTATAAGTTTGTTTTCTATGTCGTCTGTGGGTCTATTTCTGTTTTGCATATAAGTTCATTTGTATCAATTTTTTTTAAGATTCCACATGTAAGCGATATCATAAGATATTTGTCTTTCTCTGTCTGGCTTAATTCACTTAGGATGATAATCTCTAGGAATAAAGCAGGCATGTGGAACTTAGAGGTGAATTGTCATGCCTGTAACTAACTTTCAACTGGTTCAGTGTGAGAGAAGTAAAGGAACAGGTCGGAACGTTAACCTCTGAATCCAGTGGCATAACACGATGTTCGCTGCCCCGGTCCTTCAGCTTCTCAGTACTCTATGTGTCTACACTTTCCTAATAAGAACCCAGGGACATCGCTTCCCCACCTGCATTTCCACATGGGGCTTTGCTTGGAAGGGGAGGGTCACACACATGTGTCCTGTGTCCCCAAGACGGCAGCAGGGATGAGCGGTGTAGGGTAGGATAGGAGTGGGGTTCTTGAAAAGTCCCAGGTCCGCTGTGCTTTTCTCCTCCCACACCTCCCAGTCACCTCTTTCCTGGCAGTTTGTGAAGGTCCAGAAAAGCAGCCTTTTCCTCTCTCACTGCAGCACTGACACCCTGAGGAGGGAGCTTCACTGTTGGAAGCACAAGTATACAGGAGGGAGGACGTGTATGAGGCTGAAGGAAATCTTCCTCGAGGTTGTGTGTGGGGCTCCAAAAGCAGCGCTGCCTTTATATATACCGGGATAGGAGATGTGCATGTAGGGGCTCGTCTGCTGGGTACACAGCGACATCAGTTGTCTGTAACCCTGCGCGGAGACTGAGAGTCACGAAGCTGCATCACCGAGTTGAGAGCACAGACAAGCCACTTGACCTTTCTGAGCCTCCGTCTCCTTATCTGTAAAAGGGTAACCATTCTTCTACTGGGCCCAGGATTATTATTATTTATGTCTGTAAAGTCTTCAGAAGGAAATCTGCTCCACTTCTGAGCACCCAGGAAATGTTATCCTTTTTTTTTTTTTTTTTTTTTTTTTTTAAAGAATAAAAACTTTCGTGTCTGGAGAATTGTTCTTAAGTGAAACGAGGAACGAGATTGGGCCACACCAATAAACAGGTGTGCATTTTTGGAGATTGTGAAATTCAGGCAGGCATGGTTTGAGTAAAATGGGGCGATTTCAGTTTCACCGAACATGGATTTCCAGCCGACAACAGCAATGGAATGAGCTCCATGAGTTTGCTGGTCTGGCGTGGAGCCACTCTGGCCAGGACGGAAAATCTCTGTTGCTTTGCCCTTTTCTACAATGACCATGTTGGACAAAGCAGTTCTCTGTGTGTGAATGCGGCTGAGAGATGGGGAAGCATGGACACTCTGTCTGTAACTGCTCTGGCTGCAGACTGGCTGCGTGATGTTTTGGGAGCTTGCATTGCAACATTAACCGGGGGTCCTTCTCCAGAGATAGTCATCTCCGTCTCTCTTTCCGTGCTTGCATGGTCTGTATTCCTCTGTGCTCACCCCGATAGCAGCATCGTGTGACTTTTCATAGGAAAGCAAGTGAAAGAAACATTGATACTTCCATGGATGATGTGAAAATGTCACTGGTGTGATCAACCAAAACTGGGGCGATGGTTTTCTGAATGGGATTAGAGGAGCACACCTGCAATGGCCTCTTTGAAGGAAACTTTAAAAGATTTAGCCGTCCCAGCTTTACCTACGGAAGCACTATGTATTGGGTTGGAACAAGCCCAGGTGAGGAGGGACCACGGGCCTCGTTGCCCCCTGACATGTGAGTCCCAGCCCCTTCCCAGGGCCACGTGTCTGTGAAAGGCAGCGTCTGCTCAGCGCCAGGGACAGAGTGAGAACTGTACTTTTGACTCGGCCATCCCCCAGCAGAGAGGGGACAAACCATCTGCAGGACTCCCTCCCCAGAGCACCAGAGAGGAGGATGGTGAGATCGCTGTCTCAGAGGCTGGGCCCTGCTCTGCGGAGGGGATGATGGGGGACACACATAGAGGGTGTGGCGAGTGCCCGTGCTGGGGCGTCTGTGTGGGGATGGGCATCCAGATGTCTGGCCCCGCAGGCGGGAGAGGGGTGGTGTTAGGACCAAATGCACCTCCTCCTGTGGGTCCTTCTGCCCCCCTGGTGATTTTGTTCTGGGGCTGTGAGGAGGGTGAGAGAGAGCAGTGCCACCGAAAGTGAGGCCAGGAAAGGACACTGCCTCCTGAACTGTGGTCCAGGGAGACAGCATCTCGGGGTGTGAGAGGTGGTACTGTAGCCTCTGCCCTCCTGGCCTATTTTACGCTTGAATCAGTCGCTATTAGCTTGAGGCAGAGGTTGTGGAGAAAAATCTGAAAAATGAGATTGTCAAACCTAAAGCAGATCCCACAGTCTGCAGAACCGTGAGCAGAGGACAAGAATTTAAGAAGCCCAGGGGGAAGCAGAGGGCTGAAAACTGAGACAAATTGCCCAGGAGCCCGTGGGCCCAGGGGTCAGCCCATCCAAACTGAGGGGCTGGGGTAGGGACATTTTCCCTAGGGAAAATTCTGTGCTTTTAAAAGCTTCACACGATTAGGTCAGACCCAGCTGTATAAGGTACAATAATCACAGGAGCGATACCCCATTGCATCGCAGGTCAGCCCATGCGTGCTCAAAGGGGGGAGAGGCAGGAACCCTGAGTGTCTTAGAATCCTGCCCACATGTTACCAATGGGATTGGATCCTGGAAAAGTATCCCCCAGGTATACACCCTTTGGTCCAGGAGAGCTGGATTCAGTGGCTGGCACCCCTCAAATATCAAAACACCCTTTTCATATTTTTGAGTGTAAAGGATGGAGATAAGTTGTGCTCAGAAAAAAATTCAAATTTCTGCACACAGCCTGGTGTGTTGTGGTGTTTGCTCTGTTGTATTCTAGGGACCTCTAAGTCCCTGGACAGGTTACCAGTCTGCTACACTCATGGCCCTGCTTTTCCCCCAGAAGCCTCCTACGGGATTCCCGAGCAAAGAGTGCCCTCTGCATCCCCACTGAGCCAGAGGTCCCTTGTTTCCCCGAGACCCGCCATAGGCAATTGACCAGAAGCTAATTCCAAGGTGACCTAGTGGAGAAAAGCGTCCACACCAGGGGTTTAAAACATTGTGAGGATTTAACTTGTATCCAAATAGTCTTTAACCTTGCCTTTTCCATCCAACCTCTGAATGGATACTTAAAAACACTGGATTGATTCACTGTAATTTGTTCAAATTGGATAAACCATACCTAAAACCAAGTGCATCTTTTAAAAAGGGAACTCCCTTGAGCCACGGTAGGCAGGCTCTGCCTTGGGGTCCTGAGATGCATTTCATCTCCACGCACTGTTTTCCAGGTTCCCACCATTTGCCATGGCAGCACAACTTGGTCATCATCTCACATTTTACCTGAAAATGACTCTTTCTATATGAACTTATAAAGAAAACTTTCCATCACTACTAAAGCCATAGAACTGATGTATCTAGCTGTGTTTCTTTTAATAATATGCTCCAAAATAAATACACAGCTTTTAGGTTACAATATTTGTCTACGTCACACTTTGAATCACTTTGGAAAATCCTGCTTTAATATAAGGAATAGATCTGTTTCAGCAAATTTCACCAAAAAGTATATATATATATATATATATATATATATATATATATATATATATATAATTTTATTTTCCTTGTTATATCTAATTTTTATATAGGGTACATGTTTGAATGTGTTCCTGTGAAACTTATTCCCTAGGGAGAACAGGGTCTTACTGACCTGAGGGTCCATCCCAACTCCAGGACTGTTCACCCATTCCCCAACAGGACTGACAGTCTGCATTTTTTAAGAAACCCGTATTATGAAATGGATAAGAGGATGTTCCATTTCAACCTCATCCATGCTTGCAGTGCACGGGCTGTGTGGCTCTAGAGGGGAGGAACCTTCCACACGCCGAGCTCTCATTCAGGTGACACGCGAGCATCATTGTTAACCTGCAGGCAGGTCTATAGGATTCTCTGTGCCACTTAAGAATTTCACAGGCACTGACCCTCTCCACCCACCCTTTCTCACTGTGCTCACCTTCTCCCAGGCTGGTGTGTGCATTGCTTGCTTCCTTGTCCTTCAAGCCACTCTCAGGCCACTGCCACTTTCTGGCCACCCTCTGGCTGCTAACAGGTGTTTGGGGAGTCCTGCGCCTGGAGCCAACCCTGTCTGAGTGAGTGCTGGAAACGGCCCACGGGGATTAGCTGAAAGCCAGAAGGAGAGGAGACCACTCCGGGTCTGAGAGATAACTGCTGACTCTGCAAACACATATCTCATCTTGGAGTCTCTGTACTTTATCCTCACTCTTCCAGTTGGAGGGATAAAAATTCCAACCAGGTCAAGATACTGGGGTGTCACACAATCTCTTTTTGGGCTGAAAACTTGGCTGTGTTTGTGGCCCAGCCCCACCTTCCATAGATGCAATGGAGTATGATGGAACCCATGACTTACACCCTCTGAATTGTTTGTGTGTGCATTGGACAGACCTGTTGCACTGCTGGTGTAGGCATTTCGTTGTATTTCAGGGTGGAAGTAGCAGGTCACGTCTCCCCACCTGGGGTCTGAAGGCTCTCTCACGAGGCACGCCGGTTCATGGTGTGATGGCAGGGGCTCTGTACAGAGCATAGAGACAGGCTGCCCAGACTGTTCCAGCCCCCCAGCCCCTCTGACCAGCCAGGTAAGTCAAGGCAAGTTACATACCTTCTCCATGTCTCAGTTTCCTCATCTGTAGGATGGGGAGGCAGGTTGTCCACATTAATTAAGACAACATTCCGAGGGCAGAACAGTGCTTGCTTGGCCCAGAGTCACCAAAATGCTAGTCAAAAATACAGGCTAGTCTGTGGAGCTACAACCTTATACAATTCCCAGTTTTCACCTGAATGTTAAAGGATGTCCTTGGCCATTGTGAGTGTAAGATAGGCTCAAGGATGTATTATATAACATGGGGAATTTAGCTAATATTTTGTAATAACAGTAAATGAAAATTAACCTTTAAAATTTGTATAAAAATTTTTTTTAAAAAATCCAAATTCTTCATTGTGACATAGGTGCCCCATGACCGCCTCTCCACGCAGCCTCCCTTCCTGCGTAGAGCTCCTGCCACACCAGCCATTTGGCTAGTTCAGGGGCACCTGCTAAACCTCCGCCCAGGTTCCTCACATCCTGTCTGGACCTCCTGCCCCAAGATCTTTGCCAAGAGCAGCTTCTGCAGCCATCCCATCTTCAGCTCATGGTGTCCTCTCTATGCTGTCACTCTCCTCCCAACTGTGCCACTTCCTTCATCCCTTTTATCGTCACCTGAAGTTGTGTGACTGATTATTTGTTGTCCTTCCCCCTCATTATAACAGAAACCCCAGAAAGTCAGGCATGTTTTCTTATTTAAACTATGTAAACATAGCCCCTAAGGCCAGAGTAGGGATTCTGTAAATACATTTCAGATGAATGAATAGTTCATCCTGGTACCAGCACCATGTTGTAGTCACCTCTGCTGATTTAAAAATCTCTGACACATCAAGGAAGATGGGGCATTTTGGATTTCATGTTTCATACTCTCTCCAATACCTGCCTTTGGTAAAAAAGGAGCCCATGATCAAAAATAGGCAACCTCTGCCACCCACACCCTGGACATGATCTTTGAGTAAATTACAGTGCTGCCCTTCGAAGAAGAGCTGTCCCTAGGGTAATTTTCTACAGACTTTCACCCTAGGTGATCCTGCCTGCTCTGATATAACATTGGGATCTGCCGTCAGTGCCATCCCTTTGGAATGAGGCAAGACTGGGACCAAGATGGTTCCATTTTAGCATCCCATTTACCCACAAAGATGCCATAGGATTAGCATAACAAAAATTATTGTGTACCTGCTAAAACTTAAGGATATTTACTTATCAGAGTTGTTCTGGGTAGACCTAGCTAATCCAAGTTTGTGTGCCCCACTCTTGCTTCCAGGACATTCTTCCATCTTCCTCCCTAACTGCCCGCCCCCCCCCCCCCCCAGCAGATCTGATCATTCGACATCAGATCCGACCAAGTTATCTCTTCGGCAGTCATCCCCACACCACCCCTCCTGTATTTCTCTCTGTCGGATTGTCAAAGACTTATCTTTTGGCTTCCGGTCATTCTTTCCAACACCACTCCTATCAGACTGTTTGCCAATTTCAATGGCCATATAGAAGATCCTTTAACACACTGTCCCCCCTTCCCTCCAAGGCTCTTGTTCTGCATCTGCTTCAGCCACATTTCTTCCAGGGTCACACGGTAATTACCATTACTTATGTCATTACTAGTGACTGCCGTTCCAATTCTGCCACAATCGCCTTTTCAGGCATCCTGCTCTCCTGGTCCCCTCCTCTTGTCTCCTAGCTCACTTTCTCCTATCTGTTTGCTGCTATAATTAATTCTTCAGCCGCCCTGGGACTCCCATTCACTGCCTCTCCTTACTTCAGTTAAATAACCTATCATCATTGTCACACCGCCCTTACATACATCCTTAACTCACATATTCCTCTCCTGCTTTGTCATATCCTTTAGGAAAACGTCCCGAACTGGATAAACTCAGTTTTCCCAGGACTGGCATTTTGGCTGGTTCTCACTAGGGTGGCCCTGGTGCATCCTAGCTGGTCAATGCTTGCACCACACTGATTGTTAGATGTTTTGAAATTTACCAGTGAATTTCCATCTCCTATGCACCTGCACCTATGCAGCTGCTGGTGGCTGGAAAAATACCCTCCAATATGCTGACTGGCCTCCCTTTAATTTCATAACATCGAATGGGCCCTACAAGTTTCCAGCTGTCACTTTACATTTCCTGGTCCATTTAGTCTCATGTCCTGAGACGTGAGACTAAATTTCATTTCAATACTTATTTCCTCAAAACTCACAAACTTCTTCTCCATCCTCTTCTCAGCTGATCACCTTGCTTCCTATTTCACTGGAAAGAAAAAAAGGAGCAATGACAACAGATTCCTACCACCACATAAACCGACATACTGACACATCTGACAATATGTTCTATTCTCCCTCCTGCCACTGTGATCTGTCAGTTCTCTCATCTAGAAAAGCTTCTTCACTTGTTCACAAGATCCTATGCCCCTAGCACATTGCTCCAGAAATTCTCGCCCCTTCTCTCTTGCATACTAAATATTTCCCATACTGATGGACCATTACCATCAGTATAACAATGCACTGTAATGTCATTTAAAAGAAAGATAATAACAACAACAAAAATCTTTTGGCTTCATATTCATCTCCAGCTATAGCCCTGAGCTGGATATTGCCTATGCTTTCCCCTATCCTACAGGAGATGGATGCCCAGGGAGTTTCCAAAATCCCTGCCAACAGGTTCTGGTTAAATTTCACCAGTAAGAGGTACTCTCATAACATTTGGAGAAGAGAGGAATATAGCGTTCTCATTTAGAAGCGAGTAGTTCCTAGGCATCTTGACCTCCTTATTCCTGCCTCAGGACCTTTGAACATTCTGTTCCTTCTACAGGGAACTCTTTCTCCCCCAGAGAGACACATTGCTCACCTCTCTCTTTACTCAAATGCCACCTTCTCAACTAGGCCCTCCTGACCACCCTATTCAAATTTCAACCTATTTTTCCTCTACTCTCAGCACTTTTTAATTCCCTTTTCCCAACTTTTCCTAATTTTATTCTCTAACATTTATCATCATATGACCTTCTGTGTAAATGCATATTTATTTCTTTGTTGTTGTCTGTCCTCACTAGAAAGTACACATCACAAGTACAGAGGTTTTCAACTGTTCTATGTACTGTTAGAATAATGCCTGACATAAGAGTAGATACTCAATGTCTTTGATGATTGATCCAAATGAATGAATACAATACGTTATTCAAAGCTATAAAAATTCTTCTGAGCACATCTTTAGGTGTAACTCATAGGTTCTGGTAGGTCAAGCTTTTATTACTGTCACTGTCCGGATATTCTGTTGTTTGGTTTTTTGTTTTTTTTTTTTTTTTTTTTTTTGTTTGTTTGTTTGTTTGTTTGGTTTTAATTTCCTTTTTGAGTTATGAATTGGTTAAGAGATGGGTTAAAAAATTCCAGATCATAGGGGCTGTTTGTTTGTTTATGGCTATTTTGTTTGTTTCTTATTTTTGTTATTTATTTTTTGTTTTACTGCAGTTTGATCGGAGAATGGTGTTTGTGGTTATGTTTAATTTCTGGCGTATATTGAGGTTTTCTGTATGTCTTACTAAATGGTCAGTTTTTATGTATCATTGGCACTTGAAAAAAGTGACCAAGTTATATGGGTCTTCTGTAAATTATTTTTGTCCACTCTCTTATGGACTGAAAGTGGTTGAGATCTCTATTAATATGTCTTCTGTGTAGCTTTCCTTATAGAGCTGTGTTTTACCTTGTATGAATGTTGGTGCAGTTTCATTGGTGGAAGGATATTCATAACTGTTATGAATGTGGACTCTTGTGTCTTCATTATGGATTGTGCCTTCGTCATTGGAAAGCATCCCCCTTCATCTTTCTTGATGCCCTTTTCCTTGAATCTACCCCACGTTAGACTGGGGTCCTGCGTTCTTTATCCTTTGCATTTGCCTGCTATGCCTCCACTCATTCTTTTACCTTCAAACATTTTGATTCACTTATGTATGTTTCTAATATAAAGCATATTGATTTTGCTTTGCAATCCACTATTGAGTCTCTTTAAACATTTAATGCTTTTATATGTATTTGTTTGATACAGTCTTACTTCTGTTTTATGCTATGCATTCTTTTTGAAATAGCTCTTAAATCTTTGTGTTTAGTTTGATGTTTCTTTTGATAATTTGTTAAAATGGTTAACTTTTCAATTATAATTAAACACAATGCACTTAATCCTCTATTTCTTTGGATAAAATCCATTGACTCCTTACCGTAAACAAAGACAAATTTCTTTGTGTATTTCCTTCCCTTTCTCCCCCTGCCAACAAGCCACTTAAATCTTATTTATTTTTCTTAATGTTTCCCTTTGTATCTAAAAGAGCATATTTCTCTTAACTCATTCATCAGTTTTATCTATCTCTCTTGACCTCTGGTTCTCAAAGCATGCTTATAATAGCTATCAAATTACATCTACCTTCCTCTCTCAATCATTGTTCTATAAACCTGTATCACATTATAACACTTCTGTTGCATTCTGTTATGTATTCACAATCTTAGTTTTGCTTTAGTCTTAGTCCAAAAGTGAAACAAGCAATGCTCACAGCCCGTCTTCTTCTGCCATGACTCCTCATTCATCTAGTCTTTGTCTCAAGTGTCTCCTGCAGCAGTTTCTCTAATTATTGCATATTTGAAAAATGTTTTTCCTTCTTGCTTCTTAAACAACCATCTGGTTGGGTTCAGATATTTTTGGTCACTTTTTCTCTTCTTGAGGGCTTTTTAGGCTTTGTTTTACTGTCTTCTAGTATCAACTGCTGCTATGGAAATGTCAGAGACCAGCCTACACTCCTCTAATTCAAAAACATGATCATTTTTCAGGATGTCTCAGTGTTGATTTTCCTTTGCCCACTTTTCCTAAGAAACAATGTGCCCTTTCAATAAGAAAGTGTATGTGTTTTTTGATTTCAGGAAAGTTCTCTTGCATTATATTTAAAAATATTTGCTCTGTTTTATTATTTACCTACCTGGTGACAGTTATGTATATGTTGGCTGTCTATTGCCTATTACGTATTTATTACTTTTTTTCAAATCCCTTAATTCTAAGTTCATTTCCATTTCAGTGTTTTTAGTTTTTTTTCTGCAGCATTTATATTCCTTTGTACTGCTTCCAAAGTGGCCTTCATTCCTGGAAGAACACTTCTTTCCTGAGCTCTGTTGGCTTGTATTTCAACTCTTTCTGTCGTCTTCCCATGTCATAACTGGAAATCTTGTATCTTTCCTTCCACATTTGCTTTATAAGGGCAATTTCTTTATTACTTTGTTGATTTAATGGCAATATGTTTATTCACAATTCATCTGATCTGTAACAATATTTTTTACAGGAATGTTCTTTGTCTGAAATTTGACTTTCTTGTTTTGTTCTTCCTTTTGTTTCATGCGGTTTATTTGATTAGACCCTCTACCTGACTCATTTCATTATATATCTTTTTACTTTTTAACTTAAAAAAAATTTTTTTTTTTTACATTTTTGGCTACATTGGGTCTTCATTGCTGCGCACAGGCTTTCTTCTAGTTGCAGCGAGCAGGGTCATTATATATCTTTAAAAGAGATGAGCTCTTCCTGGACAAGTCATTGGAAAATAGTTCCTAGGGGAAGGGGCATGGGCTGAAGTTAGCAGAACTTTCTTTTATAATGCAGGGTTATATGTGTCATGGAGTCATTTTAGCCTTTGTTTTCCCCTCCAGCAGAGATTTCAGCTCACAGCTCAGAATCTCTATTTTCCAGCCCTCTTCATCAACAAACTGCTCCTGCAAACATGGCTTGCTTCTCTGCCTTTCCAGCTTCTTAAGTACTTGCACAAAGAGTGGTATAGCACAACACATCTGCTTTTTTATTCCCATTACTGCAAACAAGGGATTGGTGGATGGCATTTCAATACATCACTTACTTTGAGAAGACTTCTCCACCAGATTTTCTGATGTCCTCCCTCTCATGTCTCCAACACTCTGTTTGACAACTGCTCTGGACAGCCCTTCTTTTTATCTTATAATTTGGAGCTTTGAATATGTCTAGGCTCATCAGAGAGGTAGTTTGTTTCCCATATTCCTTATTGCTGTTGGATCTCTCAGAAGGAAATAGAGAAACAAAGATTTTGTGCCATTATGTTACAACCAGATCTTGTGAAGTTCTGGCTAAATTTAGAATAACTTATTTTAGCGTATCCGCTCTCCCTTATTAGATTGCCATGTCCATCCTGGTACTTCAAAAATAACTTGAAGATAGAGACTAAATATGTTTTCTGATACGTTTTGGTTAAAAGCACTATTTCTCCAGAGGAATGGATTTGCAAATACATCATAAGACATTTAATGTTTCCTCCCAGACATCATTCCTTCATTGAAATATCTCCTTCTAGGAGAACTACTGTACCTGCTAAGGTTATATATATATCTCCAATGGGAAAAGGTAATCAAGAAATGATAAACCTAGGTGAATAAAGCCAAATGGAACTTTTTTTCTAGAAAACTACCACTTATAATTAGAATAATGTAAAAAATGGTTATAATTAATCCTGAGATACAATTAAACAGACGTTCGGTATTTGTCAATATTTTAAATACTTAGGACTGCTGCACTCTTAAGTTTATTTTAAATTCTTTAAGGGCATCATCATTGTATCTACAGCACACAAAACCTGGCACATAGTAAGTAGGTGCTCAATAGATAAATGTGACTTGATTTCTAGCCATCATTGTAACACATGTTTGATTTGCAGCCCTCCTTCTGCACCATCTGACAGTGTATTGTTCTCCAGGCTGTGTGATCTCCAGGCTGGTTCTAAAGACACCGCAGCCACTTTTGTATTTGCTGCCTGTTAGTCAAGTCTAAGCTTTATCTCTTTGACTTCTCTAATTAGATTGGAGGAGGGCTTCCCCCATCAACTCTGTTTTTCATTGTTGGGAGACCAGCAAAATTCTTGAGTAACAGTGCTTTAGTGTTTCCATTCACTCTCTTCTGCCTTCTTGCCTCACAGATAGTGGAAGAAAATCCTTTGAGCAAACACGGCAAGGACATTCATCCCAATAGTCACTGAGACTACTTGTCTTCAATTAGAATCAAAGTTGACCTTCATTAGTCTTATTGGTCTTATTTATTGATGCTGATTATGTCTCTATCTAAGGACTAGTAATCTGTATCAAATATCTGATGGATTTTCTCTCCTAAAACAGCACCTAACATTAAAAGAAAAAAAGCAAAACAAACAAAAAAAAATAGCAAAAAATTTTCTTTCTTAGGTTTCCAGTTCAACAGAAATATTTTAGGCAGATCAGAACATTTCTCAGAGACGCTTTCAAGTACGTTTCTCCCAACGCTATGAGGACTTTAGGGTCTTTGCATAAAAGGAATCCTGGTGGCTGGAGACAACTGTGCCTGCAGCCCAGGCTGGACCTGAGGCTTTCAGGTTTGTGAACTTGTAGGAGGTGTGGTGCATTACTTTTGACTGATTTCAATCATATCTGACTTTTTTCTTCCTGTACCCACTCACACCCATGTGTTTTGGAGAACAAATACATCTTTATAATTAACATTGGTTTGACTACTTTTTGAGAAACTATGAAATCTCAAAGCATCAAGACCTGCACTGCCCAATAAGGTAGCCAGGAGCCCACAGGGCTGATAATGTTTGAAATGTGGCTACTACGAGTTGGGATGGTTACATATGGTACAAAAAAAAGTGAAATATCACACTAGTAATTTTTCATATTGGTTGCATGTTGAAATAATATTTCTTTATACTGAGATAAAATATATTATTAAAATCCACTTTACTTTGTTTTAATTTTTCTATGTGGCTACTAGAAAATTCAGAATGTCTTATGTGACTCACACCTATGACTCGCATTATATTTCTATGGGATGATACTGATCTAGGCACTAGCCCAGGCTCATTTCTGAATTCTGGGCTAGGGACAGTGTCTGGGAGGATGGTAAATGGAAAGAATGAACTAGACTCCCGTCCAAAGAGAGGCAGATTTAGTCCTTCTTCCTAGGAGACTTTGGCTGAGTAACTTAGCCTTCTTGCACCTCAGTTTGCAGGTCTGTGAAAATGGGCACGAGGATATCTCTCTCAAACATTGTGAGGATTAAGTCAGGTAATAAACAATCATCTGGCATATAGTAAATCCTCACAAATGGTTGGTCCCCTCCTTTTGGCCAAATGAAAGGACTTTAAAAATACATTTATTTGTTGTTTAAACAATTCTGCCTGCATCATTCATGAAGCATATGCTTATATGGAGCACAGAATAAGATGCGCTTGGCGGTGTCCTGGGTGGGGACCACTCCACCTCAGGGAAGAGATGCTATACACCTCAGGCAGGCAGGCAGGCAGGCAGAGGAGTGGAGCTGATGGTGAGTGCCTGGTGGCAGCTCCATGAAAACCCCAACAAGAGGAATAACTCAGCAGCCCGAGCTGTTCAGCAGCGTCAATATCACGCAGCCTGGAGCTCTCTGCCGGCCACCCATGTTCACAGACACTGGATTCAGAACTGCTGGGGAGGGAAGGAGGGGAGGGAAGGGACGCTGCCGGAGGCTTTCCAGGAAGCAGCCCCTGGGTGATCGTGGATTGGCAATTCAAAGTTTTGAAGAGCCCCGGTACTTTCCACCCAGACTAGACTATCTCCTATCTGAAGATGATGATGCCTTATTACTGGGCTTTCTCATGTTCTTACTTGTTCAGGTGAATGACCCCAGTAATCCCTACACTTTCGGGGTTGCCACTGTCAAATACCAAGGCAGTGATTTCCAAGAGTGGAACAGGTTGATTGGGGAGGACACTGAGAAGTTTGGGAATGGTGCCGAGTCAGAGCCAGGATTCACGGGAGACAGCAGGAGCCCCCAGACCCTGGGCAAGGCACAGGCCCCCTGATTTTTCAGCTCACTGTGCATTTTTCGAAGGGGCTCTGTCCTTTAATCGTTCATATATGGCACCCAAAACCTCCCACTTGAACCTCCCACTTCTGAAGTGTATGAGCATTGCGGTATTCATAAACACTCCTACTCTTGGAAAGCTTTCTAATTGGTTGTGCTACAAATGGAGAGTGTATAACCAGTGTAGCTTTTGTCCCTAGTGAGCTATTGGGTCAAATCATCAAAGAAGGAAAATGTGCATAGAAATATACAAATATTTTTAAAGTCTTTTTACTGCTGTATGTATTCCTGAATATAAGTATTTGATTATTTCTATGCATTTGTATTTATTAACATGATGTACATGTATTCATATGTCAGTGGCCCCGGATGAGACCTGGTATTCACACCCTTGTGTTGTCCCCTCCCAGTGAACTTGTCCATGTGACTTGTTATGGCCAATGGGACATCAGCAAACATGATGAAGAGGCTTGGTAAGAGCTTGCATGCTGGACTTTTCTTGGAACACTGTCTCTTAGAGCCCTGAATCCCATGTAGAGATGCAGCTACCCTGCTGGGAAAACCACGTTGGAGGTAACGAATGCTCAGCCAACTGAAGAAACCACCTTGGATGTTCCAGCCCAGATAGCTGAGTCATGAGGAATCATCAATCATCATTGTTTTAACTCATTAACTTTTAGTGTCGTTGGTTGCACAGTAATGGACAATTGAGACAGTACCGTTTGTAAAAACTAGTATAAGATGAAAAAAGATAAAATTATATATCAAAATACACATAATAAGAAAGGATCAAAAGAATGATTGAGGAAGTTGCATGGAAAGATTAGTAGAAAAAATAATAAAGCCCTAAGTAAGATCAGCTCACAGAAAAGCTTGCAATTGCATCCTGAATGGTAGCAGGTGTCCCAAGCTTCCTGCACCAAAACCAAATGAGGCGATGTGACCAGTTACGAGGCTGGCAGTGTCCAGAGGGAAAAACACAACAGCCCGTTGTACTATTTGTCTATGAGTGAATACTGAGCATTGCTGCCGGTCCTGGAGAGTAATAAGCCAGGTAGCCTAATCCCTGCGGCTTCATTGAATGGTGTTGATGCAAATTTTCCTTTTAGCTTCCTTTTATTGTGAAATATAAAGCACAAACAGAAAATTATGCAGAACCAAGATAATTTATCACAAAGTAAATACCTGCAAAACAAGTACCCAGGTGAAGAAGGATAACACTGTCTCTCCCAGAGGACCTTTCATTTGCCTCTGTCCCTAAAGGTAACAATTATCCTGACTTTGATGGAAATCACTTCTTTGCTTCCTTCCTTTGATTTTTATCTTAATGAAAGCATGCAGGAAGTATTATTTTGTATCTGGTGTGCTGTATTTAGCTGTGGATCCTTCCTTTCCATTCCTGTCTAGCACAACACCTTATGAATATATTTTTATTCTTAATATACATTTGGGTTATTTTCAGGTTGGTGCTGTAACAAATACTGCTGCAATAAGTATTATTGTATAAATCTCTTGGTGCACATGTCTATGTAATTCTGTTGGGAACATACATGTGTACGTCTGCTGGGTCCTGTATTATTAGTGTCCTTGCCTTTAATAAATGATACCAAGCTGTCTTCCAAAGTGGTGGTACTGATGGAAACCCCTTACCGCAGTGTGTGAGAGCTCTGGACCTTCACCTCACACCAAAGCCTTGGTGCTATCCGGCTTTTCCATTTTGGCCATTCTGGTGTGTATAGGGCCATTATATTGTGATTTTAATTTTCCTTGATTATTAATAAATGTAAGTACCTATTCATAGATTTATCCATTTAAAGTCTCTTGCTCAATTTTCTATTTCTCTGTCATTTTCTTAATTAATTTGTAGAAATCCCTTATATATACAGGGAAAGAGCCCTTTGTAAGGTCAATTCACTGTAGACGTCTCCTTCCTCTTTATGGTTTATCTTTTCCCTTCCTACTGGTGTCTTTGATACTAGAGGGTCTTAGGATTATTGTAGAGCAATCGATCAAATCTTTCCCTTTATGGACAATGCTTTTTGCATCTTGCTTGATTACTCTTTCTCTATCTCATGTTGAAGAAAATATTGTCTATGTTTTTTTCTGAAAGCTTTATTGTGTTCCCTTTCAAATTTAAAGCTACAAATGTATGTGCGGTATGAGGTAGCACTGATTTCCTTCTGTTTCTATGTTCATCTCCAACCGACCCAGCACCAGCTAGTAAAAAGAATTCTCTTTCACCCAGGCCAGTTTTTCCTTGGCTTTATAGTCTGTTCATACTTTAACTTTAATTATTACTCTTTGAGCCTGTTAAATGTGCTGCTACCCTATCTCCCAACCACCCTCTCTGAAACTGGAACCCTCCCCCACCAAAAAAAAGCAGCTCCAACTGAGCTTACCTCTCACTTTGATCCAGCTCAGTAATTCTTTTTTTTTTTTTTTAACTTTTGGGTTTATTTATTTATTTATTTATTTATGGCTGTGTTGGGTCTTCGTTTCTGTGCGAGGGCTTTCTCTAGTTGCGGCAAGTGGGGGCCACTCTTCATCGCGGTGCGTGGGCCTCTCTTGTTGCGGAGCACAGGCCCCAGACACGCAGGCTCAGTAATTGTGGTTCACGGGCCCAGCTGCTCCGCGGCATGTGGGATCTTCCCATACCAGGGCTCGAACCCATGTCCCCTGCACTGGCAGGCAGATTCTCAACCACTGTGCCACCAGGGAAGTCCCAGCTCAGTAATTCTTAACTTTACATGTATTGATAGTTCTCTGATGCTCTCAAACTTAAGTTTTCATACGGTATTCGACTCTTATCTTGACCTCAACAGTTTTATTTCAAATGACCTACCTCATCATTGCTAGATACAGAAGTTTGGTGATTCTGTTTTAAATAACATTTGCAATATCTTTGGACATGGCAGGAGAAGGGGAGAAGACAAGGCAGGTAAATGTGAAGGCTTCAAAAATCCAGTGATGCCTTGCATGGGTTTAGGGAATGTGTTAGCTTTGGGGAGTGGTTTAAATGCCCCTCCAGGAGACTCTATGGGGTAGAGACCATGCCTAGTGGAGGGAAGGCCTCAGGTCCACAGAGGGGCATTTCATGAGGTGGCAGGCACTCCAAAGCTTGCTCAAGCTTAGGTGACTTTAGCTGCAAGTAACATGCAAATAAATTCAAAATGGCTTAAATGACAAAGGAAGTGTATTTTCTCACCTATTGCAAATTCTGTAGTCAGGGTGATTCCAGAGTTGATAAATTCATTACCTGTAACATCATTAAGAATATGGATTCTCTCCATCTCCCTCAACATCTTCCTCCCCACAAGCTGGCTGCTCTGTCTTCTACCCACACCCAGTGACAGCAGTGGACAGAGAAATGGGAGGCACTGCTTCTTCCTGTCTTCCTCTTAGTGTCTCTTCTCAACAGCAAGGATAACCTTCCCCAGAAACCTCCAGAAGACTCCTCCTCATGTTTCTTCAGTCACAATGGTCTGGAATGTCCATGCCTGATCCAACTGCCAGAAGCAGGGTGGGACCACCACGATTGGTGGGCTCATCCTTTGGGACTGGGATGTACCCACCAGCATCCCCCAGAGAGATGCCATGGGCTTCTGGGAAGTCGGGGGCTGGGAGGGCACAGCAAGCGTGTGTTTGCATAATGCATGGGGAGGAGAAGAGAGGAAAGAGAGGCTTGTGGACACACAGGTCTATTAATATGGTCCAGGCCAGGGGTAGGGCCATTAATGTAGGGAAGGGAGGGAAAGGTGGGAGGAGAGATGGAGGAAGGAAGGCAAAAAAAGGAAAGGGGTGAGGACAGCCACCAAGCAAGAAGAGGGGGCAGCACAGTTGCTCAACTTCTAAGAAAAGCGTTCTTAACCTTATCTCCCCTCCCCTCCCTACTTTCATCACCTGGAACGTTCCATCAGGCCAGTCTACAGGGTCCTGGGCCTGAACTGCCAACCTCCTTGGGCAGGTAGGTCAATCCTACTCCCAGTGTGCAGACCCAGAGGCTTTGGAGGGTCATAGGATTGGTTCATATTGAACAAAAGTATTGGCTGTCCCATGAGGTGGGGCTGCCAATAGTGCAGGCCCAGAACCACTCAGATTGATGTGAGCCCTGGAATAAACCAAGCTTGAGGGGGCCCCTTGTCGTTCTTGGCCTTTTCAGATGCAACCATCCATTGGAGTTGTTGGAAAACCCAACAGCACGTGTATGTTTGGACTCAGGCAACCGTTCATGCCCAAGCTGAGGTCTGGTCCTTTCTGGCTGTGGTTTTGGGGGCTGGCTGAACTTCTTGAAGGGTTGACTGGCTCATCCTTTGGTCCTCTAGCTAGTTTGGGCCCTCCCCAAGCATGATGGAGTCTCCATCTGGGCAGCATGGGATTTAGGCAGTAATTCTGATTCAGAGGTGCCCTAGCACAAATGGAGGCATAGGCTGTGGCTTTGCTTTATGCGGAGTTGGGGCAGATCTGGGTTGAATTAGTTCTTCGAGACTCTAGTTAACTGGACCAAGAAAGGTCACCATGTATATGCTTTCCAACCCAGGAATCAGCTTTGCCTCCATGCTATGCTATTCAGTTGAGTCAACTTGCCCAAGGAGTGAGCACTATCCCCGGCCTTGGTGACCTAGAGGTTAACAAGTCATACTTGCCCCACGGACAGCACAGTCTGTCACATCCCAGGACTTTCTTCAGAGACTGGTATTCAAGGGTACAGATTAGGGCCCAGCAAATGTTTTCTGTGAAGGGCCAGGGAGTAAATGATTTAGTCTTTGAAGGCTGCACGGTCTGCATTCCAACTATTCAACCCTGTTGTGTAACATGAAAACGGCCATTGACATATTATAAATGAGTGGATGGCGTTGTGTGCCCACAAAACTTAATTAATGTAACAGGCAGTGCTGGATTTGGCTCACAGGCTGTAGTTTACCAACTCCTGCTCTAACTTAATCAATAATGCTATTTTCTATGGAAGAAAGAATTATGTAAAATTGTGTTTAATTGTCCTTTCATCTTAACTTACTATTTGATCTAAACACTTGTTAATGACATTATTAATTGCCATTTTTAGTAAACGAGAGGCATTACATTTTAACCTCTTCAGAGTTGGCCAATGAAGGGGAAAGGCAGCCTTGAAAATTCTTTCTTACCATATAAGGCATCTGGTCTCTTGAGTCTGATTTGCTGCCTAAGTAACTGCGCTGGAAATTTCTAATGGAGTTACGCAGTGGGTGAGTCAGACTCTCATCATTCTTTCTGTTCCTATTTGTACGATCTCTGAAGAGTGTGGACTTTCCTGTTTGTCACACACTATGTCCATATCTACCTGGCCTTGCAGCTTTCACTGTCTCTGAGAGCCGGAGCTCAGTTCTTAATGTACCAAGGATGTGAATCACGTGTCACCAAAGTAGAGTAAAAAGCCTGCCTGTACCATCTGTGATGAAGAATTATGTTCAGACCAGAAGCACAATACTGCTCATGTAGCATCAATATTTAATCACAGCTGGGTGTTTTTGCTCAACGAGAAACACTGTCTGTCCCTCCGGGCTTATGGTCAATCCACATGTGAACAGATCCAAAGTCTCTGCAGTAAGCCCGGGTGAGGAGGTACAGGAGATATACTTGGTGATCAGCAGCTTGGTAAAGAAAGGGAAGAGAAGGAGCATTTGTGAGAACTTCCGGTGTGCTTAGAACCCAGAACTGAGTAGTGAATTTGGGAGCAGAAAATCCATGTTCAGCTCTCTGAGCCCCTTGACCTTGGGCAAGTCACTGAATTTTCTCTGAGCTTTTATTTTCTGTAAAATGTGACTATGGTGATTGATGGCAAGAATGGCACCTATTCCCCCTGGCTCCCTTTTATCTATATCCTGTCCAGTATGCCTTTTCAGCCCTGCCATTGAGAGGTAGAATCTAATTCCCCATGCCCTGAACTGGGTTGCCTTGGGACTTGCTTCAGCTTACAGAATGCAGGGGCCATGACAGGGAGCTGCTTGGAGGCTGGTGCACTTCTCTGGCTCTTGCTCTTTTGTCTTTGCCTGGGAACAAGCCTGGGCTGGCCTGCTGGGAGAAAACAGTAAGTTGAGAACCAAGGCGTGCCAGCCTAGGTGACAGCTCCCTGGACCCCACAAGTGCACTCGCTGCCTATTGACCCACAGTTTTCCAGGGCATGACCTGAGGGAGCGCAACCCAAATACCGTAACTGCCCAGCTGCTCCCAGCTTTAGCTGCTGACCATCTGAATCACGAGTGAAAGAAATGCTTGTTGTTTGAGGCTAGTAAAATTTGGGATGGTTTGCTATGTGATAGTAGCTAACTGCTGTTCTTGCCTGATCTCACAGAACGTTGTGAGGAGCGAATGAAGCCATGCTCAACAGAATGCTCTGTGAATCATGAATAGCGCACAGATACAAGCTGTGTTTCCCAAGTTTCAATCAGTATTGAGACCAAGCAGAAGATGCAAATCGATAAAAACAGTGCATTCACTCTCACCCCCCGCCCCCACTCTCCACCTTGACACAGGGTCAACCTTGATTTCGTTTTTTTCTTCTAAATATCCCAGTCACCCTTTAGTCCCCCTGGGTTCACACACTACACTCATGCACTTAACTGATATGTGTTGGTCACCTACTATTTTCCAGGCACTGTTTTAGGCATGGAGGATGCTGGGATGGGGCGGGAAAGTGAGGCAAATACCATTGTCCTTCAGTTTCCTTGGGGGATTAGGTCCAGGACTGCCACAGATACCACAATCCATGGATGCGCAAGTCCATTATATAACACAGCATAGTATCCACAGGTTCTGCATCCATGGATATGGAGGGCCGACTGTAAATTCATGAATAAGACAAAGAAAAGTATCAGAAATGAAAAGATAAGTACAGGAAGAAGTGATAGAGTTATTAGGTGGCTACTTCACATTGGGTGAGTTGGAAAGGAGGTGACAATGAGATGAGAGCTAATGAAGGGAAGAAGCCACTTGAAGATCCAGGGGAAGAATGAATAAATGTTTCAGGGAAGAGGAGTGGACATGCAAAGACCTCAAGGCCATAGAAGCTGAAGGAGGAAGGCAGCGTCTGAGCTGGGAAAACAGAGAGGTCAGGTAGGGTCAGAGAGTGGATTCTATTCTCCAGTGTGACAGGGAGCCACTGGGGCACCTGAAGGGAGGAAGTGCTAGGACAGGGTCTATGTTAAAGACCCGTGAGCTGCTGTGAGGGGAACTGCCTGTGGGAGAGCAAGAGATGAAGCCTGGGCACCATTTAGGAGTCCTGTGAGGCCGTTCACATGAGAGGTGTGGGTGATTTTGCTGAACTGGCATCTGACCACCGCTCCACTCACGGCGTCTGTCACGTAAAAGTTAATGCCCGCCTCAGAGTGAGCTTCTCTTTCAGTTCATCATTCTACAGCCCACACAGTCGATTTGTTGTGTTCTCCGTGTATGGCCTGAACTGTGCACTGACGAGCCATCTGGACAAGTGCATGTGATGGCGTCCCATGACCTGTGGGCAGCTACCGGACAACTCACCCGGGACTCTGATCTGCATGGTGATGCTCAGGGCTGCAGGGTCAAGGCCAGCTAGCTCTGATTTTTGCCAAGTTTCCATGTGTTTTCAGATCAGATGTCAGTTACGTAACTTGGTTTAAATTACTTTCTTTTTTTTGAAGATCAGCTTTGTGTTTCAAAAGCTGGGAACCACTGATGCTCCTGGTCTTAGGTGTTCTACAAATTGGTGGGCAGTTCAGGGTCACACAATGAGTTGTCACTTCCATGTATCGGTGGTCAATGGATATGTTTCTTTATAGCAATGTCATTCATAGGCCCCCCCCCATATGGGGGGTTAGTTTTCAGACTCCTCCGTTTGGCCTGTGTGGGTGCGATGGGAAAAACACATTCTCTCCCTCCAGTCAACAACACCAGAATGGGCCAAATTCGATGAAATGGAACTCTTGAGGGGACAAGAAGTCACCCAAGCTTACAGGAAGTCAGCTGTTCTCTGCCACCCCCCTTTCCTTCGGGCCCCAGCAGCTCTCATCTTAACTGCAGCTTGGGACAGACAAGGTCTAATGGGTGCTTGGTGTTTCACAGTGAATTGGTTGTGGTAGACATGGCTTCTGACAAAAATTTAGATTAAACACTATGGAACTACCTTTATCAAGCCTTAACATTCATGCAAAATATATTCATGAACTTAAGGATAAGCTATCTGATCCAGTGGCCTTGCCTTTTTAATTTATTTAATTATAGAGTTGAACTCATTGTCAAAAGCAGGTGCAATTATGTGAAAGTTGTCATGGAGTGACTCATGTTGCTCAGGGGCTGGGAAATAAATGGATCTGTGCTGTGGAGTCCTGCTGTCTCCTTACAATGAGCAGATGTCCTCATCTTACAAAGTGATCAGTAACATGCTCTCTCTTCTTGAAATATTATTTAACTCAGAAGCTACCTCTTGGTATGGTATTTTGCACATAGGGCTTCATTGTTTAGTGACAAGTAGATGTTTGGTCCATGTAGCAGTTTGCTAGGGCCGCCATGACAAAGCACCACAGACTGAGTGGTTTAAACAACAGGAATATATTCTCTCACAGTTCTGGAAACTGGAAGTCTGATATTGAAGTGTTGGCAGTGTTAGTTCCTTCTAAGGATTAATCTGTTCCAGGCCTCTCTCCCTGGCTTGTAGATGGCTGTCTTCTCCCTGTATCTTCACATGCTAGTTTCTGGGTCCACATTTCCTCTTCTTACAAGGACACCAGTCATATTGGATTAGGGCCCATCCTAATGACCTCATTTTCATTTGATGACCTCTTTAAATACCTATCTCCAAATACTGTTACATTCTGAAGTCCTGGGAGTTAGGAGCTCAGCTTATGAATTTTGAGGCGGGGACACATTTCAACCCTTAACGCTCTGCTTAATGCAGAACAGCACTGTTTTGATAACCATAGAGAATAACTTTCAGGTTACATTATTTAAACAAATAATAAGACTATGGCCCGCATGTGATTTGGTTTCTGATGAGTCCTGTGATTGGTTTATTCTAGGGGTAGGAAGAGAGGGACCCCTGTAGACCTCAGAGACAGGAATGCTCTGGAGCAGAAGTAGGGCAACCCTGTAGGTCAGTGCTTATCACACCCTAGCAACCCTAAGAATCACCGGAAAACTTGTGAGAGCACAGATTCCTGGGCTGATCCCCAGAGTTTCTGAGTCAGTAGGTCTGGAAGGGCCCTAGAGTTTTCATTTCTCGAAAGTTCTCAGATGCTGCTGGTGGTGTTGATGCTGCTGGTGCTTTAGCTTGAGCAGCACTGGGATACAGACCCACCCCCGGGGGCCCCGGCAACACGAAGCAGAGTAGACATGGTGAGGCGGGTCTTAGCCAGGGGAAAGTAAATGGGCTTTCTTCTCCTTGGGCCATTGATTTTATAGTTAAAACCCACATTGTTAGGCAGAGAAGACAAAAGAGATGGGTTCTAGGAGATGCGTGTTGTTAAGTGGTTTTCAGGCATTAGCCTAAAATGGACCATATATTACTTATAAGGAGGAACTTAATTCAGTCCTGGCTGATAGTAAGCTTCACTTTCACTTCTCTAGTACCCTTGACCTGAGCCGGGAGATTTGTGGGTTCCATACTCCACAGTGGAAGAAACACGGGGTGAACCCCACTCAGTGCTTTCCTTCAGATGCCCACTCAGCTCCACATCAGCTTAAGGTAAGATCTGTGGGAAAATCTCACCTCTACTCAATTCAGGGTCCCCAGGATTTATCTCCAGGAGCAGCTAATATTACTCACAGAACTATTCAGAGTTTTCTATTGTCTTCTAGCCCTTGAAGGGGTTAGTCAGGAGGAGAAGTGGTTAATGCCCTTTCTGTCTAATTTGACTAGAATGTTGTTCAGCTCTAAAACAAGACGTGCTGTTCTTGCCAGTGATGGAGCTGGCGGTGTCCATGTAAATGTCATCAGCATCGGTGGTGAGGGATGCACCCTCTTTGCAGGGTCTGTGCTAATGCACTGAGCTGGACTTGGAAGCAAGCCAAGCAGAACTCACTGCATTTACACTGTCCTTCCTGACGGGCTGGCTTCCTGGGGTGTTTGTTAGGGAGTGTTAGACATGCAGGGCACCCTGGAGGGACCCAGGACAACAGGGCTTTATGTAGGGCTAAGGAAACAAAGAGCTAGTGCCAAGGCCCCACAAGTCAGAGGTGACCCAGACCTCCTGCCTCTCCCCAGCATGGAAGGGCCCCTGCTGGTGCTGTGTGTTCCTTCACTGTGACTTGGGGGTTGTGGTCGGGATGGGGACACTGAAGCTGTGTCTGCTTAGAGCAGAATCATTCCCACCCTTGTTCCCCGAGCATTATCACCAAGGCAAGCAGCTGACCCATGGAGTGAGGGTGCAGGGCCCCCAGGTGGCTCCTCTTCTCATGGCCTCCCTGAGGTGCCCCTCGGAGACCCTGCCTGCATGAAGACCCAGCTCACAGAAGTGCCCCCAGCCACTTGCCCTAGGACGACCCTGACTCCACGGGGAGGAACACCTGAGCTAGACAGTTCTGTCCATCCGGCCCCATTTCCTAGGGGCAGGGAAGGGAGGCACATGGGGTCCAGTGTGTGAGGGAAGTTATTTCCTCAGAAATAAACACTGTGGCCCAGACTCAGGGCCTGGGGTCCTTCTGTGGCCCGTCTGTGAGGGAGCTCTGGTCAGGCTGTCTGCAGAGCCATGTTCTTGTTCACGTGGTTCTCCTTCATGACACCAGGCTGCCCAGGGTTTGGCGATCACCGGGATCACTGCGGAGCTTGTGAAAGCCCCTACCCAAGAGTTCCTGAGTTGGCTGGCCTAGAGGGAGGCCTGAGATTGTGTGTTTCTAGCTAGCTCCCCGGGGATGCAGGTGCTGTGGTTGAGACCACACCCAGAGAACCACTGGATGACACAAATCCCTCCAGTTGCTGCCCTTCTCTTGCCCCCCAGTTAGGACAGGGGTGGTGCCAGTGGCCTCTACCATCCTATCTGGGGGTTCCAGTTTTCCTCGGGTTCCCCCACTCCCAAGCACAGATCCTTCTATATGCCCTACTTGAGCTGGTGACCAAGCAAACTCTGGGTGTGCTGGTCCCAGGGTCACCCTCCTGCCCAGTGCCCCAGAAGCTGCCACAGGGCAGCAAAAGAGCCCTAGGCTGGCGTCGGTGGACTTTCACGTCCTCAACTCTAAAATAAACGGATTGGGCTTGAGGGTCTGTGCTTGTCCTTCCAGCCTCTGAGCTATAGCAAACACTGCTTCATCTCCTCCTTCATATTCCCTCAGCCCATGTCTAGTTATCCACGGCTACCAACAAATTACTCCAAAACGTAGTGGTTGAAACAGCAATTTGTTATAATTTTTTCTCTCAATTCTTTGGGTCAGAAATGTAGACATAGTAGAGCTGGACTGGCTCATCTCTGCTCCTTAATGTCTCAGCTGGGAGAATGCAGACTGGGCAACTCCCTCCCTCCCCACCCCCCCTCTCCTTCCTCACACAGTCTTTCTAAGTGATGAGCTTGGGCTTCCTTGCAGCATGGCAGACCCAGGTTACTCAAACTTATCCAGTACTACTCAAAGCTCCAGGAGTGGGTGTTCCAAGAGGCCTGGGTGAGAGTTGTAAACCTTCTCAAGATGTAGCTTCTGAAGTCCCAGAAAATCCATCACATTCTAAGGGTCAAGGAATTCAGGAAGTTAAGTACCCAGATTCCATGTATCAGTGAAGAAGTAGCCAAAAATTTATGGTCAAGTTTAATCTACCGTAGTCCACCGGAATTAACTGCAACCAAGACAGACGGTGCCCTCTTATCCTACAACACCCCACTTGGACCCTCCTCTGCCTCAGTGTCTGAGGGCCTTCCCTGGTGCCCCAGGAGCTTGCTCAGGGCCTGTGCAGGGCAACCAGAGCGCTGGCTATTTAACTTCCCAAGGAGTTAACCTCAGCCAACAAGCAAAGGAATGAGTAGATGGTCCCCAGTGTCTCCATTCCGTGGTAGGCCAATTTGGTGGCACAGTCTAGGCCGTGACTCAGAGAGCCCTGGGGGTACTGAGCCCAGTTGCCAAGCAATGTCTGTTCATTGGTGCAAAACTGATGGCCTCCTTTCTGCCCCTATCATGTTCCCTCTCCCTCAGGAAACCTCCCAGACCACCTCCCAGATAAATTGCCTGCTCTCCAGACCCTGTCTCAGCATCTGCTCACAGGGGCAGCTGAACTAAGACAGAGTTTGGTGGGGTCT